>NC_081318.1:102711835-103022710 GCF_026419965.1 Kogia breviceps
TCCTGTTAAACAGATGTTAAACTTTGAGTTTATCCCTGATAACTTTTAAAACTCTTTTTTAATATTTTCTATTTCTGATATTTTTATTCTAGTTTCAAGTTATTTTCTTTGAATTTAGTTTTTAGAGCTTCTATTAAGTGTGTAATTTGTTTTGGAGGGGAGGGTTCATATTTTCATTCCCACAAAATCTTCCTTATTCTCTGAAGGTCATATTTAAAAATAAAGTCTTTAAAAATTTTTTACAGATCCATTATCTTCAAAACTTCTTGAGCATATTAATTATATTTTTTGAAAAGTTTTCTTTTTGTCTTTGGATAATAAATATCTGTTTCTCTTAGGGTCAATCATTGTATTTGATTACCTTTTAATTTTGTACTTGATTTTCCTCACATATCTGAGGATCTTGATTGTCCATTCACACTTATGAAGAGCAGGTGTAGATGTTTTTCCCCAACTGCTGTCTCTCTTCAATTCCAACTTCCAGTTTTGTGTTTGTGGGCAGGGCTCATCTTTAGACTTCATTCAGGGGCAGCTGTATCAATCAGGGATGATTTTGTCCCCCCAAAATATTTGGCAATGTCCAAAAACATCTTTGGTGGTCACAAATGGGGTTACTACTGTGTTACTAGGGTAGAGACCAGGGATACTGGTAAGCAACCTAGTGCAAAGAAAGCTCCCACAGTGCAAAGAAAGGTTCCAAAGACGTATCCAGCCTAAAATATCAACAGTGCCACTGCTGAGAAACCCTTCTCTAGGGTGTAAGGACAGAAAGTATAAGCAGGCTGATCATTCTCCTTGGTGCCAAATATGGAACACCCTTCTTTGGGGTGCCAATATGTGGAGTCTCAGCCTTTCCAGGGCAGAGTGCTCAGTCTCTTTGGAGGATAAACTTCCAGTTTTGCTATGAGGACTGAGGCTATTATTTCCAGTCTCTCAGCACTATGAATGGGAGAATGGGATCAGCTGTTCTGTGGGCAGTTTTCAATTAATTACCTACCCCAAGGGTTTATGCCACATGGCTCACATCTATATTCTGTAGTTTCTGACTTTGGGCTTGGAAGTTCTCTGGTTCCACTGAGGAGAATCAATGTTTCCCACCTTTATTGCAGCCTTTCCTAAGCACATTCATAGCTACTGCTTTCTTTCAAAGCACTCCTGTCTGTATCTTCAAGAAATTAATCAAAAATCTGTGTTTTGATGGTTTCCCTCCTGTTCTCAGTGCTACTATAGACTAATTTGCCTTTATTCACTTTTACTCTCATTTCAGTAAAAGTTTAGAAAAGATAATCACGCATTCTCTCTTATGACTGAACTTAATAAACACATTGAAAGTGCATCTAATTTCAAATATAAAAAATAAATAACTTGCTTTTTTGGTGAATATAGTTTTAACTTAAACTTGACTTGCTATGGATGATTTTTTCTCTTCTAAAGGTCAGAATTTTATTAAACAAATGGCTCAGTTTTTTCTTACATTTAATAACCATATAATAGCTTTTTAGCATTTCCTCTTCCATCAGAATATTAATATTATAAAATGCAAATGCTGCCTCTCTCTGGGGAAGAAGCATAGATGAAGTCCACCTTCCACCCTCCGACACAGATATGATAAACACGGTCCTACAATTAACCTCCTGACTGTCCATCCTGGACAATTGGCATTGACTGGATGCTCTCCTTCTCTGGGTAATCCTGATGATGTTTGATGGAATCAATGGGGCTTGGGATGTATGCACATAGACCAGCTCTGTGATGTTAAATATTCTCTCTCCTAGGAGAAATGCTCATATCCCTGGTTGACCATAGTCTTAGCACTTACCCCAAACGAGTCAAGAAAGCAAAAACCCTGGGGATTGTTGTGTGGGGTACTTAACCCCACTCTTTCTGTTTCCATGACTAGCAACTTCTGGTAGTAACACTCCTGGCCTCTTTCTATACCCTCAGTCCTATGTTGCTGGTGAATTTTCTAGAAGAAAATGAACTCAGCTCCTTCTTTCTTTCTCTTTCAGATCTTCGTCTTTATAAGAGGCATACATTCTGGTCTGTTCTCTGCCACATAGTAAGGGACCTAATTCCAGGGCCTGAGGTTGTCTGGCTATACCTGAAACTGGTCGGAAAACTTGCCTGATTTAAAAAGGGGTATTACCAAGCCATTTGAGTCATAGAACTAAAGCCACGGTCTTCAACATGATCAGCCAGGAATAAACATAGTGTTTTCCTGTTGATATGACTGACTCCTGTGTCTGTCTCTCAATGGACTTTGAACTTGGAAGAAGAGAAGAGGTATTGTCTGAATTTGTTAGGGCTGCCATAACAAAGTACCACAGATTGGGTGGCTAAAACAACAGAAATTGGTTTCCTCACAGTTCTGGAGGCTAGAAGTCCAAGATCCAGGTGTCTGCAGAGTCGGTTTCTTCTGACGTCTCTCCCCTTGTCTTGTAGAAGACCATCTTCTCCCTGTGTCCTCACCTCATCTTCCCTCTGTTCTTGTCTGAGTCCTAATCTTCTTTTTTAATAAGGACGCCAGTCGTATTGGGTTAGGAATCATCCTAATGACCTCATTTTAACTTAATTACCTCTTTGAAGAGCCTATCTCCAAATATGGTCACGTTCCAAGATACTAGGAGCTAAAACTTCAACATTTTAATTTGGGTGGGGGCCACAGTTCAGCCCAGATAGGTGTTGGATATTGGCTCCTCCTAAAACTGCAGCTGTTATGTACAGATGCACTTCTGAATCGCTTCTCGGCCTTCTGGCTAAGATCAAGTGCAGATGCACTTCTGGCTGGATCTGTGTGTCATGCTCCTATAGTCTCCTAGCATCTAATGTAGACATGGGTCAGAATTTGTTCTCAGTATAGCTATTAGTTATTAGTTCTGGACCTTATTGTAAGTTTTAACCCTTTGCTTTTAAAACGACTCACCAAAATGACTTAATGTGGGCCTAATAAAGTTAATGACATAACCAAATATTGTAAGATGAATCAGATCATTCTAACCTGGAATAGAATGTGACCTCAAATATTTCAACCACAATTATAAATTACCAAAATCGTATCATTCAAAGATGAGTACTTTATTTATTCACACAATCAATTCACTCTTATGAAGATAAATGTGGGCTCAATATGTCAAAGGGCCTTCAGTTTTCAAGTCACAGAGAGTTAACATAAGGCCCTGGAAGCATCAATAGAAAAATCCACAGGGTACTCTGTTTGTACTTGAATCCCGTAGGAAGGAAACATGCAAGTTGAATAAAAAGGGTCAGCGGAGACTACATGAGTGGGACAGAGAGTGAACCCAGAGAGTGTCCCCAGAGGCTAATGGATTGAGGCAAACGAGCAGGATTTATTTGGTCAGACTTCCAGGAAGAAGGTGTTAGTGGACGGGGCTCTGATGAGCGTGTGGGATAAGGCCAGACAAGGAGGTTGAAAGGAGTAGAGAGTTGGGACTTCCCTGGTGGTCCAGTGGCTAGGACTCCCCACTTCCACTGCAGGGGGCATGGGTTCGATCCCTGGTTGGGGAACTAAGATCCTGCATGCTGCATGGTGTGGCAAAAAAATAAATAAAAAAGGAAAAAATGGAGGGTCCGGTCCACAAAGACACAGGGTCAGAGAAACAAGGTATGTGCACAGTTTGAGCCGCAGAGTGTTCTTGGAGGGGGAGGTGGGAGCACAAACTACAGTCGACCAACCGAAAAACATCACATCCTTGAATTCTGGAACAGCTTTGGATTCCAGAATGAAGGCAGTGTTTTATAACTGCTATCACGGGCTTGGGGAACCCAGGTAGCTCATTTTAGGGATGGAGAAAAGTGCGTATGTAGGTGGCAGAGATCAGGCCAGACTGGTGGGCAGAGCCCGGTTTTGCGGAGCCTTGTCTCTGATCCTGCGTTGATTTCTTGCCCTTCGTTACCAGACTACCCGTTATTTTTACTCATTGAAACTCATCACTTCTCCAAACCATTTGTCTTAAGTTCTCACATTGTTTCCCCCAAGTTGATCTTGTAGGTAAATCAAGTGACTGTGCATTTTCATCCCTACTTACATCCTGGAGATTAAGGGAAGGAAGTTGGAAGCAGATGACTAGTAATTGTGGAGACTTTTGTAGAAGTGCCCTTATGTGTTAACTTTGACCCTCTCATTAACAGTTATGCAGAGGTGCCGCTGACACAGCTGTGCACAGGCTTTGGGCATGCTTTAATTAAATAGGCGTGTTATTTATTTCCTTCCTTGGCATTTAAAGAATAACCCATCAATGAAGAACCCTATAAAATATTGTGCCTTTTTATTGACCTTTCAGTTCTTCACTGCCAAGAAAATAAAACTCCTGTGATCCAAAAGAGTTGTGAGATGAAATTTTGAAGTGTTCTTCCCACCTTCTTTGGAATCTTTCATCTTTTCAGATGATGTAAATGGAAAAGAGTGTTGTGAAATCAGTTTGAATTTAAGATTAACAGAAGAGTGGCTTTTAGGCGGCCCTGGTTGTAGGTGGAAAGCAAAGACTTTGCTTGCCAGGGGCCCTATCTTTACCATGTAGCATTTTCCAGGCTTTTAAACTGGCCTGTTGCTTTGGGCACTGCAATAGCCTGACTTTCTTATCTCCTCGCCCTACCAAAGCAAGGATCTGATTCTTCCAGGGTCTGCTTCTTTAATAGACTGAAAAAAAACCAGTTGTGTATGAGGAATCACATATGTTGCTCCATGCCTATCAGTATAGCTAGGTAGTATTATAGAAGAGAAAAGGGTCATCCATTAGAACTAGAGCCAGATTCTTCTACTTGTATTCATCTTTTTAAAAAACTGTTATTGAACACCTATGTTCTGGGCATTTTCTAAAGGTGTGACTTTATCAGATTTTTTAACATCTCCATATTTCTGATTCTTCACAGTGTTTGGGGACAGGTAAAGTGAAATAACATTTATTTAAGTATTGGCTAGTATGTGGCATGATGGAGCCTCAATGAGTGTAGATACTCCTTCCTCCTCTTCATTAACTTTTGAAGATTAAAATTTAAACATGTGTGGTGTCCCAGAAGAGTAGGAGCTCAAAAATTCCTGGTTCTTATCTTGCATCCACTTGCATTTACTGAACTTGTGCCATATTTCATAACATCTGTGAACAGTAGTGTCGTCATTTAAAGGCAGAAGGTATACTCCAACACCTACACAGAGGCCCTTGGCAAAGACTGGGAGATTATTGGTTCCAGGCATTTAAGGAAATATTTGTCTTATCATTAGCTGACCACTAAGTTAACCAGGAAGAGATTTCAATGGCACACACAACAAACAACTCAAAGTTTACAGAATTAGTTCAGGGAAGTTGCCAAAAAATAGCAGTGGCAAAGCAATAACTATAAACAGCAATGACAACAAACCCTGGGGAGGGAGAAGAATCTGACAGTTGCCCTATAGTATTAATTAAATTGTCCAGTTTTTCAACAAAAAGTGAGATATGGAAATAAAAAAGAAAGTATGGCCCCATACACAGGAAAGAAGCAGCCAATAGAAAGAGTCCTGAGGAATCCCAGACATTAGACTCACTAGACAAAAACTTTAAGTCAGTTATTTAAAATATGTTCAAAGCACTAAAGAAAACTATGTTTAAAGAACTAAAGGAAAATGTGTAAAAAACGTTTCACCAAATAGACCCCAAATTTCCCAAATTTGATGAAAAGCATTAATCTGTGAATCTAAGAAGTTCAACAAATTCCAAATACGACAAAATCAAAGAGATCCACAGCTAGACACATTGTAATCAAACTTTCAAAAGCCAGAGCCAAAGAGAGAATCTTGAAAGCAGCGAGAGAAAAGCATCACATACAAAGAAGCCTCAATAAGATTCACAGCTAATTTCTCATTAGAAATCATGGAGGAGGGCTTCCCTGGTGGTGCAGTGGTTTAGAATCCGCCTGCCAATGCAAGGGACACAGGTTCGAGCCGTGCTCTGGGAAGATCCCACATGCTGCAGAGCAATTAAGCCCATGCGCCATAACTACTGAGCCTGCACTCTAGAGGCCACGAGCCACAACTACTGAAGCCCACACGCCTAGAGCCTGTGCTGCACAACAAGAGAAGCCACCACAATGAGAAGCCCGCACACCACAACGAAGAGTAGCCCCCGCTCGCCACAACTAGAGAAAAGCCCACGTGCAGCAACAAAGACCCAACTCAGCCAAAAATAAATAAATAAATTTATTTTTAAAAAAAGAAATCATGGAGGCCAGGAGGCAGTGGGATAATGCATTCAATGTGTTGAAAGACAAAGACTGTTACCCGAGAATTCTGTATCCAGCAAAAGAATTCTTCAAAATTAAGGAGAGGAGAAGGACAAGGAGGTCTGCTCTCACCATTTGTCTTCAACATCGTACTGAAGTTCCTAGCCGGGGCAATTAAGCAAGAGAAAGAAAGGAAGAAAGAAAGAAACATTCAAACTGGAAAGGAGAGCTACTGTTTTCAGATGATCTGATCTTTTATACAGAAAATGCTAAGGAATTCAGAAAAACAAAAAAAACACCCTTTTAGAGCTGTTAAACAAGTTCAACAGTGTTGCAGGATACGAGATCTAAATACCAAAATAAGTTGCATGTCTATCAATGAACAATCTAGAAATAAAATTGAAAAAAATTTCATTTAAAATAGCATAAAAAGAATAAAATATTGAGGAATGGAATAAATTTAACAAAAAATGCAAGACTTGTACACTTTAAACTACTAAACATTTTTGAAAGAAACTAGATAAGACCTAATGAAAAGACATTCCATGTTTATGGATTGGAAGACAAGATTGTTAAGTGGAAACACCCCCCAAGTTTGTCTATAGAAGTAATGAAATCCTTATCAAAATCCCAGCTGCCTTTTTTTCCCCAGAAGTTAATAGGCTGATCCTAAAACTTGTAGGGAAATGTAAGGGACTCAGTATAGTCAAAACAATCTTGAAAACAGAAGAACAAAGTTGGGGTACTCATATTTCCTGATTTCAAGACTTACTACAGAGTTGCAATATTCAGCTTTGTAGAAAGACAATGTGATACTGGCATAATAATGGACATATATCAATGGAATAGAATTAAGAATCAAGAAACAGACCCTTACATTTATGGTCAATTGATTTTCATCAAGGATGTTAAGACAGTTCAATGGGGAAAACACTCCTTTTAACAAATGGTGCTGGGAAACGGAATAACCACATGCAAAGGGATAAAGTTGGACACTTTCCTCACCCCATATACAAAAATTAATTCAAAATTGATCCAGCACTTAAATGTAACATCAAAAATTGTAAAACTCTTAAATCATACATTTAAATCTTTGTGATCTTGAATTAGGCAATGGTGGATGTGATTCCAAAAGCAGAAACAACCATAGAAAAAAGGAATTTTATTTCCAAAAAAACTGAACATTTTTGTGCACCAGAGGACACTATCAAGGAAGTGAAGAGAATGAGAGAACATATTTGCAAATCATATATCTGATAAAAGGACTTGTCTCTAGAATATATAAAAAATATTTACAGTAAAAACCCAAATAACCCAATTAAAAATGAGTAAAGGATTTAAATAGATGTTTCTCCACAGAAGATATGCAGTGGGTCACTAAGCACATGAAAATATACTCACCATCGTTAATCATTAGAGAAATGCAAATCAAAATACATGAGATGCCACTTCACACTTTTAAGAATGGCTATACCCTAAAAAATGGACAATAACAAGTGTTGGCATGGATATGGAGAAATTGGAACTTTCATACACTGATGGTGGGAAGTAAAGTGGTACAACCACTGCAGAGTACGGTTTGGCATTTCCCCAAAATGCAAAACATGGAATTTTCATGTGACCCAGCAATTTCACTCCTAAGTATACAGTCAAGGTTAATGAAAATATATGTCTGCACAAAAACTCATTAACAAATGTTTGTATCAGCATTAATCATAATAACCCCAAAGTAGAAATAACCTAAATGTCTATGAGTCTATGATTGGGTAAACATAATGTGGTATCTATGTTATATCCATACAATGAAATAGTATTCAGGTATAAAAAAAATAAAGTATGATACATGTTACAATACAGATGAATCATGGAAACATGCTACCTGAAAGAAGCCAGACACCGAAGACCACATATTTTGTGATTCCATTTACATAAAATGTTTAGAATATGTAATTCCACAATATCAAAAGTAGATTAGTGATTGCCTATGGATAGGGGTGAGGGAAAAATTGGGAGTGACTTCTTATGGGAATAGGGTTCTCTTTTGGTGATAAAGATGTTCTCAAATTGGTTGTGGGAATGATTACCAACTCTGTCAATATACTACAAACCATTGAATGGTACCCTTTAAATGGGTGAATTATGTTATGTGAATTATAAATTTATGAGCATAATGGCTCTTTCTGAGCTCCAGAGGCATAATATCCACTTGCTCACCTTAAATCTCCTTTTGAATACCTCAAAGATGTCTCAAAGACAGTATACCCAAATTGGATTCATAATCTTCTGTGGCGAGCATTGCCCTCTGAGGAAGGCGCCATTAAGACCCTCATAAGCCTCAGGGCCGATTGTACTCTCCTTGGTATGCATCCTGGACTTTATGGTATGAACGTAAAAAAGGAGATGGCCTTTGGCCAGATCGCTCCAGGGACCTGCTCAGTTACTGGGAGTCCCTGGTTGTTCCCTAAAGCTAGGAAAAGCAACCCTGGAGGGGAAATTGGTGCCTTTGAGGAGAAGCCGAGAAGCCAATCAACCAGCTGATGCCGATAAGGCGTGATTAAGCTGAGAAGCCAATCAACCAGCCGATGCCGATAAGGCGTGACTAAGCAAATTCCCTGCTTTAGGGGTATATATACGGCTACGCTTTGTTGTTAAGCTTGCCTTGCAACCGTCAGTTGTCTGTGCTCTTCGGATCCCATACCTTGGTGCGTTGAGTTCCCTACCCCCTCTCGTCGATTGTTGCTGCACTTTGAGGACCCGCCGCGGCCGGCGGCAAGTGGCGCCCGAGCAGGGACCGGACGAGAGGGACATCTGAATCTCGGTAGGTGAATCCCCGGAGTTACGAGTGAAAGTGTGGCCACATAGTAAAGTTGATAGTAACTCGGGGCAATAGTCAGAAGTAAAAAAATATGGGACAAAAAGTATCCAAGGAGCGACCTGAGATTACTGATCAAGAGAAGGAGTTGTCCACCAGTGCTTTCCAGGCTTTCACAGCTGGCAATTATGATGTCTGTCTGCAACATCTTGCCTGCCTACAAGATATAAACAAAGACGATTATAATATAATTTTGAATACGGCAGTAGCTGAGTTTTTCAAAAGTAACTAGACAACAACAGATAGTTTAAGACAGACACTTAACCAATTGAAGAATCAGGTGCACTCGGCTGTTGAAGAAATGGATGGATTAGATGATGTTGAAAACAGTATGTTGTATTACAATCAAGCAGTCATCCTGTATCATGTCCAACAGTATACAGGAGCCATATCCATTGGTGAAAAACTTTATCAGTTCATAGAACCTTTTGAAGAAAAATTTGCCCAAGCAGTGTGTTTTTTGTTCGTAGACCTGTATATATTAACCTACCAAGCTGAGAAAGCTTTACATCTTCTTGCTGTTCTAGAAAAAATGATTTCACAGGGCAACAATAACAAAAATGGAAAGAATGAGACTGGTAAAGATACTATTTTTGTGTTGAAGTATATGTAGGAGGACAAGGGACTTTACTGGCCGGCCATAGTTTAAAGGTAGTTAAAGCTGTTACAAGTTTGAATTTTCCCCCCTCTTTTCCTTCTGATTTTCCCCAATCTGATTTTGAATTCTCAAATCTGGTGCACCTTAAATTATAATAATGGTACCATTCTAATTTCTTCAGTTTCTGTTACTGATAATAGTTTGGTTTTTTATAAGCACTGGGATTTTGGGAAGTTTGCATTGTCTTATTCTTATCAACCAGTTATTACTTGTGTTACACCCTCATATGCCTTGCTAATAGGAGATTTACAGATTGAGTTTACTTCTGGTTCCTTAGGATATAATATAACTTGTCAGAATTGTATTTTTAGTACTTGCCTTCTGCCTATGAAAGGAACTTTTTCTGTTATGATGTTAAAACAACCTTCCTATGTAATGCTGCCTGTAAATATTTCTGAACCATGGTATCATAGTACTAGCATACAAGCTTGGCTAGAATTATCTGAAGCTTTAAAAAAGACCTAAACGATTTATTGGAATAAGTGTATGGACTGATGGACACATTAGTTTGGACATACAAAAACTTAATGGGGAAATACAAGCAATTCAGGAAGCTCATCTACAAGAAGACGGGCCCCAACAATTAATTCAGGGACTCTTGGATCAGCTTCAATGGTTAAACCCAATGCATTGGTTTCAAAATGGACTCACAGGATTGATTACCGTGGGGTCATGTGTATTGCTGATGTTAATCGCATTACCTTGTTTATTACGCTTTATTGTTGGCCGTCTCGCTGCTCTTCGTCAGGAGGTGTATGCGTTGAAATTGCATTATCAAGCTTTAAAAAATAAAAGAGGGGGAAATGTGGCGAGCATTGCCCTCTGAGGAAGGCGCCATTAAGACCCTCATAAGCCTCAGGGCCCGATTGTACTCTCCTTGGTATGCATCCTGGACTTTATGGTATGAACGTAGAAAAGGAGATGGCCTTTGGCCAGATCGCTCCAGGGACCTGCTCAGTTACTGGGAGTCCCTGGTTGTTCCCTAAAGCTAGGAAAAGCAACCCTGGAGGGGAAATTGGTGCCTTTGAGGGAGAAGCCGAGAAGCCAATCAACCAGCTGATGCCAATAAGGCGTGACTAAGCCGAGAAGCCAATCAACCAGCTGATGCCGATAAGGCGTGACTAAGCAAATTCCCTGCTTTAGGGGTGTATATATACGGCTACGCTTTGTTATTAAACGTGCCTTGCAGCCATCAGTTGTCTGTACCCTTCTGATCCCATACCTTGGTGCGTTCAGTTCCCTACCCCCTCTCGTCGATTGTTGCTGCACTTTGAGGACCCGCCGCGGCTGGCGGCAATCTTCCTCCTCCCCTCGTGTTTCTCTTTTAGAGTTCTGAATCTCAGTTGTATAACTCAGTTCTCTCTTTCAGTTGCGTAGTTCAGCAACCCAAGAATCATTCTTTATACTTCCTTCTTTTTAAAAGTCTTGCTTATTTTACTTCCCAGATATCTCTTTTATCCACTTTTGTACATCTTCACATCTCCACAATAGTAAATCTGGACCACTTTAATTGTCTCCTAACTAATCTTCCCACATCCATTCTTAGCCCTTTCAAATCTGTTTTCCACATTGAATCAGGGTCCATTTTCAAAATGCAAATCTAATCATGTCACCCTCAACTGAAACTACAGACCCGCATTTTGAAGACCCTATATGAGATGGCTCCTTTCTGCTCTTTCAGCCTTTCATACCTAATTCCTACTTTAAAAAAATTAGCGAATGTTTTAATAGATGGCAAAAATATGTTAATCAAACTATGTTTCAGTGTGAAGACATTAAAAATATTTATGCACAAAGCATACCACATTCAGCACAGTACATTCAGGGGTTCATGAATAGGTAGATAATTTAGAGTTGTTGCATTTAAAATGGATTTTTCAATAATATTTTTAATGATAATGCTTGATAGGATTCTTGTAGTGATTTTGATTATAAATTCACGTTTCAAATAAAAGAGATAGAAACCCAATATTTATTTTTTTCATGTTTCCCCCATTTTTTGAAATCAGAAGAAGGCCTTCTTCAAATGGAATCATATTAGAAAACAACGTGAAATGAGAAAAATAGCTGCCCTGGTGAGAGGGTAGGGGAACCTGGTCTTCTGTAATCTTGACCCTCCTTTTCGGTTCTGACCTGCATTCTGAATTCTCTAGGGAACACCATTGACATCCACTGGCTTACCCTGTCAAGTATGATAAAAAAACGGAGCAATGCCATGGCTTTGGTTTTTCCATCTGCATTAGTATTTCCTCTAAAATATTTATTTTGGGCATCTTCCACATACCTATTTTTTATATCATCACTATTATCTCCAATTCCTCTTTTTGTTTTGTAGTTTCGTTATGTTTCTTTGTGTTGATTTATATTAATTTCCATTCCTTTCCTGGCCACCTGTACTCTATTCATTTCTCCCATGAGAATCATCTCAAGGGTCCTCCATGACAGTTTACAGAAAAATCCATCATTTGTGATGCACTTTTTCATTTGGTAAGATGAATGGTGCCTTCAGAGGCACTGACTGTTGACCCTTTCACTAACCCTGTAAACGGTGGTGATTGGCCCATGGAGCACACCAAGATGAGTACACAAAAGCCAATCCTCATAGCAAGTCGCACTCTACTCTTTCACCAGATGATGTCTTCTCAAATGTCTAACTTCCACTCCTCCGACATTTTCCCCAGCTTCAAGCACTACTGTTTCCAGTAGTGTGCTGATAAATGTTTGGTAACAGGCTATCCTGGAGGAGTAAAAAGGGCTGATTTACAGTGTTTGCCTATTTCCCTGGCCAATTTTAAACGACCAATACTGCCACTGAATAGTGGAGTGAGGAAGAGATGTCTCATGGCAGAGCATTAAAAAAAAAAGATAAAACAGATCTCTCCACCATACAGATACGAGAAATGTAATACCTAACCTCAAGAGCACAGGTAATAATAGTATGTCCACCATATAGATACAATAGATGTAAATAACCTCACAGGTAGTAGTAAAATAATTAGGAAGTGGGGAGTTTTGAGCATTTGTTTGTTTTGAATATAATTTAACTCTTGTTTTTTGGCTGCACTGCACAGCTTGTAGGCTCTCAGTTCCCCAATAAGGGATTGAACTCAGGCCCCTGGCAATGAAAGCCTGGAATCCTAACCACTGGACCACCAGGGGATTCCCTATATAATTTAACTCTTAAAGATGGCTGTGATTAACAACTGTCTTGCAAGATTCCTGAAAATTTAACACTTGGCATTGTGAGCTGGTATGAGCCAACCCTACGACGATGCTATGTCACCAGCAGCCAACGAGTAACTAGAGAAGGAAGAGATGCAGGGACTGTCTGTATCAAAGAACAGCATGAAGTAGAGAGGGCAAGTGGGTTTAACTTGAGTGTTAACTCCTAGCGGTCCTTAAGAACTTAGAAGGCTGCATTAAAAAGAATTCTGAAACTTGGTTATGCAAAGAGTCCCACAGTCCATAAGCAATGCTCACTGTGGGCTAAGAAGAAGGACATGTTAGATTTTATTCCACATATTTTTCATCCTAAGCATATTTTCCTACCTTAGCAGTAGAGATGTATATGGGAATAGGAGAGAGATTACACTTTCTTTTCACATCTATGCACCACCTGCCAATTCTCAAATATGGTTCTTGTGGTCTTTCCAGGTACCAGAGATACCTCCTTACCCCCACCTTTCGGTGTTTGCTGTTGCATCCCAGACCCTGCCCTCCACACCTCATCCTGGCCCTCTGCCCTGGTGACCATGATGGTACTCTAGGGGATGTCACTAAGGACCTCGGTTGACATTCTGGGGAGCTCTGGCCCTTGATTCCATGGTCTTGCCTCTCTGGTCCTCTAGTCCTTGATTCCATACTCTACCTTGTGATATCTGCTCTGCCCCCTGCATTTGGTGGCTCGCGTGGAATCCCTTCTAGGTTTTACAGACTTCGACTTTCTGTTTGCCTCTCAGCTCAACTGGTGTCAGGCTCCCTATGCTGAGGGGAAGAGACGTTCTCTTACCTAACCTGAGGTTCAAGGACTCCTTCTTGAGGACCAGGTGAGGCTTCTTGCTGCCTCTCCCCCGCCTCTCATAATTTCCTCCCTCCTTCTAGCCATAGGAGAGAGATTCAGTAGCTATTCACAAGGCTCAATGTTTTCCCTTACGTATGCTAACCCTTGGCTTTAAAAAATAACTGGAAGTTGTCTGATTTTCACTCCTTGCATGACAAGCTGTCTTTCACTCTGAAATGGGACTGAAATCTGGTTTACATGCTTCTAACAGGAAGGGTTCTTGGATTTCCAGGAAGATGAAGAGCAAACAGAAGGACAAAAGGAAAAGGCAGCTGCTGGAGCTCTTGCCGCTTTATGAAGGGGAATTATTGCACATTTTAGTTTTTTTATTTTTTAATTATCATTGAATGCATCAGGAGTTTGATTTCCAACACTAATCCTTAGATCCTGGGCTGGTCACAGTTCAGTAGACACACTGAAACCAGAGGTAAGAATAGGTGAACAGGTGGTAGGAATCATAAAAGGACACCACCAGAAAAATGATACTTGAAAAATGATTCTATAAAATTATAGAAAGTAAAGGGGTTTTTAGCACACAAATGTGGTGAGCCACCCAAACAGTGATTTTCTGGAGTCTGGGAAGGATGGATGGTGATTTGACCAGTGCCATTTACAAGCTTGCTTTTAACTAAGATCTAAGTTCAGAGCCTTTGAATGCTGAGGGGAAAATATATAAGATATAAAGTTTCCCAAAGAGAAGGAGAACAAAGGTAAAGAAGATGGAATGTGACTGCTTTACAAACATGGCGTATAGGAAATGCCTTGAACAGAGACAGAATGGAAGTAACTTCTGCTTCTTATGTGCTATTTACTTGAAGAATGTTTTATCTTAAACATATCCTTCTGTGCACTGTTTTCATTATCCTCATTTGGAGATTATGAGAACACTTACTTAGTTTAAAATTCTTGTCTTTTATTCCCTTAAGACTCATCAAATGCCGGATTAGTGGAGGAGGGTAAATAATATTGGAAAAGAATTTTTTTGTTTTTACTGAATCACAGGGAACATTACTCTTTAAAAATGTTCTTAGGAGAGAAAAGGTCTTCTCACAGTGGTAACGCTTCATATTTTAGAAGAAAATGTGCATTTAATTAAAATTCCATATGACAATCATAGTATATTATTTAAATACCAAATGATTCTTAAAATCACATTTAATTGTGGTTGAAAAAATATAACAGATATGTACCCAGGAAACAGCTGTTAAACATCACCCAAATTTCCTTGATCAGCTTTGTTTTTTCTCAAGCATTTTCCAGTTATAATCAGCCTGGTTTTAAAAAAGATTTTTACACACACACACACACACAGCACTGATGTTATGACAAATTTTGTTGAACTCAATGACAATTTTGTGAGGTTTCTCAGTGATTCAAAAATAATAACTGCCAAATCAAGCCTGGAGTTTCCCTATCAGCTTGGCTATCTTTACTACAATGCGCCATATAGAACGAAAGACCCTCTAGAGAAGATCAACTATGGGTCGTTTGAAGATGGAAAAAAGAAGTCTGTAGACCTCAGATGAATATTAAAAGACAAAGAAACTACAACTGCATGGTTTCGTGTGTTCTAAAGGGTTTTGTAAAGCCAACACTGCTCCACACGGCTCTGGTTGTTTTCTGGCAAATCTGTACGTTACTCTGAAAGCATGTGGCTATCCACTTCTCATTTTCAAAATAGCCAACAAAATTAATCGCTCTCTGAGGAAATAGATTTTGTGTAGCCAAACATCTCCGTGCAATTCACCAAGGTGGGCCTTTGATTCAGGGATTGCAAAGGAGATGGCTGCTACCACCAGATTTGTAGGAAAATTTGCAAGAGGGGACAAAATAAGACTTTCAGAAACCTCTCTCCCTTCTGCTTTTTGGTGTACTTCACTGACTCTGTGTGACTTCTCAGGATGCCAGTTATCTTGACTCCAGATTCTAAAGGTCCTTCCTGGCAAACCAATCCCTTCCCTTGCATCATGGTGTCACATCTAAATCTACTCTTCACCAGAAGTCTGCAGCTATTTTTCTTTCTGTTCCAATCCCCTCCCCCGCAAATCCCTGCTCAGTAACATCCAGACAAGTGGCAAACTTTTTAAAGTAGCTCACACCAACAGACAAACTTGCAGCGACTTATCTGCAGTTATGAAGAGGAGTCATGCAAATGGATCTCCCCTCTCTTCTCCCTCTTCGCCTGCATCTGATGCTCTTTGGTATTACAAAAGCAACCCAGGACTTCTGGGTAAGAATGTTATGTCAGAACAAGTGTCTTAATTCCTCTCCTTCCAGATCCCCATTAAAAGAACCGATAGAGGGGCTTCCCTAATGGCGCAGTGGCTAAGGATCCGCCTGCCGATGCAGGGGACACGGGTTTGAGCCCTGATCCAGGAAGATCCCACATGCTGTGGAGCCACGAAGCCCATGCGCCACAAGTGCTGAGCCCACGAGTCACAACTACTGAACCCCACGCGCCTAGAGCCCGTGTTCCGCAACAAGAGAAGCCACTGCGATGAGAAGCCTGCGCACCGCAACGAAGAGTAGCCCCCACTCGCCACAACTAGAGAAAGCCCATGCACAGCAAGGAAGACCCAACACAGCCAAAAATAAATAAATAAAAATTTTAAAAAAATAATAAAATAAATAAAATGACCCATAGAAAAAAGAAGAGGAAAAACTGCAGCCAGTGCTGATGCTTGGTCGGGCTGAAATGTGCACACCAAATCTCCAGGAATCTCTGCATAAGGAGAATGAATTGAAAGAAAAGGCAAGTTCATGACTCACCCTCAGTGTAAGGGGGGCAGTGAGCAGACAGAATAAGTGGCAGAGACACAGGCAGAAACCTGCTAATAGCCCTTAGGTTTAAGGATCGAGGGCCGACATGACGTTAGACCATCGGGAGGTCAGGAGCACATCTGGATCCCTTCAGTGTGTTTGAAAAGTGTAAGCTGCTCCCAGGGGGGAAGTTGGTGCAGGAGGCTTCCTGGCAGCCCAGCCCGGGGCGAGGCAGCCATGCTTGGGGGCGGGGATGTGTGCTGGATGCTTTTGCACTTAGAGCCTCAAATGCATCTGAGCTTATTTTCTAAGGATACATTCTTGGAAGGAGAATTACCAGGCCCAAGGCTATGAACATTTTGATGATTACTGATCAGAAAATTGCTCCGTAAAAAGATTGTCCCCGTTTACACTTGCGCTAAGCAGGAAAGTGCTGTCCCCTTTTTGCTAACCCTTCACCAATTTTGGACACTAACCATAGGTGAAAAATGACACTCACAGTTGTTTAATTTGTACCTGCGCATTAATAAAATTGAATTCTTTTCTCCCTTAATGGGTATGTTCCCCCCCCCCATTTCTTTTTCCATTTTGGGGCCCATCTATTTCATATTGATTTGTGAAATCCCTACCTTCCAGGGAAGGCACCAGCTTCAGAGAAATATGTGATGCCAGCTTTTTATTTCCATGTTTTAAGGCAGAGAAAATCTGATTCCTAAGGGTTGGACGATAGAAATGGACTCATGTAAGCACACTCAGTAGTATAAACATACTGTGAGAATTCACTACCTTGCTTCTTGCACTTTACCAGGGCCTGATTGTTTGAGGAGATGCTTTGATTTCATGTGGCTTTTTTTTTTTTTTTTTTTTAGTATGGGGATCTGGGTATACATGTTCAGGTACAGATTTTTGCGAGCCTCAAATCAGATCACCTTGTCTGATAAATGGGGAGAACCGGACATTTAAGGAATGGCTCGGACAGAGTAGGATGGATGCTTGGCATATGTTCATCTCTTGTTTCTCCAACAATATTAACAGATCCCGGGAGACACAGACTCCAGTTTGCTCATCTTTTTTTATCACTCCCCCATAGCCTAGCAAGGTGTCACAAGCTGGGCTCTTCATCCATAAAAGATTGATAGGTACGTTTTTTTTTTGTTTTTTTTTTTTTAACATCTTTATTGGAGTATAATTGTTTTACAATAGTGTGTTAGTTTCTCCTTTACAACAAAGTGAATCAGTTATACATATACATATGTTCCCATATCTCTTCCCTCTTGCATCACCCTCTCTCCCACCCTCCCTATCCCACCCCTCTAGGTGGTCACAAAGCACAGAGGTGATCTCCCTGTGCTATGTGGCAGCTTCCCACTAGCTATCTATTTTACATTTGATAGTGTATATATGTCCCTGCCACTCTCTCACTTCGTCACAGCCCACCCTTCCCCCTCCCCATATCCTCAAGTCCATGCTCGAGTAAGTCTGTGTTTTATTCCCGTCCTACCACTAATCTCTTCATGACATTTTTTTCCCTTAGAGTCCATATATATGTGTTAGCATACGATATTTGTTTTTCTCCTTCTGACTTACTTCACTCTGTATGACAGACTCCAGGTCCATCCACCTCATTATAAATAACTCAGTTTCATTTCTTTTTATGGCTGAGTAATATTCCATTGTATATATGTGCCACATCTTCTTTATCCATTCATCTGTTGATGGACACTTAGGTTGCTTCCATGTCCTGGCTATTGTAAATAGAGCTGCAATGAACATTTTGGTACATGAGTCTTTTTGAATGATGGTTTTCTCAGGGTATATGCCCAGTAGTGGGATTGCTGGGTCGTATGGTAGTTCTATTTGTAGTTTTTTAAGGAACCTCCATACTGTTCTCCGTAGTGGCTGTATCAATTTACATTCCCACCAGCAGTGCAAGAGCGTTCCCTTTTCTCCACACCCTCTCCAGCATTTATTGTTTCTAGAGTTTTTGATGATGGCCAATCTGACCGGTGTGAGATGATATCTCATTGTAGTTTTGATTTGCATTTCTCTAATGATTAATGAGGTTGAGCATTCTTTCATGTGTTTGTTGGCAATCTGTATATCTTCTTTGGAGAAATGTCTATTTAGTTCTTCTGCCCATTTTTGGATTGGGTTGTTTGTTTTTTTGTTATTGAGCTGCATGAGTTGCTTATAAATTTTGGAAATTAATCCTTTGTCAGTTGCTTTGTCAGTTTTAAGAGGCTGAGAGACAGGACCCTGAGCCATGCGGACAAACATGCAGGGCATGGAGGGCCCCCAAAAGGAGAGGGTTCTGGCAGTAAGAAGCCAGAGATAAACACTGCCTGTTTTATAGCTTTGCCTTGGGAGATTTAAGTTCCAGACCAAATTCCACTCTTAAACAAATATATACTATATGATTCGCAAAGAGTTTTCACTGTCATCTTCCGCAGCCTTTTTGGACTATTCGGTTTCTTATGAATAGCCACACTCAAAATGGTCACACACACGAAAGTGTCACACATCTCTCCCTGGTGCCTGTGGCTTTAAGATGCCTAATGCTGGCCGAGCAAACAACTGTGGCCACTGCAGCCCCTGCAATCCTTATGGTCCATAAGTTTGTCTGGCGTTCTTAAGTAAGGGATTTCATTCTGTGCAATGAGAAGAAAGTAGCTTGTGCTGGATACCTGGCTATCTTATTCTTTTCTTACTTCTTGACTTATTCCTGCAAATGCTTTACAGATGCTCCACTGGTAGGCTGCTGGGATGGAGGGTGTGGGGTGGGGGGGCAGACTCAGGCCCTGGAGGCATTTTTCTCTCCTATTTGAAGACCCTAATGAAATGCGCTGGTTTGGGAGCTGTAGCAGCTTGCTTTTCTGCACAATTGAATTCCACTCTCTAATGAGTTCCCCTAAATCTGCCATCAGATGACTTTATTGATTTTAGATTATAATTAACCAACACTCACTTTTTGCTTTTATTTTGACTCCCCCTCCCCCACCGCCCCACCCATTCTGTGATTGAGTGTCTGGACCCAACCTAAGTCACGGATTCCGACAGATATTTAATGACCAGACACCAACAAGTGACACTCTGTCCTTGTCACTTCTGAAAGAAATATTACTGGGTGTGGGGAGAATTGGAGGTAAAAAAAAAAAAAAAAAAAAGCAGCCTGGAGTATTTTCCAGACCCACTTGCTGTCTTAAAAGGTACATAGGAGGAAAGCAACCCATCAATGGGTAATTGACACCGTTTGTGACATTTTTATTACTGTTCAATTAGAGGAGGTGATGGAACATTCGGTTACCTTCTAGACCAGTAAATTCTCCAGCCCCAAAAGTCTTCGCTTCATTAGAAGCACATGCTGGATAAAGTCGTAGATGAACTGAGGCTAAATCAGTGGCTGCCTTTTCCTTTTTGTGGGCTGGCAGACAGATAAAAATCCTGTGATGAATGAGTAATTAGACAAAGATCTCATTATTTCTTCTAAACGGACATGTTCTCTTCAGCACCCACCCCCCATCATTTAAAACGTGATTTCCGGGCTTCCCTGGTGGCGCAGTGGTTGAGAGTCCGCCTGCCGATGCAGGGGACACGGGTTCGTGCCCCGGTCCGGGAGGATCCCACATGCCGCAGAGCGGCTGGGCGCGTGAGCCATGGCCGCTGAGCCTGTGCGTCCGGAGCCTGTGCTCCGCAACGGGAGAGGCCGCAACAGCGAGAGGCCCGCATACCACAAAAAAAAAAAAATAAAATAAAATAAAATAAAATAAAACGTGATTTCCAGAGCATCCAATACACTGCCTGCGTTGGGGACCACTGGCTAAATAGATGCTGCATCTTCACCCATGTGTGCACATATACACACAGGCTGCACGCCTTTTGTGAAGTTTTCTTTGAAAGAGCAGAGAGATATAAGTGCTTCACGATGAAGAGTCGAGCCCTTTGCACGTAGAGGTTATAGGTGAGTCAATTAATTAGCGAGGAGGTCTTAAGGGGCAGAGCCATGAGTCCCATTTTCCTGACGGGAGATCCGTGGCCCAGAGGAAATTAAGATCAGTTCGCCATGAGGGCTAATTGCACAGATGTCACTTAAAGCCAATTAACAAACATCCTTTGCTCTAAAGCCAGCTTTCTGCTCTCCAGCCCTTCTTTCCTAATCATCACAATATGTCCTTAGTAACCCCAGTTCCACCACGCAGCGCTGCGTCCTCTGGGCCCGTTTGTTTAACTTCTCTGAGCTTAGGCTTCCTAATCTGTACAGAGGGGATGGTGCTTCCTTCCTTGCAAGGTTTTGGGTAAGGTTAAACGAGGGCTTATTGCTAAAGTGCTTTGGACAATGTTTACTGCCTCAGAGTAATTGTTTAGTCTCGGGATGCAAATAATAAACAACCATATCGAGAATGATAATGGGAGCAGATGCAAACTCTTATCTAGAGAATGGATAAACAACAGTGTTTTACTGTAGAGCACAGGGAACTAGATTCAGTATCCTGGGATCAACCATAATGGAAAAGAATAATGTATGTATACGTATAACTGAATCACTTTGCTGTACAGCAGAAATTAACACAATGTTGTAAATCAACTAAACTTCTATAAAAATAAATTTGATAAGGAAGAATGACAATCAGCATCTCTTGCTCACAGATGACAAACCCACTGGCTCTGGGACCCTAGAGGTATGTTGGTCCCCACGGGGACTCGGCAGGGGGACCTCTGGTTCCGTAGCCGCATCCCAGCAGAGTTACAGGTGATCCTCAGAGCGGAGCCGGAGCTCCCGAGTCCTGCGTCTAATGTCTGTGTCTGCAGGACGGGGGTTGGGGGCCTGGCTGATGCACTCGTGCGTGCCTGGCGTTTGCCACTCTGGTTCCGATTATCTCAGACTGCTGCTCTCCACGGCTTCCACTTTAAAGTTGAAGCACACCTTGAGGGGGACTCATGCTGAAGTTCAAAGGCGTCTGGTAACTGATTAAAAATGTCCTTCCCAGGGGTGTGGCTCCCTCTGTTTTCTCTTGAAACAAGACACTGGCCAGAGGCAGAGGGGCCCTGGGAGGCGCCCGGAAAGGACAGCGCGGGAGAGGGTGGTAGATGGGCTCCAGCCAACACTAAGAGGGTCCCGTCTCGTGGCTCCAGCCCGTCGGCTCCTTGGCTTGGTTAACAGCTGGCCCGGGTTAGCACCTGAGGCTGGGCTTTGGGGGTTTGAAGAGGTACCTGTGTTGCCTAGTGTCAGATGGAGAAACTGCTTGCAGCTATCATTGCAATTATTGTTATTTGAATTACTCCTTGATCAGAATTTGAACAGCTGGGGTCTGGGGTCTCCTAGAGCCCGCCCTGCAGCCACCTAGAGCCCATGGAGGCTGGAGGGGTGGCCGGAGGTCTGCCCAGGCTTGCTAGAGCTTGGCTTTCCAAGGTCAACGTCCAAATCAGGCTACCCTTCCTGCCTTGGGGGAAAAAATTAAATCATGCAGGCATATTATCCTAAGAGAAACTCCGTGCTCTTTTAAAACAGAGTCCTGTGCGAGGTCCTTCGGGGAACTGAGATCATGAATGATAATTCTTTGTTGTTCGCACTATTTCCAAAATCTCTTCTGAAAAGTGGATCCTTGGCTGCATCAAAACGATGTTCAGCTGCTCCTCTTGGAGAAGCACAGCGCGCCGAGGTCCCCAGGCAGGCTTGCCAGCCAGGCAGACATTGCTGCAAGTTCTGGGGCTTCTGTTTGGGCGTGGGAGCTTGGGGAGGTCACTTTACCACTCCAAGCTTCAGCTTTCCCTGCTACAAAGTGGCGGGGAGGGGAATAATTCTTCCTCCAGGGCTTTGTTAGGAGGATAGAGACGGGTACTGTGATTGCCCTCGACACAGGGACGATGGCACAAAGGATGAGTATGACGGTGCCGGTGATGTTGTTATCACGATTCTACCTCTTCCATGAGTCCCAGGAATGACACGCTTTAGTAAACGGTACAATTGGGATAAAAGAAGAAAGTGATAGAGCATCACAGGGCATCAGGGCCAGCAGTGTGCTGTGCTTTACGCATCTTATCCCGCTTGGGCCTCACCCCATCCTGCCAGCTGGGTATGACTGGGCATTTTGCACAGAGAGAAAGAAGGCTTGCATCAGTGAGGTGGCTCACACATTCATTTAGCTGGGAAGGAAAGCGGCTGGGGTTCAGACCCAGGGCTGCTGGACATGACAGCTCATGCTGTTCTCACCGGGAGTGCAGCGTCCATCCCTTCCAGAGTCAGGCAGGGCATAAGCCTTTCAGCCAAAGGGTGGCCCGTCCCACTGGGGCCACCCTGCCTGGGGAGTGCACCACCCTCCTCTGTTTTAACCCCTTCCTTTGCTCATATCATTTTCCAAGCATGGATTTCTTCTCCTTCCCCAAATGCCTTCTTTGCCTCATTAATATGTACTCCCCTTTTCTAAGTCAGTTGAACTATGACTTTTCTGATCTTCAGGGTGGGGCTAATGACCCTTCTTGGATTCCTGTCACTTGCTACATGTACCTCCATCATCACACCTGCCTCCCTGCCTTGGAATAATCTGTTTCTAGACCTGTCTGATACACAGGGCAGACCACAACAGAAGCTCAATACATTTTTGTTAGACTCAATTCAACTTAGAATTGTGCTTCCAAGCTTATGTTCCTTCATTCCTTTATTCATAGAAGAGAAATGGGAAAAACAGTGAGAATGATTCTGCTTTGATCATGGAGCTGTGCTCACATGGGCATACTCCATATCTACTTAAAAAGAGCTTGGTTCCTATATGCACATAAAGAAACAGGACACATTGACCCAACGTGGCTCCAAAACACATTTAATTAAAGTTAGATTCCTCACCAACCTTCAGGATTCTCATGTTAAAAAAAGAATAAAAGCAAATAAGACTCCTTAAAGTAACTGAAGTCAATAGCACATAAATGAGAAAACAACATTTCCACCACCCTCCAATCTCAATTTCTAGAGATAATCACCACTAGTATTCTGGGATATCAGTAATAGTTACTATCCGCTATGCATCCTTTTAGACCAACACTGTCCAAGAAAATTTTCTTCTGATGTGGAAATGTTCTATGTTTCGCTTATACAGAATAGTTACTAGCTGTCCATATTGAGCACTTGAAATGTGGCTAATGTGACTGAAGAATTAAACTTTTAATATAACCTGATTTGCATTAATTTAGATCTATGTGGACATGGCTCCATGTGGCTGGTGGCTGCCATATTGCTGTGGTCTGTGTCTTTTTTTTTAATTAAAAAAAAATTTTATTGGATTATAGTTGATTTACAATGTTGTGTTAGTTTCAGCTGTACAGCAAAGTGATTCAGTTATACATAGATGTGTATTTATTCTTTTTCAGATTCTTTTCTCATATAGGTTATCCCAGAAGGTTGAGTAGAGTTCCCTGTGCTCTACAGTAGGTCCTTGTTAGTTATCTATCTTACATATCGTAGTGTGTGTACGTCAGTCCCAAGCTCCCCTTTGTCTTTTTTTGAATATGCAAACTGGAATGTTCAATAGAAACATAGATTTTTCAAAAACCATATTTTATTTATATTGGTCAGAAAGGAATTCCAGGAAACTGTTAGTGCCAGGAACTTGGTGGTTTTGCTCATTAGGGCTTGCTTATTTGTGGAACTGAATAGTGGTTTTGTCATTCTGTTCTAGGACCTATAAGGGAATGTGCTAAGAAAGATGTCCACTAACAGGTGTGATATTGGAAGTAGAATTCATGGTAGTTGCATTGTGATCCTTTGTTTCCTTTTTTTTCTTTTAAAACTGTCAGTGCAAAGAAATACAACCAGGTGGCAGAAGAATCTCCTTACTGTAGATGCTCTTAACCACAAATGACATTCTTTAAGAAGGTTATAGAATCTGTTTCTCTAATGCTTAGTATAAAATAACACAAAAGGTCTTAATAAGCAGGGATATTTAAATATTAGTCATGCCTACGGCAGGGGGGTGGTCAACATGGTGGGTTCTACCAGCTTGACTCTGATAAATTCCATATTCCATTGATAAATCCTAGCAAGACTTTTTTGGGAAAGAACCATTTTTCTTCTTTATGACTATGGTGAAAAAATGGTTCAACAAACACGTATTAAATTTTGACTTACAAAAACACCATGGTAAGGGGAATCAGGCCAGCTACATGAGCTGTCAGGGTGGAAGGAGGGAAGGATTCAGACAGGCATAGCAAACAGGCAGCCACGGTTCTGCCCTTTAGTGAATGCGTTAGGTGATTGTGTATCATATCTGGTGTACCATTAAACATCATGCTTTCAGCCCTGGGATTTGAGGCCCTGCCTTACCAGAATTGGCTTTTCCTGTTAGTGAAACCGAGCAGACCCTGTGGAGCTCCTGGTCATGGATGCCTTTCTGTGTCCCCCATTTCTCGTTGGTGAGGAACAGACACTCCAGCCTCCATGACCTTCCCTGAGTTTCAAAGGGCAGATTCGGAACAGTTGCTAATCAGAGAAGGGAGGGGATACAGACACAAGGGAGGAGCAGTCAAGAAACAATGCTACAGCTTTGGGGCAGGGTCCTGGCTCCACCTCAAGGGTTACACATAACAATATCTTTGAGGTCCTCTGCAGAAACTAAAACCCCCCCCAACACATGGAAGATGATAGCATTTTTCATTCCAGGGGTCACAGTTTGATAACCTTGAGAAGCTCATCAGGAGACCACCTCAGGCCAGATTAAAGGAATGCAGTCCCTGCACACACCCTGATCCTTACCAGCAACCCTGCCCTTGAACCATTGCTATAAAACTCCTCACCAAATCCCCCACCCCTCCTGACCCCCGCCCCGGGTTGGGACAGAGTTTTTTTTGTTTTTTTTTTTTTTTTTTTTTTTTTTAAAGATGTTTTTTAATTTTTATTTATTTATGTGTGTGTGTGTGTGTGTGTGTGGTACGCGGGCCTCTCACTGTTGTGGCCTCTCCCGTTGCGGAGCACAGGCTCCGGACGCACAGGCTCAGCGGCCACGGCTCACGGGTCCAGCCGCTCCGCGGCATGTGGGATCCTCCCGGACCGGGGCACGAACCCGTGTCCCCTGCATCGGCAGGCGGACTCCCAACCACTGCGCCACCAGGGAAGCCCGGGACAGAGTTTTTGAGGCATGAGCCCGCTGTGTCCCCCTTTGCTTGGCAAAGCAATAAAGCTAATTTTTCTCTACTTCACCCAAAACTTTGTCTCTGAGATTCAATTCCGCACCAGTGCACTGAGGCTGAATTTTCGGCATCATTAGTCACATTCATTGGTCCATTGCTCAGCTGCTTTACCATGGTGGTTCTATTGCATCCCAGTCATGAATTCAGTCCCCACATGGGCCTGGGGCAGCGGTCTGAAACTGAGCCAGCTGCCATTTGTCACAAGGAGATTGGGGGACTGAATATGGCAGACACTGAGAAGAACACTCACCCAGTTCCTCCTAAAATCCAACTCTTCAGCCCTTCATTTGTGTAGAAAGGGGGAAAGTGACGATGTGGTTGAATCCAACCCCCATCCCCCCACAAACAATCAATGGCAAGAGTTTGAATTAAACGTGGCCTAAGAAACAGACTCAACTTGTATTCGAAATTTGAAATCATCTTAATGTCTCTTTTACTTAACTCACAATTGCAAAACATTGGAGTCTGTAGGACGGGTTATTTGGGGCTCTGATCAGAAAGAGAGGGAGAGAGAGGATACAAAATTACTTTGCATCTCAGTGGATGGGAAGGTCTTTGTCCCTTGCAGAGCCTGATGAAGATCAAGTTCCTCTCTGGCCTTAAAGTCACTGTGGTCTTTGGCTGATAATTCACCAAAGCTGATAATCTGTCTACTGAACTTGGTGCAGAGGCCTGTGGCCTGGGTCTTGCTACCAGAATGTGGCTGTTGGACTGGAGCATCAGCATTATCTGGGACGCTTTTCAAAATGCAGAGTCTCAGGACCAAACACTGAATCTGAATATGCATCTTAAGAAGCACCCAGGTGCCTTGTACGCACATTAAATCTGAGGTACACCATCTCAGAGCTCTGAGCTTCATCTCCTAAGGGGATCCTGCTCGGCCACCAGGGTCCTTGATTATGGAATGCATCTTGCATTCTTTCTGATCGAAATCAATTTTTCTTTCTGTGCACCTACCACACCTGGCATTTACAAAAGCATTACATTTCTCTGCTTTCCTCCAAGTTCTCCATCCGGAGATTTGCTGAAATGCCGCCAGTTTTGCTCTGGGAAGCCAGGTGGCTGTATGTGAGACCAAGATTTGCTGTAAGTTGATTACCATCTGTGGCTCCGAAAAATTAAGCGGAAAACCCTGTTCTAAGGTCAAGACGAATTTAGTTGACACTCAGAACAGATCCCTGAAATCCACACACAACACGGGGCCAGAGGCTCCTTGTTTAGGGCTGCTGTGGAGTAGGTAGCCCCTGCCAAGCTGGCAATGACAGCAGTCACTTCCTGGTTGCTGGGTTTTCTTTTTTTTTTTTTTGAATTTTTGAATTTTATTTTATTGATTTTTTTATACAGCAGGTTCTTATTAGTTATCCATTGTATACACATTAGTGTATATATATGTCAATCCCAATCTCCCAATTCATCACACCACCACCACCCCTGCCACTTTCCCCACTTGGTTTTCAAACGGAGGAGAAATGCACCGAGAATATGCAATGGTGTAGAGGGCTGTAGAGTTTTGCATGCAGAACAGAATGCAGTGAAGAAGACCTGTGTTTCCTGAATTCAAATTCTCTTCCTCCCTTCATGCGGAAGGATATATCACCGGGAACTCTTAGAAATCTTTTTCATTCCATAATGGTTGTCATTTGGCTTTTGACTGATTGCATTCTTGCCTCTGGTTCAGTGCCCAGATACCACCCCAGATCTACAGTACTGGATCTCCATGGATGGGCCCGGGCACCTCTCTTTATTTCCAACTTTATAGGTAATCTTGACCCATTGGCCCAACAAGTCCATGGTTCGGGGCTGTACTGGGGTGTCTTATTGGGTGTCAGGAAAGTTCTGTTGACGATGACGCCGGGGGCCGCGGTCACAAGGAACCGGCTCTAAAATGGAAGCTGGAGTTTTCTCGCTTCTTGAGGCTCAGGGTGTTGGGTCCTCAGTCCAGGGTCTTATGCATAAAACTGACACAACCTGTGAAAAGAGAGACGAAAAAAGAAAACTCTGCTTAAGCGTTCTGGAGTCAAAACACCCCTGAATTAGATGCGGTTCAAGAAACATCCTCAGGATTTGTGCATCTATGATCGTCAGTGATACTGGGCCTGTAATTTTCTTTTTTTTGAGATATCTGTGTCTGGTTTTGGTATCAGGGTGACGGTGGCCTCATAGGATGAGTTTGGGAGTGTTCCTCCCTCTGCAATGTTTCAGAATAGTTTCAGAAGTTTAGGTGTTAACTCTTCTCTAAATGTTTGCTAGAATTCACCTGTGAAGTCATCTGGTCCTGGGCTTTTGTCTGTTGGGAGGTTTTTAGTCACAGAAGAGACATCCTCGGGCCAGTAGGACATGTCAGGCACTAATTAGTGGGGAAAGTGATAAAGGGAGAAGGTGGATGGGATACATTGGATGTGAAGAGTCTTGAATGCATTCTCCTGCTTAAGCATCTAATTTCCCTTTACTATGTATGGCTCAGGGGACAGCGCAGGGATGATCATTCTACAGGCCTTTCATTTGTATCGTACATGCAGGTGAAAAGGACCACTGGGAGTGGATGTCACGAACGGGGGGTGTATTAGGACGGGCCTTTTAGGCATCACCTGGTACTTGGCAGAGCTGACCGAGCTGAGATCCTGACCTCAGTCTGGCTGTCTCCTTACCTGCACTAACTTTGGACTTTAATCCTGATGGCTAGTTTTGGGCTACTAGTAGCACGTGGAGGTAGCTGTGAGTGTGTGTGTGTGTGTGTGTGAGTGTGTATGAGTATGTGTGGGCGAGTAGGGCTGTAATCTCCTTTCTTCCATAATTACTATGTTCTGTGATATGGAAAACTGTCATCCTATCAACTTTATGTAAAGTTCTATGTAAACACAGCCTCAAACTTCCCCTTGCAAGCAGATTGCCTTGCCCAAATGCACTTCAGATAGGAATTCTGGAGCAGTGATGTTTCCTGCACCTGGGTGTCTTTCTCCATAGACCTTCTGCCTCTTACGCCCATCTCGGGCTTACAGTTGCCAGTGTTCCTTCTGGAAAGGAAAAATCTGGAGCCCCTTTGCTGAGGGACATCCATGGTGGTCCTTGCCCGTTTGGATTTCCATGTATATGCCATTCCTGGCTGTACTGTTCTATCCCATGAGGACCTTCTCGGTAAACTCTCTGAAACTGACTGTTGGCCTGGCCTCTCGCCTCTCTCTTAGGCGCTGAACTCCGCCTGCTGGGCTGGGCTTCCTCCAAGCATCAGTAACTGGGTTAAGCTGCCCACCACCTGTCCCACTCCAGGAGGGAAGGTCTGCTTTGAAAAGCCCCAGCCCTCAGTCGGACTGTCTTCAGGCCCCTCAGTCCACTCAACAAATCGAGTCATGCCGACTGTTATTTCCAGATATAACCCAGACGGAGGGATAAGGTGCATTTCATTTCCAGGTGGATGGCTCTGTAACCAGCCTTACGTGACAAGGAGACCTGTCATGATCCAGCGACCATTCCAAGAATGTTATTTGACACCTCAGGAAAACTCCTCGTAAATGAATTCATACAGAGTACTGCCATTATACCCTCCCCTGGTCTCGATGATGTAATAATTATCAGTATTTCCAATTTGTAGGTCGGGGAATGAGCTCAAATTTTTCCACCACTAATACTGCCTGAAGTTTATTTTACTGCATTTCAGTTGTCAGATTAATCTTGTCCAAGCAGAGAAATAGTCATATTTACTACTGGGAGACACCCACGCAGAGATCTTTCCCCAACCCTGGGCATACATCGTGTAATTAATAGCGAACTTCGTGTATGCACAGTTCTTTTCATTCCAAAGATTCCCAAAGCACTTTTACAAGCTTAATTCGGGCTAAATATCCCCATTACCTCATCCAGCTCTGAAATGTAGCAACCTCTGGGGGAAACTGTGGCAGCTGCTTCACAATGCACAGACAGACTGCATGCTACGTGAACGCAGTTGGCTGCTGGGTTCGCAGCTCTCTTTTATTTTGTATGGCAAAAGACACAGATCGGGAGAACAGAACCAGGAAATTGCCTGGGAGAACTACAGTGGCCCTTATGAACGTGCCCTTCTTAGAATCTTAGAGGAACAAAGCACTTTTACCCAAGGCTTGCATTCAGCCAAACCACCCTTCCGTCAAGGAGGGAAACGATGGGGCAAAAAGATGTTTCTGAAAGGTAGCCTAGAAGGGTAGCACTTTGTAAAATTTCCTGGTTGTTGAGCACTGAAACTTGGAAAATTGGTTCGTGTGTTATGGGTGCTGGACAGTTTGCATATTCCCCTCCAGATCTATCTTACACCTCTCCACTCTGTCTCTTTCCCCGAAAGGCTGGCCTTTACGGAGCACCTCGCTGGGGTTCCCTTGCCCTCTGGTTTCTGGGCTCAGCCAGTAGCTGGAGAGGAGTGATGTTAGGGTCTATGTGTATTTGCCCTACGATGGGGTCCATGCCCCAAAGTCTGCCCCTCTTGTTATTCAGCCCTCTCTTACCTTCACTGGTTTCCCTTAAAACTTCTCCACCTAAAGTCACCTTTTGTAAAAATCCCATTTATTACTCTCCTCAAATACCCTGTTTGAGTGTGCCTTCTGCCGGGACCTGACAATTCATGCTCGGAACATATATGAGAAAGCACAATGAAGAATACATATTTGGGCTTCCCTGGTGGCGCAGTGGTTGAGAGTCCGCCTGCCGATGCAGGGGACGCGGGTTCGTGTCCCGGTCCGGGAAGATCCCACGTGCCGCGGAGCGGCTGGGCCCGTGAGCCGTGGCCGCTGAGCCTGCGCGTCCGGAGCCTGTGCTCCGCAACGGGAGAGGCCACAACAGTGAGAGGCCCGCGTACCACACACACACACAAAAGAGTACATATTTATATTAATAGTTAGTTTTAATGAACATCTATCTTGTGCCAGATAAGGCTTACATGCTTTTCATGTACAATCTCATTTAGTTTATTCTTCATTCATCATACAATTTGATCATATCTCCATATCAGGTATACCTCTAGGCTTTGGGAACTAAAGTTGAAAGCAGAAGACTTTGAACTTGTGGAGATTAAATTGTACTGGACAGGCTCAGAAAGTATGAATTCATACCTGAAGTGTCATAGAAAAAAGCTGGGAGTAAGGGAGTGAGAGAAGAGCCTCATTCCATGGGTGGTCAAGGAAGGCTTCTGGAAGATGGTTCCAGGAGAATAGAGCTGAAACAAATGAGCCCTGTGGGAATCCAGGATAAGGCAAGTTATAATTATTGTTTCTGTTTGATGTTTTCTTTTTTAAAAAATGAAGCTTTGAAAAGTGAAATGACTTGTTGAAGGTCATATAGCTAAAAACTTATATAGAGTCAGGACTATCTCATTAGAAAACCAAGCACAGATCTTCCTAATCACCTAATTCAGGAGACTAGTAGGTCTCAATAAATACTTATTGAAGAACTGAATGAATAAAACTCAAAGCTTGTATATATGTGCCACATCTTCAGAAACTAACACAGTATTGTGAAGCAATTATACTCCAATAAAGATGTATTTTTAAAAACCTCAAAGCTTGTATGATAAATCATTACCAGTGCCAAAAAGGCAAAGAAAAAATATGTAATGGGCCCTGATGCATTTTCACAGAGCAGGCAAAGAGGATGAATTTGGAGCTGAGAGGTAATTAACTGGCAAAGGCACAGACCTAAAATTGGTTATCACCTCCAAAAGAAAACACAGAAGAAAAAAATTTTTAAACATCTTTATTGGAGTATAATTGCTTTACAATGGTGTGTTAGTTTCTGCTTTATAAGAAAGTGAATCAGCTATACATATACATATATCCCCATATCTCCCTCCTGTGTCTCCCTCCCACCCTCCCTATCCCACCCCTCTAGGTGGTCACAAAGCACTGAGCTGATCTCCTGTGCTATGTGGCTGCTTCCCACTAGCTATCTAGTTTACGTTTGGTAGTGTATATATGTCCATGCCACTCTCTCACTTGGTCCCAGCTTACCCTTCCACCCCTCCATGTCCTCAAGTGCATTCTCTACGTCTGCGTCTCTATTCCTGTCCTGCCCCTAGGTTCTTCAGAACCTTTTTTTTTTTTTTTTTTTTTAGATTCCATATATATGTGTTAGCATAGGGTACTTGTTTTTCTTTCTGACTTACTTCACTTTGTATGACAGACTCTAGGTCCATCCACCTCATGACAAATAACTCAATTTCGTTTCTTTTCATGGCTGAGTAATATTCCATTGTATATATGTGCCACATCTTCTTTTTTTGTTTGTTTGTTTGTTTGTTTGTTTGCGGTATGCGGGCCCTCTCACTGCTGTGGCCTCTCCCGTTGCGGAGCACAGGCTCCGGACGCACAGGCCCAGCGGCCATGGCTCACGGGCTCAGTTGCTCCGCGGCATGTGGGATCTTCCCGGACCAGGGCACGAACCCGTGACCCCTGCATCTGCAGGCGGACTCTCAACCACTGCGCCACCAGGGAAGCCCGGTGTGCCACATCTTTATCCATTCATCTGTTGATGGACACTTAGGTTGCTTCCATGTCCGGGCTATTGTAAATAGAGCTGCAATGAACATTTTGGTACATGAGTCTTTCTGAATTATAGTTTTCTCAGGGTATATACCCAGTAGTGGGATTGCTGGGTCGTATGGTAGTTCTATTTGTAGTTTTTTAAGGAACCTCCATACTGTTCTCCCTAGTGGCTGTATCAATTTACATCCCCACCAACAGTGCAAGAGTGTTCCCTTTTCTCCACACCCTCTCCAGCATTTATTGTTTGTAGATTTTTTGATGATGGTCATTCTGACTGGTGTGAGGTGATACCTCATTGCAGTTTTGATTTGCTTTCACAGAAGAAATTTGTGTGACTTTGGGTGAAGCAAATATTTCTTAGGACACAGAAAGCAGAAATCATAAAAAGAAAAGATAAATTGGAGCTCATTGAAATTAAAATCCTTTGTCCTTTGAAAGACACCAGTAAGGAAATAAAAAGGCAAGTGCAGATTGAGAAAGACTATTTGCAAAACACATGTCAGAAAAAAGGCTTGTTAACAAAACATGTAACTTTTACATACTGTTTGCTAGAAATGCAACAACCCAACAAATAATGGGCAAAAGATTTGAACAGTCACTTTGCAAAAAAAGATTTACAGATGGCAAATAAACATGTAGATGATGGTCAACCTCATTAGTTTTAGGTAAAGGCAAATTAAACTCAAAATGACACTACACATCATTTGGAAAGGCTAGATTATGTAAATGTTTACAGCAGTTTTATTCGTAATTGACCCAACCTGGAAACAACTCTAACATCCATCAACTAGTGAATGAATAAACAAAGAGTGCTAAATCCATAACAAAGGAATAGTACTAAACACTGAAAAGGAATGAAATACTGATATATGCATTACCAATTAATCTGGAAAGCATTACGCTGAGTGAAAGAAGCCAGACACAAAAATTCTACATAAAGTATGATTCCATTTGTATGACAACCTAGAAAACACAAAACTCTAGAAACAGAACTCAGATCAGTGGATACTAGGGGCTGGAAGGAGGAAACTGACTACAAATAGCCATTAGGAATCTTTTTGGAGTGATGGAAATATACTACATATTGATTAGAGTGGTATATACCTTTATCAAAACTTACGAAACTGAACAAAAAGGGGACATTTTACCTCAATTGTTCCTCAATAAACCTGATGTTTAAAAAATTCAGATCTAAAAATACTTACATACAGTTAAAATGCACAAAACTTCAGTGTAGGTACCACCCAGATCAGTTAGCCCATTCTCTTACTAATGTACATTTAAAAAATCTCAGCTATAAATATAGCTCTATGGAAACTCAGAAACAAGGCTCTTAGTGGATATACACCTTTGATTCTTTTGGAATTGGAATACACTCAATTCCTGAGCTAGAAATGGGTGGATTACAGTTTAGATATATATGTTTGGTAGAGACTGGCAAACATTTTTGTAAAGTGGTTGTAATGCTTTATGACCTGCCAACACATACGAGAATTCCAGTTGCTCCATATTCTCTCCAATAGTTGGTATTTCCAGTTTTTTAAAAATAAGAATTGAAAATTCAACTTTCACCATTCTGATGGCTCTGTGGTGGATCTCATTTTGCTTTTAATATGGATTTCTCTGATGATGATAGGCACCATTTGGATGACTTCTTCTGTGAAATGGCTTTTCTATTCAATATTCTGTAATAACCTAAATGGGAAAAGAATTTGAAAAAGAATGCATATAGGTATATGCATAACAATCACTTTGTTGTACACCTGCAACCAACACAACATTGTTAATCAACCGTATTCCAAAATAAAATAAAAATTTTAAAAGTTGTTTTTCTTTTTTTCTTATTGATTTTAGGAATTATTAATGTATTCAAGATGAGAGTTCTTGTCAGATACATATGAATTGCAATTATTTTCTCGGTGGAAGTTTTGACTAATTATGGCTTAGATAAGAAGAGTATGCTGACCTAAGTGTCCATCGACAGAAGAATGGATAAAGAAGATGTGGCACATATATACAATGGAATATTACTCAGCCATGAAAAGAAATGAAACTGAGTTATCTGTAGTGAGGTGGAGGGACCTAGAGTCTGTCATACAGAGTGAAGTATGTCAGAAAGAGGAAAAAAATACCATATGCTAACATATATATGGAGTCTAAAAAAAAAAAAAAGGTTCTGATGAACCTAGGGGTAGGGCAGGAATAAAGACACACACGTAGAGAATGAACTTGAGGACAGGGGGAGGGGGAAGGGTAAGCTGTGACGAAGTGAGAGAGTGGCATGGACATATAGACACTACCAAACGTAAAATAGATGGCTAGTGGGAAGCGGCTGCATAGCACAGGGAGATCGCCTCGGTGCTTTGTGACCACCTAGAGAGGTGGGATAGGGTGGGAGGGAGGGAGATGCAAGAGGGAGGAGATATGGGGACATATGTATATGTATAACTGATTCACTCTGTTATAAAGCAGAAACTAACACACCATTGTAAAGCATTTATACTCCAATAAAGATGTTAAAAGTAAATAAATAAATATTAGGACATTAAAAAAAAACAGAAGAGTATGCTGAAAAACACAATCTGTGGCTAATGCACATTAATCCTTTTTTTTTTTTTTTTTTTTTTGCGTTACGCGGGCCTCTCACTGTTGTGGCCTCTCCCGCTGCAGAGCACAGGCTCCGGACGCGCAGGCTCAGCGGCCATGGCTCACGGGCCCAGCCGCTCCGCGGCACGTGGCATCTTCCCGGACCGGGGCACGAACCCGTGTGCCCTGCATCGGCAGGCGGACTCTCAACCACTGCGTCACCAGGGAAGCCCCACATTAATCCTTTAAAACACAGTCACTAATGTAGGAAGCAAATACTTGTCAGCCTTGTCTACCCTTATCTTGGTATAAAAGAAGTTGACTAGGTGTTCACCAAACCCAATGTTTATCTTCTCATTTACTGCAAGATTACATTCCCCAGCATCCCTTTCAGTTAGCTGTGGCCATACGACCAGGTATGGTGGGTGCTATTTGCCAGCCAGGCTCATAAAACCTCCTGCATGATTCTCCACTTTCTCTTCTGACTGAGTGGAGAGGGTTCTGAGGCTCCAAAGGATGCAAGAACCCCGAGACGGAGGCGCCTGGCTCCATGGATGGCTGCATGGATCAGAGCTTCCCTCCCTATTCCCTGCTCAGTTAACTGCCAAATGGACTTAATGTGAGTGAGAAACACACTGCTACTGTGTTAATCTGATTTGCAGTTTATCTCTTGAAGAAGCTGGTAGGACTCTAATTAGTACATCTGGGTACTTATCCTCACTTCTATAAAATCAGTACCTGTTCTTACCGTGACAATTCTGCTTTCCAAAGCAATGGGAGTCGCCCTAACTCTTCACTCCCAAGCCATGGCTGTCATCAGCACCTCCATTTCTACAGTTATCCTGAGCTTCTACTTTTCATCAGTGGAATCAGTTGCGGGAGGAGTGGAGCAAATAAAGAAACAGAGGATGGACGGAATCTGCCCACACTTCCTTAGACCCTGTGGCTTCCCATGAAAGGGAAAATTGCAATCATAGAATGAAACTCGGTAGGTATCTGCCTTCGGTAGAGACTATGATCAACTCAATAACTTGTACCAGAAAACATAGCATCCACAGGAAAATTGTTCTAAGAATAAAAGCAGAAAAAAGCCAACTATTAATATGTTAAACAAGTAATTTAATTTTGCTTCTCAATATAATCTCAGTTAAAAAAAAAAACAGCATTGGATTTCCAGTTTCCAATTTCCAATCTGGCATGGAAAGAGCTTGGAAGCTGTCACTCTATCATAGCATCAAGTAAAAAGCTGAAAAACGAAAAATCAACTACTCTTTCTACATCTGCTGGAGAATTGAAGTCACAGGGCGAAACCCCTGCCCCCAGATTGGAGACCCAGACAGGAGGATACAAAGAATCACAATTTGCTAGAGTGGGGACCCATGAACAGAAACCCCCATGGGAACCAGCACCCGGGTAGGAAAATCTGAGCTGTCATTGATGAACTGATGGAGGCTCAGAGTGGACAAGTCCGGGAAAACAAGGCCTGAGGGGCACATCTATAAGGTAACTGTTGCTGTGAGGCAAGCACTTCAGTATTTATGAGTCTAAAACAATAGCAGTGTATTCTTTTCCACGGCCCTGTGGGTTGGCAGGGCTCCGCTAAGGGGTCTCTCTGCTTCTGTGGTTTCTGCTGGACTTCTCCCATTCTTGCTGGTTCAGCCAGCTGGTGCCTGGGCTGGGCTGGAAGTTTCTGGAAGGCCTCTCTCACACACCCGAGGCCTCAGTGCTGATTGTGGGCTGGGATGCCTTAGTTCTTCTCCCCGTGGCCGATCTCTCACAACAGAAGAGCAAGAACTTCCCTCTATATAACATGGCAGCTGAATTCCAACAGGACAGGACCCAGTGGGCAGGTACTCATCAAACCCGTGCTTGCCTCACTCTTGCTAATGTCCCACTGGTCCAAGCAAGTCACATGGTCAAGCCCAGGATCAATGGGAGAAGGAATTACATAGGGATGAGGGGACCGGGAAGCATGATTCTGGCGGTCACCAATGTAACAAACGGTCCAGCACAGGCTGCTCTGTAGTAGAGCAGTAGACTCAGGAGAACCAGATAAAAATGCTTCTGATACTGGGATTCATGGCTGAGTGTCTATATACAAGAGCAGAAGAGGAAGTAAAAGTCCATGACTAAACGTGGAGGCTGAAGGTATGTCTATTACCATTGCCCACGGTGTCCATCTGTGGCTCTTCTGTGCCATCCCATGCCATGACTCCCAGGAAGCCAGGCTCTGATTCCGAATGTTCAAGTATACAGTAAGTTCCCTACATACGAACCTTCAAGTTGTGAACTTTCAAAGATGTGAACTTGCCCCTGGATGCCAGCTGTTGTACCGCCCTACCGTGCTTTTCAAGATACTGTACTGTAAGGTAGCTGTCAAGCAGCCTGGCCGAACTTCACTGACTGGGGAGTGGGGACTGCTCTGTCAGGACAGGGTGTGGGAGTGTTTGGGGTTGGGGCACATTCCCTGTTCATGTTTCAAATCCCATCCTACCCTTGACATCCCAGCGAAGTCCCCTAGACTCAGTTATTTTTAATTCACACTGGAATTCCCTTCCTCTCCTCTTTATGCTAGCATGCATTGCTCTTCCTGATGTAACGTCTATGTTCCCGCTGGCTTCTCTGTTCTGGGAATAGAGGGCTCAAGTACCTTGCTCATTACGGCATTTCCAGTGTTGTCACCGTGGGTATCGAAACAGAAAATTGAAAACTGCTTTTCCTTCTCATCTTCCACCACCTCTCCCTCCCCCTGAATTGAAATTTACCTTTGCAACTGATGACTAAGAAGCAGAAGGCCATTGACCTTGATCTCTTTGACCCCAGGTGAAAATGGTTATAAAGAGCAGTGGCTCCAAAATTCAGCATTTGGTTGGAATGACGGGACCACTGCCCTTTGACACAGTCATGTAAATCAGGTGTCAGTCAGGCTCTAACAGCCTTCAAAGGTCAAATGACACTGTCTCAAATCCCCTGCTTCCCTGTGTGCTGGGACCTTAAGCCAAATTCCAAATCTCGGTGACGATTCTTGAAAGTCGTACTTCACTGGTTCATTTCAGACTGATTTTGTGCTGCCAGCGAATCCTGGATCTTTCTTTAACGTTGCATATTTTAGCTGTCCCTTCTCACTATCCTGAATCAGAGATTCAGCTCTTTTACATCCCCTAAAGGGCACTCATCCAAGGCCATTTCTTATTAAAGACGTAGGGTGTAAGTATGAAGGTTGCATCAGAGAATACCGTGGCAGATAAAGTAGACTGTCAGATATCATTTGTCTGGAAGCATTTTGGTACCCTGTCTCCAGGGGCCCCAGCCCAACTGAGGAATGTGCACTGGTCTCTTCTGTTAGCTTCAGACCCTGCTTCTTCTTGGGTGCCTTCACTCTCCCTCAACCCCCTCCTCTCTACCCTGGGTCAAACTACTCCAATCCCCACCTCTCCCAAAAAAAATCTCACTTATTTTTATTTTTTAGAAGTTTTCCAACTTTTTTGTGGTCTAATTGAAGTGCACAAAACTACACATATTTAAACTGTACAATTCTATTAGGTTTGACATACATAGCCCACAAAACTATCGCCTCTCAAACATTTCCATCATTCTCAAAAGTTTCCTCGTGCCCCTTTTCATCCATTCTTGTTTCTACCTCTATCCCCGGGCAATTGCTGATCTACATTCTTTCTGTATATAGATTAGCTTGTATTTTCTTGAGTTTTATATAAGTGGAATCATACAATTTGTTCTCTTTCTTAGCCTGGCTTCTTGCACTCAGTGTAATGATTCTGAGATTAATTCACATTGTTGTGTACATCAGGAGCCATGTGTCTCTATTGCTGCGTAGCATTCCATTGCATGGATATACCACAGCGTGTCTATTCATTTGTCTGCTGATGGATTTGGATTGTTTCTGGGTTTGGGGCTATTACGAATGGAGCTCCAACGAACATTCACGTACAAATCTTTGGTTTTGGTGACTTCAGTTTTCTTCGGCAAATACCGATAGGTACCATCTCACTTCCGCTAGCAATGTGTGAGAGTTTCAGATGCTCTGTGGGCTCACCAACGTTTGCTATGGCCAGTCATTCAGTCATCTCATCGTGCTTTTTTTTTTTTTTTTTTTTTTTTTTTTTTTAGCACAGCTGGTTAGTTACCTCTTGGCTTCATTTCTTCAGAAGGGGAGCATATGCTTAGTTTATAGGGAACGATGCCAGATGATACCTGTTTTCTAGTGAAGTGATTAACAGTACTCCCTCTTATCCTCCAAAGTGTCCTGATTTGATAATAAAATACGTGTTTCTTCTAGCCCAACTGGCCATGACCTCAGTGCGTCTTTCTATATCCACAAAGCCTCCTCAAGGTGTTCTGCTCAGCAAAGACTTTTCTCTCCTCTAAAAGGAGTTTTCTGCTTTTTTAAAACATTCTTTTTCTTACCACAACAAGATTCCAGGAGGAAAGGACTGGCAAAGCATGGCCTAATGCTCCCCGGGGGCTAATTTTGCCATCCATGAGACAAGCTTACCTGAAAATGAAGCCAACACAGAGGACGGAGGGAGTCAGATCATGTCTGGATGACCTCATCTGAGTCCCTGGTTCCCTGGACTTTCCACTCAGTTTTGCTGTGAACCTAAAACCGCTCTGAAAACTAAGGTCTATTAAAACAAATAAGCATTTGCTCAAAAAACACTGGGTCTGAGCCAGTTGACCTGGCTGCTTCATAGGAAATATACCCTGCTTGACTGAAAAAAAAATTTTTTTAAATATGGCTGGAAGTGGCATTGCTGGAAATATCCTTCACCAAATCCAAGCCAGTGTGGGAGCCCCATCTCAATCTGGATTGAATGGTTGGCCTGGAGCATCCAAAAAAGACATGTTCATTGGTCTTTTATTGGGTCACTTGCTCTTCTCACTAACACTCACTTATTGAATCTGTCTGCACTGATCCAGAGTTGGCTGTAGACAAACTCTCAAGTCTTCTAATACTTAACATTTTGGGTTTTGCATTTATTGTAATGCTCAGAAAATCTGTCTCCATCCAAGGTTAATATTAATATTCTTTCTTATTTTAGTGATTTAAAAATATTTAAGTAGTTACTGCATCAGAAATTTACATTGATATATTTTTGAGATACAGCTATAACATTTTTAAGTCAATATAATTTAAAAATTCTTATCTATATGTCTCTCTATACTCATTCTTGTGCCTAATGTTGTATATACTTTTGTATTCTTCTATATTATCCTGATTAGACGTGATGGCATTTTGTCAATTTATGAATGTAGAAATTATAGTTATCGAGTCCTTTCTTTAGTTTTCAATGTTTATTCTTTTTCTAATCCTTGCGTTTTGAATAATACATTCATTTACATCATTATGTATTGAGATTTATAAAGCCATCAGGATACACAATCCCTTCTGAGCAAAACTTTAACATCTTGTTGAAGTTTCTTGAATTGGCATTTTAATTTTTACAAAATTTTTATATATGCAGTTTTTATTTCCACTTTAACTTAGAAGTCATTCAGAATGCCATTGTAAAATTTCTAATTGGAGGAATTCTTTATTTAAACCCTTACCACTACCTCTAGTTTTATTTTATTGAAGAGAGAGAATGTGTTTTTCCAAACAAATTGAAATTTAATATGTGGCTTAAAATAAGATCATTTTCTAAAAACTATTCGTGGACACAGCAAACAAAATGATACTTTCTGCTTATAAGGTAAAAAAAAAAAATTAAAAACATTTAAAAAATAATAGTTATTCATTGCCTTAATAAAATTTCTTATACGTTCTTGAAACATTTGTCTACTCCCTTGACAAAAGCTGGGAGATATGTTCACATCTTCTACTATTATGTTTTGCCATGTTTCATTTTCATTTTTAATTTAAATATTCAGACATAAGATTGTTTATCACATGAATCTTTATGATTGATATATATTTATTGTGAATTGTACTTTTAATAACTTAAAATGTCCCCTATGTCTCATTACTACCTGTAACATGAATTATTCTTATTATTTTAAAAAAAATTTATTTATTCTTTTTGGTTGCACTGGGTCTTCATTGCTGCACCTGGGCTTTCTCTGTTTGCGGCGAGCGGAGGCTACTACTCTTCGTTGCGGTGCGCAGGCTTCTCATTGCGGTGGCTTCTCTTGTTGCAGAGCACGGGCTCTAAGCACATGCGCTTCTGTAGTTGTGGCACGTGGGCTCAATAGTTGTGGATCACAGGATGTAGAGCGCAGGCTCAGTAGTTATGGATCACGGGCTTAGTTGCTCCATGGCACGTGGGATCTTCCTGGACCAGGGCTCGAACCCGTGTCCCCTGCATTGGCAGGTGGATTCTTAACCACTGTGCCACCAGGGAAGTGCCCTGAATTATTATTTTTGACCTCAGGCTTTTATATTGCTGTTTGTATTTGTATTGTATATGTGCTTGACTTTTTTCTTTGGCTCATTTTATTTACTTGTTTTAGGATATCAATGCTTTTTGATGCTGAAATCGTCCCACTTTTAGCCAGGGAAACCTCTTCAAATGCTCTGTGTCTTTCTGACACAATCTTGAGATAATCCAGGCTTGTCTTGTACATTTCCAGCTATAGAAATTGGATGTAGAATTGGAGATTTCTTCAAGATTGCCTGGTTCCCTTTCATGGGAAACAGTATTTAAGGAAAACCATCCAAGCACATCACGATATTATGGCTTCAGCTAATTAAATTTGGCTAAATTGCTTTGGTAAGAAATTATGCTTACTTTAACTAAGATTGCCTATTAAGACACAAATAAATACATAGAGAGAAATGACTTTATAAAACTGGACTGTGAAACGCTAGACATTTTTGCAGCAGTGCTTTAAACAAGCAGGTAGAACTTTGGAGCATTTAACAACTGAAAATAGAAATCAGTAAATTTTACAGCATGTGAAATGACTGTCTTGTTACAGAAACAAAGAGGAGAAACCAATATGGTTGCCATATAGCCAATAAGGTGCATGTGCTGGAAAGGATGTGTTCTCCCCCTGGGCACCATGTTTATAATATACACCAGTGATGCACAACTACCTTACTGGAGCTTGACCATGGGACCATGTCCTATTTGTCATCTATTCATTTATCAGGCACATATTGTGTGCTAAATACTTAATTACCAAATAAATTTAAAGATGCTAGTAAAGTTTCGCTTTTATTTTTGGTAAAGTAACTAGCCATTTAGGAAAAACGTATAGTTTGCTTAAGTCCGTACTCTTTTCAGTGTTACATAGTTAAGACTTGCCTTCTTCAAGAAACATCTGCACGTGTGATTTAGAAAAACAAAAACCAAGAAAACAAAGCATAAAGTCAGGTCATATTTAGTTGCTAGATTAAATATTAAAATCATTGAAAGACAAATTATCTGAAACAATGATTACTCCTCAGGAAATCCATAACAAATATAAAGAACAGTAGGGGAACTGCTTTTAATATATTATCTTCTTCTTTTTTCCGAATTCTCCAAGCCTTTGTTCTGAAGGAAGCAAACTGCTGTTTCGCTTCCCCGAAGCCACTGATAAAGCCATGCAAGAACATCAGAGAAAAAACAAATCCAAGATAGGTGCCATCCCCAAGGGAACAGAGCGCTTCTTTGTTTTATATTTCCACTGGAAATCCGGAGATTTTGCATGCAAACGTCTTATTTCATGGCACTGCTTCTTAAATTGAGAGATTAAATCTAGCTCCGCATAAAGGTTTTTTCAATAAAGTAGGTTGCACAGTCCTCTGTTTATGGGAAATTGATGCATCATCTGATATGCGTTCACTTGCTAACTTTTGTTTTGCCAAAGCTGGAAAGAATTTCCACCAACCATTATCTAATCAAGAAAATATTTCCTACTATCTTGTCTTCAACATAACTTGTTGCCAAATGCAGTTTTGACTATATTGTAAATCACTATGCATTTTAACAAGCAAAACAGACTCTAGTTCTGTTAGAAAAGGTTCAAATTATTGAAACTGTCCATCATTGTCAGTGGAATGCCTTCAAATTTTGTGTGTGTAGAAGAATGATTATGACATAATTTAATGTTATGTAGGTTATGTGGACTACTTTATTTAAGCAGAATTTTTCTAATCTTGAAATGCAAACATTTATTATAATAATTCCGCTAAAGCTTCTCATGTTTACACCTAACCCTGACTACACAGTACAGCCTGCAATTGGGGCGTTTACTCAGCTATAAAATTTACACTGACTTGAAATATCAAAATTCCACCTGAATGCAACATCATATAAAGTGCAGGAGAAAGCAAACTAAGTAGGAGCTGTGGGGTTCTTTTGTGTGTGTGGTTTTCAAATACAAAGAGAGCTATGTCAATCCAGCCAACCACCAATTCCTCACCAGCACAAAACATGCTGGAGGAAACATGCCTTAGTGTAGAAGGTGGCTTCTGTCTCTGGAAATATTTGTACCTGGTTTTCCAGTTTGATTCAGGGGGACATCCATATGTGCTCATGACAGGGGGACTGGCTGAGGAATACTTTCAGAAAGGCCCTCGAATCCCCTGGTATGTGTGTTCAGGAAGCCAAGGGGGAGGTGGCCAAACACCCAGATGCTGTGACTCATTGCTGAGGCTCAGCCCCTGCCTCTGGGACTTTGAGTGAGTTTCTTCATCTCTGTGCCTGTGCTTCTGTCGAATGGGAAATTTTTTTTTTTTTAATCAAAGATTTAATTTAAAAGAGAAAAAAAAATAAAATCAAAGATTTTGTTGAGTCTTATAATGGAAAACGTTTGGAACAGGACCTGGTGCGTGAAAAGTACGATCTACGGGACGACAGCTATTTTTCCTTATTATAGAAAGTTCATTGCAGACCATGAACTGCCACATATTGTTCCTTCATTCCTCCAACCAACATTTATTTGTGTTCACAGTGGAGACGTATAATGTGTGCTTTTAGCTTCCGTGAATGTAACCACACAAGGAGAGAGAGAGAGAGAGCATCTACCCAGCACAGTCCTGACCACTCGCTGACTCCACCAGCGATTGCTCCAGAGAAAAGGGAAAACCAGAGAAAATGGAAAACCAGAGAAGGGTACCCCGACTCTGACCTTGCGTGGGTCCTGGTTTCTGTGCCTCTCTTCTCATGTAAGCAACGGGCTGTGGCTCTGGTGTTTAAAGCACCCCATCGCTTCTGGGGAGCAGTGTCCAAGCAAAATCAGGGGTCTGTTCCGGAGCCAGAGAGGACTCAGGTGGTGCTGAGATGCCACGCGCGCGCGCGCACACGCACGCACAATTTGCAAGCGTCATGTCACTATACCTGTGATTGTCCCCACCCCATCCCCACTGTGGAACCCAGTCCTCTGTACGGCGACTCCTGCACACGCTGTGTGCCACGCGGTGAAAATACGCTGGTCAACAGCACAGTTTCTATCCCTCAGTTTCTGTGGCTCTTAGCCTAGTACAGATGTCCTCAAATTGAGTGTACGTAGAATTATCTGGGGTGCCCGTTCAAGTGCAGCTTCTTGCGTCCCATCCCTGGAGTTTCTGACTCGGTTAAGTCTGGGTTGTGGCCTGAGAGCCTGCTGTTCAGCTAGCAGCGCAGGTGATGCAGCTGCCCGCACCCCCCAACCACACCCTGGTCTGATGATCAGGCAAGAGGCACTTCGCAGCAAGGATTCAGGAATATGTCACAACACCTGCAAGTCAGAAGTGAGCCACCTTGGGACATGCCCTGGCGGTCCAGTGGTTGAGACTTCTCTTCCGATGCAGCGGTCGGGGAGCTAAGATCCCACATGCTTCGCGGCCAAAAAACCAAAACATAAAACGGAAGCAATATGGTAACAAATTCGACAAAGACTTTAAAAATGGTCCACATCATCAAAAAAAAAAAAAAAGAAAGAAAAAAAGAAAAAGGGAGCCACCTGTAAGGAGGGCAGCTAAGCAGGAAAGACAGCAGAGCAGGGGCCATGGTTGCTATAAGGGAGAGCAGAGGTCGTGCTTGAGAAACCGGGACCCGCCTTCCAGCCCTGGCTTCTGCCCGCCCCTCCATCAGAGCGCCCTGGAGTCGCTGAGGGGGTTTCCCTCTCATCCAGTGGTTCTTTATGATCAGAGGGTGCTCTCACCCCTCTGCTCCAGGAGGCAAAGCCTGGAGGGACCTTGCTGTCCTCCTGTTAGAGGCAGAGCTAAAAGGGGAGGGCAGCATGGTCCAACAGAGAGACGCTGTGATGCTGAGTCCGTCAGCCCAGTGGGCTGGCCACGGGGCCCGTCGAGGGGGGACAAGGCGACCCTCCACAAGCAAAGGCAGGGTCAGTCCCGGCAGGGTATGTAGGACCGGTGACAGCTGAGGGGCCACCGGGCTCCAAGTGAGCCCAGGACAGATCCCAAGTTCAACACTGGGTAGACACAAGCCTGACAGCAGCAGACAGTCTATGATGGGGGCAGAGTGGTAGCCACAGCTCCCGGGGACCCAGTGGAGGGGAGAGCCCTCCCTAGTGCACAGATCCTAAAATCCCACCTTCTGCAGAAGACAGGAATCTGAAAGACTAGTGGGCAAACTAAATCTCAAAGGTAGGTTAAAATGATCGAAAACTAAGTTTTTTAAATATCTAGGCCAGTGGTTCTCCAAGTGTGGTCCCCAGACCAGCAGCGGCTGCATCACCTGAGAACTTGTTGTAAATGAAGATTCTCAGGCCCCATCCCAGCTCTGCAGAATCAGAGACCAGCTGGTGGTGTGTTAAGCCCTTCAGGGGATTTGGATGTTGCTAAACTTTTTTATTTTTTATTTTTTATTTTTTTTATTTTTATTTTTTTTGTTTTTGGTAATAGATTTATTGATATACAAGTCGCATAGCATATAATTCAGCCGTGTACACTGTATGACTCAATGGATCTAGTATAGTCACAGAATCGTGCAATCATTGCCACAGTCGATTTCAGAATACAGTGCTTGTTCTATCAGCAAAATTCTTTCATTTACACTGACCACAGTGAGATTTAGGGCAAATTAAAAAGAAAAATAATGCCATTTCAGGAAATGATGGGTACCTCTGTTGTCTTCCGTGTTACTTGTATATTGCCATAGAGGTTTTTTTGTTTGTTGTTTATTTTATCTGCATTGGGTCTTTATTGCTGTGCACTGGCTTTCTCTAGTTGCAGCGAGTGGGAGCTACTCTTCGTCGCGGTGCGCGGGCTTCTCTTGTTGTGGTGCGCAGGCTTCTCTTGTTGTGGGGCACAGGCTCTAGGCGCGCGGGCTTCAGTAGTTGCAGCACGTGGGCTCAGTAGTTGTGGCTCGCGGGTTCTAGAGTGGGTGGGCTTCAGTAGTTGTGGCACACTGGCTTAGTTGCTCCGCGGCATGTGGGATCTTCCCAGACCAGGGCTCGAACCTGTGTCCCCTGCATTGGCAGGCGGATTCTTAACCACTGTGCCACCAGGGATGTCCTTGCCACAGAGTAGTTTTTAAAACATGACTTGTACTACAGTATATACATTGAATTAATGCAACAGGAAACACATCCAACCTCTTGGCTAAACTTTGAGAACCACTGTTTAGACGTGAGGTTCTCAAACTTGTTCTCAAATACCAGGAATGGGAAATAAGGATTGAAAAGTGAATCAGAGAAAATATTCTGGAATTAGATGGTGGTGGTGGTTTCAAGAACTCTGTGAATATGCTAAAAACAACCCCACTAAATTGTACACTTTAAGATGGTGAATTTCATTCTATTTTATTTTACTATTTTTTTATTGGAGTATACTTGCTTTACAATGTTGTGTTAGTTTCTGCTGTACAGCAAAGTGAATCAGCTATGCGTATACATGTATCCCCTCTTTTTTGGATCTCCTTCCCATTTAAGTCACCACAGAGCATTAAGTAGAGTTACCTGTGCTCTACGGTATGTTCTCGTTAGTTACGTGTTATATACATTGTATCAATAGTGTGTATATGTCAATCCCAATCTCCCAATTCATCCCACCCCTGAGAGATGGTGAATTTTAGTGTGTGAGTTTTATCTCAGTAAAAACAACTGAATTTTTAAAAAGTTTTAAATGTGAATCATGGAATGGGATAAGGGGAGGTGGAGTCTCTCCTTAGGAGTTTCCTGGAGGTTGGGCTTAGGATCTGAGGCAAGGAGACTCCCCAAGCTCTCCCAGGGCTCAGGTCAAGAGGGGTCCCCAGCCTGGGGAGGTGATCAGGATACAAAGTGAGGATGCTCTTTGAGGACCCCCCCCCAACCAAGCCTTGTACGTGGGCTCTTTGCATGGCCATGTCTAGCCTTCACCTTTGTGATATTACCTTTACTTATCCATGAAATTTAACTAATGTCTCAGAGAACATTACAGCCTAACCCTTTCTATTGATCTAGGTAATGGAGTAGAGTCTGTGCTCACAATGCGGACACAGACGAGAGCAGGGAGCAGTAAGCATGAGGCAAGGAGTCTTGAGACTGCTGAAGGCCCTTGTAGGAGGGCAAGCGATGTCCCAAGGGACAACAGAACCATGTAGGAAACCAGACCACTGCCTGAGATGCTGGCACCAACCACCAGGAGTCCCCAGAAACACCGAGTGAGAGGACCCGTGGAAAGGGCAGAAATGACCAGGTATTTTGTGTAGTCCATTTGAACCACTTCTCCGTCGTTACTGAACATGAAAAAGCAGTATCCCCTTAATTTTTAGTTGCATTCTGGTGAAACCAGATCATCATTTGCAGGCTATATTTATAATTTAAACGTAAATTTAATTCACATCATATTTATCATTTTTTGAAATACGTATTTTTCCATAATAATAGAGATTATATAGTAACTGATTCTCCATATTATTAAATAGTCTTCTCTAATGTAATTTAAATGCCTATATATTTTACTATAATTTAGACATTGTATGACATATATTATTTTTATAAACAAGTTTTTGGGTACATCTTTGTACAATCCATGATTATTTCTTTAGCCTACTACAAAAGCTTCCCATTACTCCTCTGTTTCCCTTCTTAGAGGCTCTTCTCACATCCCCTCCTCAGAGAGTTTGTCCTCGGGTAAAGAGAAGGATGGGATGAGAGTTGCCTGTGTTCTTGAGGCCTCCAGTTCATGGGTCTGTCTCAAACTTGACCTCAAATGTTTCTCTTAGGTTCTGACTTAATAATAAGTCTCCCTCCTGTTGAGTCAAGTCAGTTTCTGGGTTGTTTATTTGTTCTTTGGTGTTTGTTTGTTTTGACACTGAAATGATTATTATTTAGACACAAGATTCAGTCCCATAGGAGGAATTACTGGATCCAAGTGAATACAAACATTAATAAAGAGTATATCCATATACACATACACACATACACAACCGACACTTAAACATGCACAACCATCCATATATATTTGGATTCTGCCATCCAAAAGATTTTATCATTTTTAGTTTCTATAGTCACTTTCTAAATAGTGGGTTAAAAGACTGAATTCAAAAACAGGTTCTTAATAATAACTGAGCTTTCTATGCACTGGAATCATCTAAGAGCTTTGCGTATATTAGGTAACTTAATCTTCTTGCTGATGTAGGTGCTATAAGCCTCATCACTTTACAGATGATGCACTGAGGCCCAGAGATGCTGAGAAATTGGCCCCAGGTCACACTTCCTGAGTGTTGAAGCAAGGATAGAATTCAGGTGGTCTGGCCGCAGAATCAATTCTCTTAAACCTCTAAACCAGTCTACACAGTCTACTGTGATAACTTCATGTTTTGAGAAAAATTACCAATAGTGCTCACTTTTTCTTTATCAGAAGAAGACTGAATGAACAGCTACAAAGAAAAGTTTCTGAGCTCAGTACAATATTGTGGTACATATTTACATCATTACGCCAGAATTCTGTAATTCTACAAATATCCGGAATGTGATTGCACTAAATAAAAAAAGCACTGTACAAAGATTCTGTTAGGTTCGGAACTTCCTAAATTTGTGAGCAGCTGTTTTCTCTCATGAAATATGAAACCATATAAAATTAAATATTGCACCCAGTTAAAGAATTCAAGGTTGAATTCTGTTCTGCACATTACAATGGAAATATAAAGCTTGATACTGATATCTTTATGCAAAATATGTCATTTTTTCAGGCTTAAAACAGCATCCCCAAGTGAGAAAAAAATATATAAAATAAAATTGTTCTGATTTCTCCATTCATATTTTTTCTACTTCAAATTTAAAATATAATCTTCAGTATCACAGATGTTTATCTCACTCGTTTAAACCACAATTCAATACAATTAAAAAAATTGTATTGCCTTCCTAACAGTTTATTTTCTTTCATCCATTTTCATTAGGTGAAAATGCTGTAAGCATTTGAACTGTGCCCCCAGTTATAGATCAGTGTGGGTTTATTGATTAACCGACAATCTTACTAAACTCTCAGTAGTTCTAATATTTTTTTCAATGACTTTTTGGGGATTCCAGAGAAAATGCAATAAGAGCAAAGAAATCTTATATCTTTTTTCTGAATATTTATAATTATTATTTAGTTTTACCACTTATTTTAATTGCTAGCTTTTGCAGCTCAGTGTTCAATAGCAGTAAAATAAGGGTGATGATAGTACATGTCCCGTCTTTCCTAGGTATTGTGCTCTTATAGTGGGATGCACAGATCTCAAGTGTACAGTTCAATGTGTTTGACAAATGTGTACCCCAGGTAAGCCACACTTCAATCAAGATATGGAACCTCAAGAGGATTTTACATTTGGCTGTTGCCTGTCCCATTCAGTTGGAAGACTGTTGCAGGTTGCCATAGTGCACCGCACACCGACAGGGAAATATCAGAGCTTCATTGAAGCCCTGCAGAGCTGAGGAAATCAGATGTGGCAACCAGCCCAGGCCTTTAACATCCACCACTCCCATCACCCTCCTAAACCCCAGAGCTGTTTCTTTGGATGAGTTTATAGATGGCTTCCTGGCCCGACAGTTGCCTGGTGGCATGACAGCAAAGAGATGGTGATCAGTGGAGTTCTATGGGTTCACCCCTACTCTCCCCTAGATTATCTAGTAGGATGAGAACCAGAGTGTGTGTGTTTTGACCCTTCCCTATGCACGTTACAGGATAAGGTAGCTGATGTTCCCAAGGAAACTTCAAGTCATAGGTCAAAAGAACAGACAAGAGAAAAACACAACCACTTAAAAAGCATCAACAAAAGGGAAAAACATACTGCAAAAAGGAGAATTATTAGATTAGGTCAACAACAAATTTATAATAAGCATAATAATACGTCCAAGATATAAGGGGGAAAAAGATATAAGGGGGATATTATCAATATAAAGCAGGAAAAAATCATAAAAAGAACCAAGTTTCATATTTCATAAAATATGAAAAATATGGGAGCTGAAATAATAAACATAATTCAACACACTCCCACACAAAATTCTGACTGGAAGTTTTTTTTTTTTTTTTTTGCGGTACGCGGGCCTCTCACTGTTGTGGCCTCTCCCGTTGCGGAGCACAGGCTCCGGACGCGCAGGCTCAGCGGCCATGGCTCACGGGCCCAGCCGCTCCGCGGCACGTGGGATCTTCCCGGACCGGGGCACGAACCCGCGTCCCCTGCATCGGCAGGCGGACTCTCAACCACTGCGCCACCAGGGAAGCCCCTGACTGGAAGTTTTATAAAGAACTTGATTTACTAAACATCCTTTGAGGGATAAAAATCTGTGATTAGCTAAGTTAACAAGGAGATAACTTTGAGCAGAACTCACTCTCCCTGATATTAAGACAAAGCCACAGAATGGCGAGAGTGTAGGACTGGCATGAAAACAAATAGAATAGACTTGGGAACTCAGATCCATGTATAAGTGGAAATTAATGCATAAAAATGAAGAAAATTATTTCAACAAGCAAATAAGTTGATCACTATACAAAAAAAACAAAACAAACCTGAATCCTTACCTAAAATGGTATAGGAGGGTAGGATAAACTGGGAGATTGGGACTGACATATATACACTACTATGTATAAAATAGATAACTAATGAGAACCTACTGTAGAGCACAGGGAACTCTACTCAATGCTCTGTGGTGACCTAAATGCAAGGGAAATCTAAGAAAGAGTGGATATATGTATACGTATGACTGATTCACTTTGCTGTACAGCAAGAAACTAACACAACATTGTAAAGCAACTATACTCCAATAAAAAGTTTTTAAAAATGGCATAGGAACATAGCCTCCAGATAGATAAAAGACCAAAACTAAAATGTTAATAGAAATTGTTGTAAGAAAATATCTTCATGACATAGGCATAGTAAAATAAGTTTTTTTAAATATCACTGATTGGTACTTAAAATTTATAAGTGTACAATCATTGGCCACAATCACGCGATAGGATCAAGTCTTTTTCTTTGTGTATGCTTCTGCTGAGTGGCTTTCTATGTGCTTTCCTAAATAGATCACAATTATTTTTACATTGTCAAAAATTAACTGCCTTAGAGTATGAAATTAGAGAAATCTGAGTATAAAAGGCTTTTATTTTTTGCTTTGCATTTCTTGAGATGTAACTCATATAAAGTGCAAAATCATAAGTATACATCTTGGTGAATTTTTGCACATGTATGCAACTTTGTAACCACCAGAAAGATCAAAATATAGATATTTGCCTCAGCCCAGAAAGTTCCCTTCTGCTCTTTCCCAGGAAAAAAAAAATCCCTGACCACAACTTTTCTTTTTATTTTCAGAATGAAGTTACGTAAGACTGATGTTATTTTGTAAGTTTTTTCCCATAGAATTGGTTCATTTCATCTAAATTTTCAAATTTATTAGCACAAAGTTGTTTATAGTATCTTTGCATAATTCTTTAAATAAATAATAACTGTAGGACCTGTAGTAATGTTTCTCTTTTCATGAATGATACATATAATTTGTGTTTTCTCTCTTCTTTTCTTGAGCAGTCTTACTAGTGATTTATCAAATTTATTTTTTTCAAAGAATCAACTTTTGGCCTGGTTGATTTTCTCTATTATATGCTGTTTTTTATCTCATTTATTTCTGCTCTTAATTTTATTATCCCTTTTCTTATATTTTCTTTGGGTTAAATTGGCTCTCCTTGTCTAGCTTGTTGGATTGAATGCTTAGGTCACTGTTTTTAAGACTTTCTTGTTTAAAAAATACATGCATTTAAACTTTTAAATTCCTGCTAAGTAATTGCATCTCACAATTTCTGAATATATTTTCATAATCTTTTAGCTCAGAGTACTTATTAATTTCCATTATTATTGCTTCTTTGAACTAGCAGTCATTTAGAAGTGTGTATATGTGTTTTAATGTCTAAGAGATTTTCTATTTATCTTTCTTTTTTGAGTTCTAATTTAATTCCTCAGTTTCTCTCTTTTCTTTTTTGGTGACTCTGAGGTGTAGCATAATTACACTTATGTTAGATCTCTGACTATGTCCCATATGGCTCTTATCTTCTGTTTCTAAGTTTGGTTTTCTTTTTCTTTCCTTTTTTTCCTCTCTATACTTCCATTTGGCTATCTTTCTATCAGCCTGGTTTTGAATTCACTAATTATGACTTCTGCTCTGTCCCTCCAGCTGTTAATTCATTCACTAATTTTTAATGATTTTATTTAGGTATTTTAGTTCTCAAATATTGATTTTGTTTTTTCATGAGAATTTAAATTCTGTATTAAAATGTCCTCCCTTTCAATCATTTTATACATCCTTTTGTGTGTGTGTGTGTGTGTGTGTGTGTGTGTGTGTTTTAAAGCATATTAATGACAGTGATGTTGAAGTCCTTGTCTGCACGGCCAAAACTAGGATGAGGCAAGTGAGTTGCCCAGAGCACAGTATTAAATGAACCATTCACTCTCAGGGGCATGAAAGTTTGCACCCTGGGAACCTCACCTCACCCCTGTTTCAGCATTTGTTTTAGTCCTGGGGCATAGTCCTTTCTCCTGGGGTGTGGTCTTTCTGGGCTCTCTGAGATGTTCACCAGGATCCTTCCACTCTGACTGAGCTGGAATTGTTTTAATATATACTCGCTCTGTGACCCCCTAAAATCCCTGTTAAGCTTTTAGTCTCCCAGCAGCTACTGATTCAAGCCTCCTAGACTCCCATGTTGGGCATGCACAGCTTAGAAGTTGGCTTAGGAAAAAACAATACTTTTAAACAGACTTTTTTTTTTTTTTTTGGTGGTACGCGGGCCTCTCACCGCTGTGGCCTCTCCCGTTGCAGAGCACAGGCTCCGGACGCGCAGGCCCAGCGGCCACGGCTCACGGGCCCAGCCTCTCCGCGGCACGTGGGATCTTCCCGGACCGGGGCACGAACCCGCGTCCCCTGCATCGGCAGGCGGACTCTCGACCACTGTGCCACCAGGGAAGCCCTTAAACAGACTTTTTGAACTTCCTTTCTGCAGCTTCCTCTTCTCTGGTGTCCTGACACCCAAATACCAGCCACCTTAGCAATCCCAAACTCCCATCTTCATTTCTCCCATCCTGTGAGATTTCTACTCATTTCCTGGGCTCTATTTTCCTGTTGCCATGGTTTGGAAAATGCCTTGAGAGGGAAAGCCTTAGTGAATGTGGCCCTCACTTCATGTGCTTCTCATTTTTTAAGGATTATATCTAGCCCTGAGTTGGTTGGCTGAAACGTAGAAGGATGACCATAAGAGATCAAGTGGCAGTAATAGACATTTAATTTGCTTTGCAGAGTGGCCCCCGAGGGTTAGCAGGGAACAATGCCCTGTGGTTTGATTGAATCTTTTTTTAGGTCTTTGAGTAAGTAGATACATTAAGGTAAGAGAGACAGGGAAAGAAGCAGTACAGGAACTAGCGCGATCAACTCCCAGATCAGCATCTTGGAGGCAGAAGAATGATGATACCATTTCCTTTTTGGTACAAACCCTAAATCCTTGCTTCCTGGGATACACGTTTGGGGAGATGCAAAGCCTCTCTTCCCTTTGCTCATGCTTTGATTTCGTGACGAAAATTCAAGACAGTTCACGAGCTAAGCCCTCATTGTCTTTTTTCTCAATCCTGTGTTATCTGACATATAATTAGTGTCAATTCTAAAATTAGGTCAACTGCCTGTCTTAGTTTTCAGTTTTGTTTTATGTTTTCAACTTTTCTTGTGTCTTCGTGGGTATTTTGGGGAGACATCAAGAGAGAATACACTGGTGGCCGCTAGCCAATTGCCTATTCAAACAGATGTCTCATTGGAATTATTTATTATGGTTTCAAAGGATTTAATATTGGAAATCTTCCCAAACTCTGTTTCCTTCTACAGACTCATAGCATTGAATCATTAACACTTTTAAAGTTTCTCTGAAAGTTAAAGTATAATTAATAAATAATTTAATAATAAATTAAATAATTTAATAATAAATTATTAATAAATTATTAAATTTATTTATAAATATTTATATATTTATTAATAATAATTATAAATATTTATATATTTATTAATAATAAATTAAATAATTTAATTTAATAAATAGGGGGATTTGATTCACTACACAACAAGTAATATAAAATATGTAAAAACAGCTCTAATAAGAAACATAAAGAAAACTAAATAAGAACTTGAGATCTGAATTCAGACTTGTCTAAATAGATCAGCCTTGTTCCTAAAGCCTAAAGATGGTGATGACCTCTAAATTAGTGTATGTTATCTGAGTAACGCCACTGTAATCAAAATCGTGAAGTTTGAAACTGTTATTCCAAAGTTCACCTCAATAAGCACAGTATAATCTCCTATATCTTATTTTTTTAAAGATGAAAAGAGAGAAGAGAGGAAGAACTTATCCTACCAATTTGAAATTATTAAAACTTGTTATAAAAATAGCTGGCTCACTGGCTCCTAATGAGACATTAATAGGCCCTAAAATACATAAGAATTTTGAATATAATTAAAGTGCTCTTATGCTTGATTCAAGAGATGTTTTAATAAATGTTGCTAAGAAGTTTCTCAGTGCTTTAGAAAAAAAGAAAGTAATTTTTCACTTAACACCTTATACAAAAAATGAATTAAATAATTAAAAATAATAAATAATAATAAATAAATAAATAATAATAATATAATAATAATAAAATAATAATAATATAATAATAATAATAATATTAAATGATTAAATAAATAAATGTTAAGAAATACACTATCAAAGAGAGTTGAGCATGCTTTAATTAAAAAAACCAAAAATTAATAGAAAAAACACTAAATCTATAAATTAGTGTAAAATAGGGATATATTTGTGTTTTGATGAGATTAAAGTTTAATCTCCATATTTAAAAAGTAGCTTTTTATACTGATAATGAATAGAGAAAACTCGAATTGAAAATGGACAAAGAATATGAATAGACACTTCATAGAAAAGTAAATCCCAAACAAGCAAATAATCCAAACAATACATTCAAAAAACATATGAAAATATTCTTCACACCCCTAACAGTCAGGGAAATTACAAGTTAAGGTAACAATCAGATATCATTCATAATCACCGGATTGGTAAAAATTCATGAGTGATAACACGTAATACTGGTAGGGAAAAAAAGAGGATTTTCATCCATGACACTTGGAACGTACATTGTTTCAGCACATTGTGGAAAGCAATTTGACATCTATTTAAATTGAAAACGGGTGTACCTTTTGACTCAGTACTTGACAGCTAGGAAACTATCCCACAGAAATATAAGCATAAATATGGTAAACAATATGGGGAGAAGAAGATGCTGATTACAGGTCTGTTTCCAACAACAAAGAGCTTGGAAATATTATGAACTAATGAAGAGTTGAATATATTTTGGAATATCAGCAAAATAGAATATTATACAGACAACTTGGAGGAACTTACAAAATACACTGTTAGTGACTTGGATGGGGGTAGGAATGGGCAGGAATTTCTCTCCTAAAGCTGGAAGGTGCTAGGAAGTTGCAAACGGAAGAAGTGCAGCAAAAGGAGAAGGCAAATCTATCCCATAATAAATTATGTATGTATTTATCATGCCTTGAGAAAGGAGTCAGAATTCAGAGCAAGGGAGAAGGCACAGGGGAAAAGATGATTTCAGTGTCAAATATATTTATTAACCTTAACTCAAAAAAGGGCTTGGGTGGGAAGCTCCAGCTGGCAGTGAAGGGGTGAAAGAAGAGGCTGGGTGCGTGTTGTAAGAACTTTTGATTCCTGGGGGACCAAGGCATTTCGGGGTGAGATCTGCGGCTCAGGAGGAATGCCAGCATGTGAAACTCAGGGAAATGGAGGTACTCACAGTTTGTATTCTTTTTACATGACTTTGACATGAACGTGGTCTTCTTAACTTCACAGGCCTGCAGAGCATTGGAGATCAGACATCTTTATAACATAGGGATGCTTTCGCTTGGGGGTCTCAAGAAAGAAAGTTCTTACGTTCTCCCCACGTCCCACTCCTACCTCACCAGGAAGATTGAGCCATTGGCATAAAGAAGGTCATTTAATCCATCCAGCTGGTGGCCTCCCTGCTGACTGCCATTCCACTCTAGGTAATAAATAGCTCACTCCACTACAAACGTGACTTGTGATGAAAATCTCTTTTCTCAGGCAGGGGTCCATGTGTCGTTGTTGTTGTTTTAACTGTATTTATGTATTTACTTAAGCTGTAGTAGCAGCAGAGAATAAGGAGCATCTGGATCTGTATAATGGATCAAGTTCTCTTATCCTCTGTAATGAGGTTAACACTAAAGGATTGGTAGGAAGGTAGAATGAAATTATTCACCTGAAATCATGCTGTAAATGCTAAAGAAGAGGCAAATAGAAGATGTTGGTATTAAGTATTAGTTTTAAACTTAAAGAAATATTAAGCCTATTAATATGAGAGAGAAAATGAGAAAATGAGAGAGAAAAAAATCAAAGAATGAATCAATCTATTAAACACTCAGATTATTTTAAGTTTTAGGAGATTTCCAGTTGACCCCATTCATTTAGTATATTTTGAATAAATAATAACCCTTAGTTCTGAATGAGCAGATGAGACTTAGAAAATACTATGTGTTTGTGTGCACTACGTTGTAGAAATGAAAACGTGCCCCATTAGCCGGAGCCCTAGGGCAGTAAAGAGCTGATCATCTAAGCATAATCTGGAAAGGAGGTGGCCAAGAGCTAACTTTGTGACCCTGAGCTCAACACACTTCTGATGCTTATAAATGTTTGAAGCTGGAAATTCCAGAGTGGATTTCTGTACAAAATGTTGTCCGGTGTGTGTGTGTCGTGTAGGGTGGAGAGAGGGTGGTGGTGCTGTGACCTCTGTCCCCACCCATGGAGGAAGTGCTTCTCTTAATCTCAAGTCTAGTGAGAGAAGCTTCCAGGTCCACCTCCCCAGATACACCCCTTCCCTTGTGGAAGGCACAAGTGTCCTACGATCAGATGTGGGCCAGGTGTGTGTGAGAAAAAGAGCCACCTTTTTAAGGAGATGACTCTACCCCAAGAGAGGTGATGGGACTTCAACAGAGAGGATCTGAGTGGGTGTGGGCACCAGAGAACCAGGAGCCAAAGTGAAGGGGTCAGTGAGTCGACAATGATGAGTCCTTTTGGAAGTTGCCCCATGTCATCTCTGAGAAAAAACAGCCACCTTAAAATGTGACATGGCCAGAAGCCAACACCAGGTTGGTCCCCCTAAAATGTGGCTGGGATATCTCCCAGCAACCAAGGCAGGACATGCGCAGGGCCATGGAGGATGAGATTCAGGGACCAAAGAGCTGCAGATAACCTGGGGGCTCAGGCAGGCTTCTCCTTCTTCCTGCTACCCCACCCTCTCTTGCCCCTTGCCTTCTCTTGCTCTAGAGTACATACATTTACATATTTTTGCACCTCTCTTTCATTTTGTTCCTTCTCCCCAGTTTCCACTATGAGTGGTGCAAACATGCAAACACAGCTCAAGCTGACAGATTTTCTTACTTCTAGTAAGAACCCCAAATTGACTAAGTGCATGTAATGTCCCAATTCCAAAGCCCCAGGGGAGAGATTTTGATCAGCCCAGTTAGAGTCAAACGTCTACCCTTAGTTCATTCAAGTCAGGCCAGGGTTCTAGGGTCGTACTGTACAAATACGGTTGCCAAGGGCTCAGCCACAGGGGTGTGAGAAGAATTCTTAGGCAAAGAGGCATGGCCTGAGAAGAAGTCGTAAAGGTTGTCTACCATATATACTCTCCAAGACACTGAATAACAAAAATGCAAAGTATAGTCCGTATAGCAAAACATAGGAAAACAAAAATATGATGAGCAAAAAAGAAAGAAAGAGGATACTTATCAAATAGGTCACTGAACATACATGGTCTAGACCCCTTATTAAAAAGCAAAAGCTCTTAGATGAATTTATAGAGAAATAAAATAAAATCCAACCCTATTTCAGAATGAAGTTTGTAGAAGAATTCCAGCTGATAAAAAGCAGAAGGGATGATGGACTTAGATGATCATTTTGTAGCCCCTCATGAGAAAGTGAACATAGGCAACCACTTAGCAAGTGCCTGCTAAAATCATTAGGTGAGGTCGATGGGAATTCTAATAGCTGGACCAGGCTGACAGCACTGGAGCCTACTGACTCAATACTAACATCTAGCATCACTCAGAATGGGACACTCGTGACACATTCTTGGACAAACAAGCAAACGTCCAGCATCTCATCAAGACTTTTCATCTGATTATCAGTTTAGAGGAAATATAAAGAGTAGGGAAATGTGTTACATAACACCACAAGGAAGCAAAGAACCTACTGTAGAATGTAGAAAATGCAAGGAGACAAATGTCCTGGTTATTTTCACAAATGACATAAAAGAAAACGAGGGAAAGGGAGACTGTTAGAGAGGAAAAGAATCCTTAGAGACTGATCAATCAAATGCAATGTATGGAACTTACTTGGACCCTGATTTCAATCAACTAACCATACAATGTGATGTTTGAGACAATCAGGGGAATATAAACCCAAACTGGGTATTAGATGCTATTGAGGAATCGTTCATTTTGTTAAGAGATCGTTATACCATGGTTATCTTAAAAATATATGGGATTTGCTTTAAAATGCTTTAGCCATCCTTCCAAAAAAGTGTGTGAGTGAATGATTAAACCAGATTGCTTTAATGTTGATAATTGTTTAACTTAGCTGATTAGGGCTTATATGTCTGTTATCTCTGTTTTTGAGTATGTTTTAAAAATCTCCAGAATAAAATGCTTACAAAACGTATCAGGTGTTGTGTAAGCAAAAATAAACATTAAATTATTAACAGATACACACTACTATATATGAATACAGATAACCAACGAGGACCTACTGTATAGCACAGGGAACTCCACTCAGTACTCTGTAATAACCTAAATGGGAAAAGAATCTGAAAAAGAATTAATGTATCTATCTATCTGAATCACTGTGCTGTATACGTAAACTAAAATGACATTGTAAATCAACTCTACTTCGATGAAATGTTTAACATTTTTTAAAAAAGTAAACATTAATTGTATTAAATTCATTTGTTTAATTTCCCTTCTGGTAGGGAGAGGATCTAAAATCCCCCTTTTCTTCCTCTGAGGACTGCTTTAGATTTCTGGGCTTCTGCTCTTGGATACCTTGACTTATCACCCAATGAAGCCACCCTCCAGACACCCAAGCAAACCATCCACAGTCACATCCTTAAAAGTGGCTTCAGGAGAAAGGTAGCATGAAAATGAGGGACTGAGTCCAACAACAATGAAAACATTTCTCTGTTCACTGTGGTGGCTTCAATGGCTGTACATTTTTCCATTTCTGGAAATCACATGAATAAGAACTGTAGAGCCAAGTGGCTAAAAGCAGGGGCTCTGGATCCAGAGAGACTGTCTTTTGCTCTCTGGCTCTGTCACGGACAAACAAGTTACTGAACTTTCTGAGTAGCTCTGTGAAGAGTAGATTCATAGTGCCTAATGCATAGGGTTACTGGAAAAGTTAAAAGAAGTACATTTAGTTTACAGACTGACACAGAGTAAGAGAGAAATGCAGTAGGATACATACTAAAATAATATATGTGTTTTAATAATTTATAGTGTTTCTGAATTCATTTTTATTTTTTAATTTAATTTTTAATTTTATATTGGAGTATAGTTTGAATTCATTTTTATACTCCTTCCAAACTCATCTCTTCCTTTGTGATCAAATCATTTTTCTGTTTTGGAATTCAAGTTTCTAAATAAAGCCAATGTCTTTATAAGAGAGAGGCTACCAGCTTAAACTGAATTCATAATGCAATACTTTTGACTCAAGAAAGCTTGGTGGAAGCACACTGTATTAATTAATGTAAAATCAAACTTTTATTTTGGATAATTTTAGATTTACAGAAAAGGTTTAAAGATAGCACAGAGAGTTCCCATATAACCCTTGGCAACTTGTATTTTTAAAATGCAAGTATGAATTCTTTGATGAATGATAGTTATTGGACTATTGTGAGAGAAACGAAGTTGGATCTCCAGTAGAAACCAAGAGAACTGTTTTATTCATAAATTTAATTGATGTTCTCTTACTCACTGGACTGTTGTCTGGAACAGAGCCTGGCCCATGGCGAGCAAGCAGCAAGTTTATGCTTGAAGACATTGTTGAGATTATTGACAGCTTTTTGTAACCTTTGTTGACAGAAAAGATTTCTTGTCTCTGGTTTAGGAAAATTAGCAGATATGGAAGAGCTGAAACCTGAGAGATGGTGAATAAAATATAACTGTATCACTTAAGGCAGTGGTTCTCGAAGTGATCTAGGGACCCCTAAAGACTCCTTGTAGAGGTCTGTGGCATTTAAACTACTTTCATAATATTTATGAGATAGCTGGTGATTTTATGAATGTGGTTTTTAAATACTGTGAATGAAATATATTAATGTTTGGAAGATCTGAAAAACAGTGAACCAATATTTTTTAAATGTATAAAATCATGCATGCAAGATCCAACCCAATTGTAAGACAGACCAAACATATTTTATTGTCATGGAGTAGAGAGGTGCAGCATCGTCGTTTCAGATTCCACACTGCAACCAGTCTGTAAAAAACTACCACTTGAGTTCAGGTGTGTTATCAAAGGAGAGTATCTATAGTTGTCTGAAAAAGCTGCTAAAATATTCCTCCCTTTTCCAACTGCCTATCTGTGTGAGGCTGGATTTTCTTTATATATTTCAACCAAAACAGTATATCATGACAGATTAAATGCAGGAGCGGATGTGAGAATTCAGCTGTTTCTCATTAAGTCAGACAAAGATATTTGCAAAAATGTAAAGCAATGCCACTCTTTATACAAATGTGTTTCTTTGGGAGAGTGTATTTTTAAATAAAAATACATAACTTGTGTTAACATTTAATGGATTTGTTACTGGTATTTAAAATGAATTATTAAATAAGTATTTTTTGTTTTAATTTCGAATACAGTAACTATTAGCATATATAATCCACCCAAATAAAGGTTTTTGGAGTTGTCAATAAATTTTACAAATTTAAAGGGTTTCCTGAAACCAAAAAGTTTGAGAACAACTGACATTAAGTGTGTCTGAAGCAGAGAAGAGCTGAACATCAGGACAGGAAGCCATGAGCAATGCAGCAACTGTCCCCAGGGTCTAGTGACTCAGTAAGGGCTATGGATTTGAGTTTTAATGCCCATAGAGGGTTCCTATTTCTTGTTCCCGAATAAATGGGAGTCAGATGGGAGGTCTCTGTATGAAGTCAAGACTTCAAAACACCGAATAATCCTGGAGAGAGGGGAATATTGTTACTGAACCAAACTTGAGTCCACCCACCCACGCAAAGCAAAGCCAATCTACTGACTCTGGGTTGTGGTGAAGGAAAAAGTACAATGTTTTTGCAAGATGCCCAATGTGGTATCAAGTAAGGAGAACAAGTAGCTCATGTTCAAAAGACCTGAACTCCCAGAAAACTTTTAGCAAAAGAGTTTTAAAGGCAAGATGAGGGAGAGGGTTGCAGAATGCATGATCAGCTTGTGGACATTCTTATGATTGGTTGGTGTGAAGTAACAGGGTAGCATTCCAGAGTTAACATAATCAACCTTCTGGTTCAACCCAGTCTGGGGTCTACATGCTGGTGGTCAGCATGCAGTTACCTTCTTCCACCTGGTGGAGGTTTCAGTATCTCTAAAACGAGTCAAGTGACTTCAGACTCTACTACAAGGCTACAGTAATCAAGACAGTATGGTACTGGCACAAAAACAGAAATATAGATCGATGGAACAGGATAGAAAGCCCAGAGATAAACCCACACACATATGGTCACCTTATCTTTGATAAAGGAGGGAAAGATATACAGTGGAGAAAAGACAGCCTCTTCAATAAGTGGTGCTGGGAAAACTGGACAGCTTACATGTAAAAGTATGAAATTAGAACAATCCCTAACACCACACACAAAAATAAACTCAAAATGGGTTAAAGACCTAAATGTAAGGCCAGACACTATCAAACTCTTAGAGGAAAACATAGGCAGAACACTCTACGACATAAATCACAGCAAGATCCTTTTTGACCCACCTCCTAGAGAAATGGAAATCAAAACAAAAATAAACAAATGGGACCTAATAAAACTTAAAAGCTTTTGCACAGCAAAAGATACTATAAACAAGACCAAAAGACAACCCTCAGAATGGGAGAAAATATTTGCAAATGAAGCAACTGACAAAGGATTAATATCCAAAATTTATAAGCAACTCATGCAGCTCAATAACAAAAAAACAAACCACCCAATCCAAAAATGGGCAGAAGAACTAAATAGACATTTCTCCAAAGAAGATATACAGATTGCCAACAAACACATGAAAGAATGCTCAACATCATTAATCATTAGAGAAATGCAAATCAAAACTACAATGAGGTATCATCTCACACCGGTCAGATTGGCCATCATCAAAAACTCTAGAAACAATAAATGCTGGAGAGGGTGTGGAGAAAAGGGAACCCTCTTGCACTGCTGGTGGGAATGTAAGTTGATACAGCCACTATGGAGAACAGTATGGAGGTTCCTTAAAAAACTACACATAGAACTACCATACGACCCAGCAATCCCACTACTGGCCATATACCCTGAGAAAACCATAATTCAAAAAGAGTCAAGTACCAAAATGTTCATTGCAGCTCTATTTACAATAGCCAGGACATGGAAGCAACCTAAGTGTCCATCAACAGATGAATGGATAAAGAAGATGTGGCACATATATACAATGGAATATTAGCCATAAAAAGAAATGAAACTGAGTTATTTATAATGAGGTGGATGGACCTGGAGTCTGTCATACACAGTGAAGTAAGTCAGAAGGAGAAAAACAAATACCGTATGCTAACACATATGTATGGACTCTAAGGGAAAATAATGTCATGAAGAGATTAGTGGTGGGACAGGAATAAAACACAGACTTACTAGAGCATGGACTTGAGGATATGGGGAGGGGGAAGGGTGGGCTGTGATGAAGTGGGAGAGTGGCAGGGACATATATACACTACCAAATGTAAATTAGATAGCTAGTGGGAAGCTGCCACATAGCACAGGGAGATCACCTCTGTGCTTGGTGACCACCTAGAGGGGTGGGATTGGGAGGGAGGGTGACGCAAGAGGGAAGAGATATGGGAACATATGTATATGTATAACTGATTCACTTTGTTGTAAAGGAAAAACTAACACACTATTGTAAAACAGTTATACTCCAATAAAGATGTTTAAAAATAAATAAATAAATAAAACGAATCAAGGATAGGCCTCAGGATATTATCTATAGCCCTTGAGGAGAAACTAAAGGCCTTTGGCTTTTTTTTTTATGGCTCAACTAATATTATTTTGTCTTGCTTGACTGTTTTCCTTTGTCTCTGTATTTTCTCACTTCTCTGATTAAATTGGCTCTTTCAAACTCAGGGAAGGAGTTTAGGAGGCTAAAGCTTTTCTACAGACAAGGGGCAGGGTACATGGGAGGGGTCTGTCCCCAAGAAGGTCCCACAGGGTCCTGCTTGGTCTCAGTATTAAACTCCCTTTACAGAATTGAGGGATGACAAGGAAGCTCATCTATACCGTGAATCTGACATGGAAAACCAAATCCTTCTGAGAAATTGAATCACTGGACCTGCACCTGAATTGGAATCCTAACCCTTAAGGGGTGAAAAATCACAAGCCAAGGCATTAGTAGAAGAATTGGTTCAGAGGAGTGGATATTCTTGGGGCATCAAGAAGAAGCAAATGCAAAACCTCTTCAGAGAAACTGTTTAGTAACTCAGTGTCCATGAGATTCAAAATGGGCTTTGGGAAAGCCAGATTTTGCTAAACTGAGATGTTTATATGAGATTTTCTCTTTTATTCTAACAACTATGATGGGAAGGGAACTTCCTTAACTCGATACAGGGTTAAAAAAAACTCCACCGATACCCACAACAGGTGCACATAAACATGCAAACTTAGGGGCAATTCCTTAAATATCTGGAAAAAGAGAAGACTACCCAGTATCTCTGCCTTTTTCCCTCATTTAATCGGGGTCCTAGGTAGTGCACTAAGATCAATTTTTAAAAATGGAAAGAAATAAAGTTTCCTTTTCTCACAAATTATTTGAACTAATGAAATTTCACCAAGGTTTCTACATGTAACAATGCTTAGATGCTTATATGTGAGCAACAAATAATCACAAATGCAAATAAAAAAAGATATAATTCGTATGGCACCACAAACTGTAAAGTAACTAGGAACAAAAAACAATTTTGGAAAAAATTAAAGGAAACCTAAATAGATGGAGAGCTATACCATGTTTTTTTTTTTGTTTGTTTGTTTGTTTTTTTTTTGCGGTATGTGGGCCTCTCACTGTTGTGGCCTCTCCCGCTGCGGAGCACAGGCTCCGGACGCGCAGGCTCAGCGGCCATGGCTCACGGGCCCAGCCGCTCCGCAGCACGTGGGATCCTCCCGGACCGGGGCGCGAACCCGCGTCCCCTGCATCGGCAGGCGGACTCTCAACCACTGTGCCACCAGGGAAGCCCTACCATGTTTTATTTTCAGAGAAAGAACGACTCAATGGCAATTGTCCCCAAAGAAATGTATAAATTCAATGTAATTCCAAATAATGTCCCAACATGACTTTTCACTTTACAAGTAGATGCTGAAATTCATATAAATATTATATGGTCAAGCACATTTAGGTCAGTTTTGGACAAGAATAAAAATAAAGAAAGACACATTTTACTAGGTATGAAGATATATTATAAAATAACAGTAATTGACAGTGTAGTGTCCGTTTCTAGGATAGACCAATGGAATAAAGTAAGGAGCCCAGAACAAACCCCTACATATGCATATTTGAAAAGTATATGCAGGAGGTGGCATTGTAAATTAGTGAGGAAAAAAAAATGAACTAACCAAGAAAATATTGGACTTCCCATTTGGAATAAGGATAAAACTAGATCCTTCCTCATTCCATAAGCAAAACTAAATTCCAGACTGAGCGAAACAGCCAAACTTTAAAAATGATGACTAGGAGACTATTTGAATGATATTGAAACCAAAAGTGAGGCATTCAACTTTGTACAAAGAGCAAAAAGACAAAGAAAAGGTTGGAACATGTCTACCAGGTATCACATAACCCCCAGACTCAGGGTTTGAACGACAAAGGTACGTTTTTGGATCATCTTCCTTCAATTCTGGCAGACAGCTCTGCTCATCTGCGGCGCAAAGGCCTGGGTTGCCAGAGCAGCATCACCTTGAGGTGTCAGGGTCTAGTGAGTGACAGTGAATGCGCGTCTGTAAATTCTACACGCTCCAAACCACCAGTCCATTTACACCATTGTCGGGTGCCCAGGAACCAATGAAGACACAGAAATCCTGGTTTGGCTCTTTGAAATTTACAGTAATCAGAGCTACCTCTGCAAACTACTATATATTAATGACTAATTACTATGCTTAACAATTATTGTGGGGCTTCCCTGGTGGCGCAGTGGTTGAGAATCTGCCTGCCAGTGCAGGGGATACGGCTTCGAGCCCTGGTCCGGGAAGATCCCACATGCCGCGGAGTAACTAAGCCCGTGAGCCACAACTACTGAGCCCGTGTGCTGCAATTACTGAAGCCCGCGCGCCTGGAGCCTGTGCTCCGCAATGAGAAGCCACCGCGACGAGAAGCCCGCACACCGCATTGAAGAGTAGCCCCCGCTCGCCGCACCGCAACTAGAGAAAGCCCACGCGCAGCAGTGAAGACCCAGCACAGCCAAAAATAAAAAATAAAAAGAATTATTGTGAATATATTCAAATCAGTGTAAGATTATTCTTCCTCTACCCTTTATTTCACTTTATTCAAAGAGAACTCTATTCCAAAAGTTTCAAGGAATCTTAGAGGGATCAAAGTTTTAGTTCAGTTCTGTTCTGAGACTTTGAGGAAGTGATTTTGACCTCACTTTTTTTATTTGGGGCCTGAGGACTTTCTAATAATCCTAATAGGTTGTTGATATCCCTAGCTTCATATTTTCACAACTTAGTCAAGGAAGCACAGGGTTAAAGACGAGTTTTAGAAGTCCAAGCTGTAAATTCACTGTCTCCCCAAAGCTGGCAGCACTGATTTCTTTGATATCCTAAATGCATTTTCTCCCTTTTCAGTCGACTCTGAAAATGGCTTTTGATTAGCTGAACTTTTCTTCTAGCCAGGCAGTGATATCATTCTTTTGAAGGCTGTAATTAGTTGATGGAAGAAACCACCAAATGAAACCATTGGCTAATTATTGAGTGGAAAACTTGGTTTAGGCAGTTTTGGTCTACTGATGAGTTAACAATAGATGTAATAAAGATTGCCCGCCCAGAATCCTCTGAGCTAATTTAGGCATATCCTGTAAAGTACCACACAAAAGCCCAAACAGAATGTTTTCAGAGATTGCCAATTTTTCTTTTCTTTGCAAGCTGAAGGGTTAATGAGGAGGTGGTAGTGGAAACTAATGGGAAAGAATCCTTTCTGAGCCTGAGAGGCAAACCATTCAAGAAAACCAAAATGTAGGCATTAGCAGAGGTAATGGACGTGCTCTCTGGGAACAAGAATGAAGTCATCGTTGAGGCCATCTCTACATTGTTTAAATCTCTTAAAGTCGCCTGCAGCCCTTGCAAAGGTGCATCTAGCAATGCATAAATTGTGTCTTTGGAGCAACCTGTCTTTCTGGAACCCACATTCAATGTCAAAGATTCTGAGAAAAGAGGAAGAAGGGGTCCATACCAGCAGAATTTGACACAACTATTTTACTCCTATTTATTAAATAAATTCACATCTACGTGTGAGAAGCCCTCAATATTGTATCTCATTTGCAAGTAGACGCATCATTAGAAATGGACACGTTTTCACTATTTTCCTCCGCTTCTTAAAAAAATACAGGTGGAAGAAGGTGCACATTTTAATGTAAAATATACCAAACCGCTAGACCTCCCAGCCATTGCGTACAAGCCATAATTATACTTGTGTGTTAAATGAAGCCTTTATTAGGCATAAAATTCCCAGCAATGGCAGGACAGGAGCAGCAGCCTTCCTCTCCAGGGGGTGAACCAAGTCCATATGGTGGCCGGAGAAAAAGACTTATTCCAGGAGAAAGCCAAGGGGTATGACTTATTAACATGCCCCCTGCTTGTTTTGCCGGGCTGGTGTCTGCATCTTCTTAGATACCTGGGCTAGATTACAATTGCATGGGGGCAGGCATCCAACAGGAAAGCAGAGAATCCTCTAGAGAGATCCCAGCCAGCTGCTATTGGCAAAAGCCTACCCTGAAACAGGTCTTAAGTGATACTGCTTCTTGTTTTTTTTTTGTTTTTTTAACATCTTTATTGGAGTATAATTGCTTTACAATGGTGTGTTAGTTTCTGCTTTATAACAAAGTGAATCAGTTATACATATACATATGTTCCCAGATCTCTTCCCTCTTGCGTCTCCCTCCCACCCCTCTAGGCGGTCACAAAGCACTGAGCTGATCTCCCTGTGCTATGCGGCTGCTTCCCACTAGCTATCTATTTTACGTTTGGTAGTGTAAGTATGTCCATGCCACTCTCTCACTTTGTCACCGCTTACCCTTCCCCCTCCCCATATCCTCAGATCCATTCTCTAGTAGGTCTGTGTCTTTATTCCTGTCTTACCCCTAGGTTCTTGATGACATTTTTTTTTTCTTAGATTCCATATATATGTGTTAGCATACGGTATTTGTTTTTCTCTTTCTGACTTACTTCACTCTGTATGACAGACTCTAGGTCCATCCACCTCACTACAAATAACTCAATTTTGTTTCTTTTTATGGCTGAGTAATATTCCATTGTATATATGTGCCACATCTTCTTTATCCATTCATCTGTCGATGGACACTTAGGTTGCTTCTATGTCCTGGCTATTGTAAATAGAGCTGCAATGAACATTTTGGTACATGACTCTTTGAATTATGGTGTTTTCAGGGTATATGCCCAGTAGTGGGATTGCTGGGTTGTACGGTAGTTCTATTTTTAGCTTTTTAAGGAACCTCCATACTGTTCTCCATAGTGGCTGGAGAGGGTGTGGAGAAAAGGGAACATCCTTGCACTGTTGGTGGGAATGTAAATTGGTGCTTCTTGCTTTAAGTGTGGGTTGGACAGAGCCAAATGCAGCTTTGCTTTTTCCAGTGTTACAGAAGGCAGGTCTGTGTAGCAGTTTTTAATAGACTTTATCTTATAGAGTGGTTTTAAATTCACAGCAAAATGGAGTGGAAGGTACAGAGATTTCCCATACATCCCCTGTCCCTCCCCCCACAGCCTTCCCCGTTATCATTACCCCCCATCACAGTGGTACATTTGTTACAAAGGATGAGCCTACGCTGACACATTACTAACACTCAGAGTCCATAGTTTATCTTGGGACTCAGTCTTGGTGTTGTACATTCTGTGGGATTAGACAAATACAGAATGACACGTATCCACCACCATCAAAGTATCATACAGAGTAGTTTCACTGCCTTAAAAATCCTCTCTGCTCTGCCTACTTACAATAATTTTTCCAAAAAAGTTAAACACGGATGTAAATTCTCTTTTGCAACGCTGCATATGTATGGAGAGGTGAGGGAAGGAAAGGACTGAATTCTCACCTTTTCCCATGCTGCAGTCAAGAAGGATGCTCTCTGCTTTTGCTTCTCGTCCTCACACCAGTCAGGCTTCCTCTTCCTATGCGACAAGTCCCCCTTGTATCAAAGTTCAAAGTGCAGTTTGAATCTTGTGTGTCTGAATCTATATATACCTTCTGGGAAAACTGCCCCTCCAGCGGCCTAGCTGAGTTGCTCTTCTCTCTTCCGCCTCCTGCCCCACAGGCACTGATGTCCCACTGGAAGCTCTCTTCCAGCCCGGTCCTACTAAAATGCACATTAGTGTAACAGTGGGAACACACTGATGGGAGCCATGTATGTGCAAATCTGTGTACATGGACATGGATTTAGTAGATATTTGCTTATGGTTCATATTAGAGACTGACTCCCTAACTGTATGTACAAGCCTTTCTGCAATGACCGGTTCCAGGAGTGTAATATAGAATGCATAATTCTAAGAAAGTTAGATCTGAAAAGGAATACTCTATTTCTTTATGCCCAAGTACCCGATTCTTAATTTAAGATCAACCTTGAAAGAAGAAGCTTCTTTGAAAGATGTCTATCATCTAAGCAAATATAACCTTGCTCTTCCCAAGGATAAGCACAAAAAGCACAGTCATTGAATGCAATCCAGGGGACTTGCCAAGAAGGGATTAGAAAAGCAAAGATGGGCTTTCCAGGGGGAGGTTTTTTTTTTTTTTTTTTAATATCTAGAAGTACCTTGTTATTTGCTAAGGCAAAACAAACAACAACAACAAAACCAACCTAACGCAAATAAAACAAAGAAAAAACATATCAGAGCATTTGAATGGGATTTTCCCCTGTTGATAGGAACTGCAGTTAAAGCCCCCAATTATAGGCAAATGGTACTAAGTTCCTAAATTCTAAGGTCAGAGTTCTGCCAGCAGTTTTGGCCAGCCATCTCACCAGAAGGCTGCCAGACAGTTGGCAGGAGAGAGAGGGAGACCTACCACCAGCTCCCCATCATTACTCTAAGGGGGGCCCTGAGAAGGGAGGTATTGGGGAGAGGCTGAGCCTGCGAAGAGAGCTTGCTTTCTCCTCTACAGCCTTGCATCGGGAATGGGCTTTGAGTTGCTGCTAATTCGTAAGCTAATTCATAAGCTGGGCAGGAACTCTTCAGAAAGAGAGTCCTGCAACACAGGGAGACAGGACATTCATCCCTGGTAGGACTGCTTAGCCTGTCTATTTCCTGACCTGACTCTTAAGGCTGCTTCCCACTAGCTAGCTATTTTACGTTTGGTAGTGTCTGTATGTCCACGCCACTCTCTCACTTCGTCCCAGCTTCCGCTTCCCCCTCCCCGTGTCCACCACGCGCCCGATCTCGTCTGATCTCAGAAGCTAAGCAGGGTCGGGCCTGGTTAGTACGTGGATGGGTGACCCCTGCTTTAAACCAAACCTGCTTCCTTCACTCCCCGCAGGTGTGGTCCTGAGCTCATGCTCTGATAAGCTTCTGACATGCAAGCTCCGTCTCAGAGTCTGCTCCTGGGGTCTCTGACTGGGGATGGGGGGGGGCCCTCATTCATGGTTATTAAGTTCTCAAAGACAGGACATTGGATTCTATGCTCTTGGACGTCTCAACACAAGGAGTACTAAACACATTTTCAATAACAGTGATTTTCTCACTTCCGTCAGCTTCACGGAATCTGCTGTTTACTAATGATATTTTAAAAAAGCGATTCTCGTACGCAGTTATTATCATATCATTGAAATGCACTTTAGTGTCCTGATTGGATCAGCATTTGTTCTCCCCTAAGGTAATACATGCTGATTGAATTGGGGGCCTCTCCACTCTTGGATCGTGTAAACCCACCCTTGGCACATGGGGTGGGCCCATGATCCAGGTTGACCAATGTGAGTACCACACCCTGCACAACCCCAGAACCACATCCCCAAACCACAGGGTGGATACGTGACCCTAATCAGGCCAGCAAGAGCCCAGCCCAGAACTTTATTCTTGGTGCTTTTGGAAAAGGGGAGTCACTAAGCTGGTGGGATGAAAGCCTGGAATTGCCATGGGCCACCATGATGAAGACCTGCCTGCCAGCGGAGATAGAAGTGTGGTTCTAACACAAGTGGGGTCCTTTCAGCTCCGTTCCCAGCCATGATCTGTCCACAAATTCCTTCATTTGCATAAGCCAGTTTTAGCTGGCTTTTGGTCTTTGCAGCTGACAGAGTCCTAACCAATGCAGAGATTTCCTTCTGTCCCCAGGGTTCTCACATGCAACGTTTTTGATGCTCGAAATATTCTGACCTAAGTATTTTCACATTTCAAGACACCAAGGCTCAGGGAGAAGTAACCTGCCGAATATGCTGAATCCGAAACTTGAACTCCTGCCATCTCACTCTAAATCCCTGTTCTTCTCACTGTAAGATATACATGATTGTTCATTTCTCAACTGCACCTGATGAAGCAACGGAGAAAATGCTAGCTGAAATTCACAATCAAAGAGAAAAAAACCTTTCATTCTATGGCTGACACTGTATGGTGCTGAAACTCATTTACCTTCATTTGTCAGCGGAAATGACAAATTATTTTAAGAAAAAATGTTCAAAGGATTTCATACATATTAGAGAACACTTAAAGAAAACATCTTGAAGATTTCATACAGAACAAGTTAGAAATATATGGATCTGATTTTCCTGAAAAATCCCTGAGGTCTAGAGGCTAGAAACACGGAGTCCCTGGAGAGAGTTTCCTTTTGCTTTTTAAAAAAATTTATTTTACTTTATTTTTTTATTGAAGTATAGTTGATTTACAATGTTGTGTTAGTTTCAGGTGTACAGCAAAGTGATTCCGTTTTATATATATGAATATATATATATATATTCTTTTCAGATTCTTTTGTCTTATAGGTTAGTACAAAATATTGATTATAGTTCCCTGTGCTATACAGTAGGTCCTTGTTGGTTATCTATTTTATCTACAGTAGTGTGTATCTGTTAATCCCAAACTCCTAACTTATCTCACGTTTCATTTTGTTTTTGGAGGTCCAACTGCGTATGCAGCCACCACTGGCCTGGGCTTCCTTTCTAGAGAGACAACAAACCCACTTTCCACAGAGACTACTACAGTAGTATTAGTCCACACTGAATGAGAGGTATGTATTTTTCTGATTACCTAAATGCTGCATGCTGATTACAAAATATGAAAAAGAGCAGAAAATTAAAGAAGTAAGTACACATTGCTCATCATCTCTGCCACCCAAGGAGAACCACTGTTAATATGTGGATGACATTTTCCAGACATCAGAACTGCTCACTCCCTTATTTCCTCGGAGGTGGAGCATCAAAGCTCCTAAGGGACATGCACTTTCTGAGCCAGTGCTGTAAGCTCCATTCTACCTGAAAACACAGGTTTTTGCCCCTTCTTTCTTTTCCTTGCTTATGTTTCTTTTAGAACCATGTGCTTAACCCACATATGCATGCATGTATGTGTACTTGTGTGTATATGTGCATATACACATGCATGTATATGGATGTATATATGTGTGCACATACATGTATGTCTAAGTATGTGCATGTATATGTATATAGGGATGTGTGTGTGAATGTACGTGTTATATATGTATGTTTCTGTATATATTCATGTGCATATATATGTATATACATAATACACATGTACAGATATTCTATTTTCCCTCTGCTTCCCAGGTTTCCGGTGATGGAGGACTTTGAATTACAGGCATTTTTCCCTGTATGTTTATTCATGAAGTCCATGGTAACCTTGTGCTTTCCATGATTTTGATATGAGAATTCTCTATAAACATCAGAATGTCTTGTTGACCCTCATATAGTACAAGTGTCCTTTAAGTAAACACTGATTGAGAAAGTTCTATGAATCTACTAATGCTATATAAATTTTTTTTAATGAATCAAAAATATATCTACATACATTAGAACTGGCAGGGGAGGGTATGTGTGGGAAAATATCATTTATTCAATCTATAAAACATATGGCTGCTTACTGATACTAATGTATCTACTGAGTAAAATAGACAGTGTTGTTTTACGCTCAAAACTCATTCTCCATATCACATATTTTATTGGATTTAAATAAAAACCAAAATGATGATGCTTGTGTGATATAGATTGGAGGGCTCAATTCACTAATTCACAGATTTCTCAGTTATCCAGGCCCCGAGGTTCAGAATGGCCATTCTGAAGGATTTTGGGGTCAAAATCTCAACCCTCCCCTTCTACACACAATAATTAGTTGAGCTGCGGGGAGCAGGGGAAAGGGCTATCTAAGTGTTACATGACACAAGCTTAGAATTTAAATATTTTTTTACATAGATCCCCTCTTTTTTGGATTTCCTTCCCATTTAGGTCACCACAGAGCACTGAGCAGAGTTCTCATTAGTTATCTATTTTATACATAGTAGTGCATATATGTCAGTCCCAATCTTCCAATTCATACTGCCCCCTCTTCCCCCCTTGGTATCCATACATTTGTTCTCTACATCTGTGTCGTTATTTCTGCTTTGCAAATAAGTTCATCGGTACCATTTTCCTAGATTCCACATATAAGCGATATTATACGATATTTGTTTTTCTTGTTCTGACTTACTTCACTCTGTATGACAGTCTTTAGGTCCATCCATGTCTCTGCAAATGGCACAATTTTGTTCCTTTTTATGGCTGAGTAATATTCCATTGTATATATGTACCACATCTTCTTTATCCATTCCTTTGTTGAGGGACATTTAGGTTGTTTCCATGACCTGGCTATGTAAATAGTGCTGCAATGAACATTGGGGTGCATGTATCTTTTTGAATTATGGTTTTCTCCAGGTATACGCCCAGGAGTGGGATTGCTGGGCCATTGGGTAAGTCTATTTTTAGTTTTTTAAGGAACTTCTATACTGTTCTCCATAGTAGCTGTACCAATTTACATTCCCACCAACAGTGTAGAAGGGTTCCCTCTTCTCCACACCCTCTCCAGCATTTATTGTTTGTAGATTTTTTGATGATGGCCATTCTGACCAGTGTGAGGTGATACCTCATTGTAGTTTTGATTTGCGTTTCTCTAATAATTAGTGACGCTGAGCACCTTCTCATGTGTTTGTTGGCCATCTGTATCTTCTTTGGAGAAATGTCTATTTAGGTCTTCTATTTTTGGATTGGGTTGTTTGTTTTTTTGATATTGAGCTACATGTGCTGTTTGTATATTTTGCAGATTAATCCCTTGTCAGTTGCTTCATTTGCAAATATCTTCCCCCGTTCTGAGGGTCGTCTTTTCGTCTTGCTTATGAAGTCCTTTGGACACTGCAAAGTTTTCATCCTTAGTGGTCGCCACACACAGTGGAAGAAATAATCCATATTCCTTTTTTGATTTAGACTGTGACATACACTCCCTAATACAACAGTGCTACTTTGATACGTCTGTATAAAAACTGAATGTCAATTTGGAATCGAAAGTAAAATGTAGTAGAACTTAAACGAGATATGCTGTTGTCTCCCCACAGGGGAGCATGGTCCTCTTAAAAAGCCTCCCTCTGCTTTGAGACCCCCTCCACCTCCAGCACGGGCACTGCCATCTTGGAGATCAAGGCCATGTTGCCCTAGTCCAGGGCCTCAAGTTCCCAGCTTCCTGCTCCTGAATCAACTCATTGTGTGAATGCCATAAAGTTGTTCATACTCAAGTTGTAATAATTTTATTGAACAGACTAAAACTTTGTGGGGTTATTAAATTATTAAATAAATGGTTTTATTATATTCTAACCATGGCCTTTAGCCATGGGAATTCCCTTTTCCATTTTCTACGTGTACGCCTCAAGCAGATCCCATGGAGTCCAGTCCAGTCCAGACCAATAAAAATAGTTAGTCTGGAGTGTCTATCTTTAGAAATAAAGACTGAACTATTTATAGACAAAATAAAATTATGTCTGGGATTTGATTCAACCTAACGCTAGGGAGTCATGATAGGGGAAGGTATTGGGTGGGGTGTAAGTGAAGGAAAACTAGCTTCAGCTGATAGTAGCTGAAGCTGGGTGACTGGTCTATGGGAGTAGTTACATACTCTCTACTTAAAAAAATTTTTTCCCTATATTTTCTCCTTTCCTTTATTATTTTTATTTATTTGTTTATTTTATTGAAGTATACTTGATTTATAATGTTTCAGGTATACAGCAAAGTGATTCAGATATATATCTATAGATATCTATCTATCTATCTATCTATCCATCTATCTAAAACATGTCTATTTTATCCATTCATCTGTTGATGGGTACTTAGGTTGTTTCCATGTCTTGTCAACTGTAAATAATGAACACTGGGGTGCATGTATCCTTTTGAATTCGTGTTTTTGTTTTTTTCAGACATAAACCCAGGAGTGGAATTGCTGGGTCATATGGTAGTTTCTTACAAACACACAGATAGAAGTATAGTTCTGCCTTGACCCTTGAAGTTTTCATCCCTGTGTGGCCTGTGTCAGCACAGCGAGCCCACTCCTTTTTTTCAACCATGTCTCGGGCAGGAGATGAAGGTCCTTCTCTTGAAATCCGTTATCTCCAAACAGATGGTTCATATTCCTCACCAAGTTCCTCAGAATGTTGTCCAAAGCTAAAGCGTAGCTGGGCCCTAAGTCCCTTCTTTCTGCTTCCTGGGCCTTTTGGTTTTAGCACCTGCCTTTTTCCCCCACGTCAAGGACTCTGCTCCTCTCCCATCTTCTGTTCTCAACCCTGTGCCCCCTCCCTCTTCTCTGCATACACAGTCGTTTAGTGCATGGAGGCAAACGTGCATCTGAGAATCTGTAGGTCCCCGCCTCAGCTGAGCTGTTTCTTTAAGTTTGTGTCTTTTCCCCTATGGAATGGCAGACGGAAGAGGAGATGGAAAATGCACAGAAAACAGACAGGCAAAACAGGAAGGCATTTATCCTTCCCTGGTAAAACTATGAACTAATTCATACTCAAATGATAATGGTTGGGATGTAATATGTCTTCTACACACCAGTATTCTGCAGACTGGCTTTCAGGCCCCCACCTTGGGGCCTGACAAGGAACCCTAGACCTGGATCATGAGAACTGGGTCCAGCCCCATGGGCCTGAAAGAAGCAGAAAGACCACCAGCTGAGGAGCACTGCAGAGTGGCCGGACGTTAATTTGGGAATCTGAGTGCTGTTGTTTGAGTCCTTCAGTAGTGTTTACTAAGTACCAAATATGTCCATGAACCTCAGTGCCCTTATCTGTGAAAGGAACTAGTAGTTTTCTCCCAGGGTTGTTGTGAGGGGTTAATTGAGATGAGGAACATATGCAAAATAGTTCTGGAAACTGTAATGCGCTTATACAAATAGCAGTTATAAAAACCCCTTGGGGGCCTTGGAGAACATAAGGTATTAGCGTACTGTTACTGACAAGGGTTCTTGACCTCCTTAATCAATAGAAATTGATCAAGCAATTCAGGCAAGGCTTTATTGGGATCCCCGCTGCAGCGGGGTTGGTGGGGGAACAAACAACAGTTTCCCTTGCTTGCTGGCTAGCTCCGCGATGGGGGGCGAGCTGGTTCCTTACATGGGGTGAGGGTAGGATGGGTCCAGGGCTCAGGCTGGAGGGGTGACTTAGGTGGTCTGCCCGCCCCTTTAGTGGTGCTGTGTGCAGGGGGCACACACAGTCCCTTGCTTTTGCTCCCAGCTCTTCAGAAGTGGTAGCTGGGTTTTTGGTCTCTGTGTCTTGTCCATAATTTGCCCCAACTGCACAGAGACACAGTTAGTTTTAGTCCCTTATAGTTTTTTTGACCTTTGTCCAGGTGCAGACATTGCAGCAAAGGGTCCCAGGTCCCAGGTCCCGGCCTGTCTCAGTACCGTGGAGCTTATTTTGCTTAGCTAAACCAAGAGAAGGGCGAAAGTTAGCAAAATATGTAAGTTATGGGCTGCCTTCTGTGGCCTTGATCCAACTATTTTATACTTCTCCTAACTCAGACGGTACTTCCAAGAGACATCTATTCGTGAAACAGTGGATGGACGGGGGGAAGAATCAGTCCGCTTTTGCCCTGTTTTCTCTTCCATATCAGCTCTCCCCTCCCTGCACAGGGACGTGGTGAGCTGACCCCCTCCCGTGACCATCCTAAGGGCAAACCAGGACTCTTCCCTGGGAGGGTCTGGAAGCTGAATTCCACTCGGTGCAGGCTTGTGACAAACCGAAGGCAGATCGTTTCTCTTGGCTGGGTCAGGCATCCAGACACTTTTATCCTCCTGCTACAATCACCTGGCACTGGGATTTAGAGAGTCCCCCCTTCCCTTGCTGGCTGCGTTTACTGCTGTTTTCGCTATCTGCACTTGTGTGGAAGGTCATGCACACAGCATCTCTCTTCTTTCTATTTTACACAGCAATGGAGTAACTATTTCAGAGGTGGGTATGAGTGGGCTTTGGACAAATCTACCACTTGGCTTGAATCTTAAGGTAATACTGCACTGGTCACTGGCAGAGGAGTTGACAGGACAATGTTCTCCCAGTGGTGTGTGACGACCATGCCTTTCAGAGTTGACCTTCATTCACTCCACAGATTCCTTGTGAACTTGTACCCTGTGCCCACCTTGGGGTAAGTGCTGAGAATAGGATTGCAACTAAGACCAGGAGAATCTTAACCACATGGTACTTACAGACTGTACGGAGAAGACAGACCTTAAACACACAGTTATACAAATGCTTAATTCATGACATTTGCAACATGTGTGATGGATAAGAGTGCCAGAAAATATCCAGGGTATCCCGTTAAACCTAAATTTCAGAAAAATATTTCCAACTCATTTATACTATGAAGTTATTTGTTATTTGTCTGAAAATCAAATTTAACTCCACGCCCTATGTATTTAATGGCTAAATCTGGTGACCGCAGCTACAAAGGGGTCCAAGATGCTGTAAGAGCATTATTTACAGTAAGTCCTAACCTCCTCTGACTTGCGGTGGTGATGAACTGGAAGACTTGGGTTAGTCGTAAAAGAACCATTTATCCGTTCATTCTAGTTTAACTTTTCCAAGAGAGAAGTCACACAGCTAAAGAGAGAACACAGAGAAGTTTCATCTGACCAGCACTCCTAGGTGGGAAGCTGATTTTTAAAGTTTAATATTGCTCTACCGGGTGATTTATAGATTTTACTGTGGAAAGACTTTATGGGAAGTTTCCATGCAGGGCTCCAGAGCCCAGAGCAGGTGTAGGAAAGACCACGTTCCAAGAAATTCAGAAAATGCCCTCCCTGACAAGTTACTGCAAATCCTCTGCTCACAGAGAAGTGTTTGAGAAAGAAAGAAATGCGGATGGAAGCACAGCATTTTCTCCAGGCAAGACCGATATTTAAAGAATATAAAAACAAAGAGTCCTGGTAAGTTTAGCTTCCGTATAAGAGTTGCTCTTTCACAGTACATTTGCTTTTCAGTCTGGAGTGCAAAGCCCCTCAGAGGCAGCTCCGAGGAAGAACAGTCTGAAAAGAGGAGAAGGGTAATGGCACAGGTTTGTTCGAGATTTTTCTGTGTGGTCCCAAGACCACTCTCCACTCTGTGTTGAAAGTTCTGAAACACACCCTCTCAAGGCTTCTTATTCTCGCCTTTCTTCTTTTGCACAGAGCTCGCCCATCTCCTCTATCTGCTCTTCAATTTGCCTCTGTTTCTTTGGTTTTCCCTTTCCCCTTGCTGGTAAACATACAAAATTGAAGTATTTAACACAGTATCTACTCTTTGATGGAAGAAAGCAGCATTATCCGTTCTTAGCCTTAAAAGAAAGTAATTAAATTTCTATCAACAAAACCTAACGTGGCCTTTAGTTACTAGCTGTAGTTTAATTCTTTCCCTGTGACTGGTCCTCAATAGAAAAATGTCCCCTTTCTTCTCATTATTGATAAAGTCTAAGACCTAATAGAGAGGGACTAAAAACAAGTCTTTCCGATTATATCCCCAAACTTTAACTTTCACTTTTGGCCCTACCCAAACATTTGCTAGTACTGTTTCTTCTCAGTGTGACTGTGATAATGATTAGGAATGAACCATATTCATGCAGCAGTCAATACACATTTCTGTAACAATACTTTAGAGACATATGTTAACTTGGATTTCTAAAACAACAGAAAAGGGGGGTTTGGGAAGTATTAAATCTATTCTGTGGAATGCATTATGTGCAGTTTACTAAGCCGTTTACCTTTGCACTGGATTTACAGATACATATATATGCATTTATGCACGTATATATGCACACATTTTATATATATGCACACAATTTATATTTATAGATATCATATATATATTTTTTATATGTATATTTTTCCAGCTAAAAATAATTAACTCATAAAACAAAGAACAATTCTAGTGTTAGTGTTATACTTTCTCACCAAAGTATAAGTGAAATCATTAGCCAGTTGGGGCTCGGGAAATACCTCTGTCCCCTGAATTCTCTCCTTCTGTCATTATCCGGCCCAGTGTCATTTGATAATCCCTTTCCACTTTCCATATCTGACTATGTCCCGTATTGTTCCATTCAAGGAAACAATTCTTTCCTTGTATCATATTGTTCTGGCACCAATTTTTTTTCCTGAAGCACAATTATACTTTCTGCCTCTGGATCTGCCCATTTTTTCAATCCTGGCTCTTTGGCCTTTTATCAATTCTATAAAACCAAATACGCTTCCACTAACCTCCCTTTCCTTTAAGATCAACACCGTTTATTTCTGTTGCTTGCAGTTAGGACTCAGACTGACTCACCTGCTTCACATGAAGCCCAGTTTGTTCTTTAAAAGAGAGAAACTTGGGAGATCAACCCTCTGCAGCATTTCCCCATTTAATTTTTAACGGTTCGTTACTATTTTTACTTTAATTACACAATTATTTCAAATGATCAGATACAGGACAATTTCTATATCAGCACTCTCTTGATCTTAGTTCTTCCCTGCCATGCGTTGGAGCTGATGTTGAGTTCTCAGAAATGTCTCTGAGCTGCTTGTTAAACACAGCCATTACTGTGGGAGCTGGCGTGTGGGGTACTTACGCCACAGAAATTGACAAATGCTAAACATTCCTTTTTTGTTGTTTTTGGGCGCTGGTGTAGTATTAGCTGCCCCACTGTTCTCCACCTCTCTTTCTCACTTAACCACAACTGCGCGTGTCGACACACAAAGTGCTGCTTCCTGTTCATCCCTGTCACTAGAGCAACAGTGCTCAACGTGTGGTCTGCGAGCCCACTAAGGTCACTGAGCATCTCACAGGGGCTGTGAGGTCTTCGCTTTTCCAAGGACACGTCTGTGAGGCAGGATCGTCTTCATGTACATCAGCTAAACCAATGTCACAGCAGATTGATGCAGAAGCACGTGTGAGAATCCATCTGTTTTCTATCAACCCAGGCATAAAGAGATTAGCAATATATAAAGCAACAGCAATCTTCTCACTCAAGTTTATTTGTATAGTTATTTTTCATAGGAATATATTATTTGTTATGAAAAGGTAATGGGTCTATTATTTCTATTTGTAAATGAGTTAATAAACATTTAAAAATTTCCCAGTCTTAATTGTTAATATAGTCACTACTGACAACTATATATAACCTACGTAAACTAAAGCTCTTTGGGGTCCTCAATCATTTTTAAGCTTGTAAAGGGGGCCGGAGTCTAAGACATTTGAAAAGCACTGCCGTGCTATTAGTGTGGTTGGGTTGTCAGAAACTGCAAATGACCTCATCTTCCTGGAGGCAAGTCTCAGTGTAGAGCCAGGTCTGGTAGACTGTAAAATTCCACATCACCTCATCGAGGACCTGGGGTTACCAAGAGTCTTGCACGAGTTGAAGGGACTTTAAAAAGCTTTGTTCTCTGGCTGTCAGGGCACCTCTCTCTTGGGTTTAGGACATTCTCACAAGAGGGGAGAAGGCAGCAGTCACTCTGAGATGGGGCAGACCCTCAGGGTGAGACCAGGCGCCTTGTGCCTATAGGCACATTGTCTATGTGAAGATGATTTTCACGGGTGTGGAAATGGCTGAGACCTGAAAAATGATGAGTCGTGCCAGATATGAAAATATAAAAGGAAGGGACCAAATCAAAATAAAAAATAATCTGAAAATTCAAATCATAAAGATGTGTTCAAATTTGGGGCAAAAGACTTACATGGGATTTGTGTGTATTTCCATATGTTTACTATGATGTGGACTAGGGACTCCAAACATAAGCAGATCTAAGGGTTACTAAGGTTTTTAGTCTCTGGGTGCAAACTCCAGGGAGCGTGAAATTTTGAAAGATGCTCAAATTTGAACATACGGTTCAAATCACTGCTGTTACTTTGGGATGATGGGGTGGAGAGTTTACCCCGGGGGTTTTACTGACAAACGCCTAGGCTTGCAGGATTGCCTAAAAGTTTTTCTAAGACTTTCCCCAAATCACTTTTGAAACTTGGTCCTGAGGATGGGAGTTGTAAGGGGTTTAAAAAAGCGAACATGGAAAGGAGAGGACCCACCACACCTGGGTGGCCCAGGTTTGGGTCACACACATGCAGGTGCTTCTGTCTCCAGACACCCTCTTTCCAACACTGATCCTCTTGCTGATTTCAAGTGCCTCCTTGATCTTCCTTGGACGTTCTGGACACCTCCTACCTGTGGCCCTTCTGCTTGCTATTTATTCTGCCTGGAATGTTCTTCTGGCCTCGCCACTCTAAGCTCACTCAGATCTTTACAAAATGCCTCCTCACCTGCCTGGCCACACCACCGAAAATTGACTCTCCTTTCCAACACTCTCTATTTGTCCTTTTCCCCCTCATTTTTTCTTGGTGACTCATCAGCATATGGGATATGATCTATTTTTTCATTTATCTGACACTCATCTTGACACTAGAATGTTCACCCCAAGAGGGCAGAGATTTCTCCCTTTTTGTTCACTGTTGTATTCCCAGGGCCTAAACATTGCCTAGCACTTAGAAGATGTTCAACAACAGTTGTGCTGAGTAAGTGAATAAGATCACACCTTACTAGTAGGATATCATTTCTTCTGGATGGTGTAGTTCTACCTTTCTTGTCTTAGAGGAAATGGAGAAGACAGAGAGTGAAGGTGCCACCTAGAACATTCTGGTCCCCATACCATTTTGATGTGTCCAAGTTCCATAGTAAATAGGAGCTGGAGGGGGACAAGGTGTGCAAGGATGGGGAGGAGATAAAATCACTCCACCTTAGAAACTTCTACAAGTGATGTTTCTTCTCGGGCTGTCCATCAGTGTGTCTACAAGGACAGAGAAAGTGCGGGTCTAAGAAGGGCTCTTGGTGACAAATGCTTGTCAGCCCAGCAGGTGCTGATGGTAGAATGTCTTCATGTTCCTTGTGGAAGGAGGATGGGGAGATGATTTCGACATGTCCCTGTTCTGGGGCAGCAACAGATTATGTCGTAGAGAAATTTGACCTTTAAAAGTGCTTTCTAGGGCCCAAAATGAAATGGCATAACACTCTTCTTAAAGATGTATTGACAGATTTCAACCCTGCTCCATGCTTAGCTCACTGTTACAGTTGGTGAGGCATCAAAAAAGTACTGTTCTTAGTAAGGGGATGGAAAAAGATATTCCATGCAAATGGAAATCAGAAGAAAGCTGGAGTAGCAATTTTCATATCAGACAAAATAGACTTTAAGATAAAGACTATTACAAGAGACAAAGAAGGACACTACATAATGATCAAGGGATCAATCCAAGAAGAAGATATAACAATTGTAAATATTTTTGCACCCAACATAAGAGCACCTCAATACATAAGGCAAATACTAACAGCCTTAAAAGGGGAAATAGACAGTAACACAATTATAGTAGGGGACTTTAACACCCCACTTTCACCAATGGACAGATCATCCAAAATGAAAATAAATAAGGAAACACAAGCTTTAAATGATACATTACACAAGATGGACTTAATTGATATTTATAGGACATTCCATCCAAAAACAACAGAATACACATTTTTCTCAAGTGCTCATGGAACATTCTCCAGGATCGATCATATATTGGGTCATAAATCTAGCCTTGGCAAATTTAAGAAAATTGAAATCGTATCAAGTATCTTTTCCGACCACAATGCTATGAGACTAGATATCAATTACAGGAAAAGATCTGTAAAAAATACAAACACATGGAGGCTAAATAATACACTACTTAATAACGAAGTGATCACTGAAGAAATCAAAGAGGAAATCAAAAAATACTTAGGAACAAATGACAATGGAGACACGACGACTCAAAACCTATGGGATACAGCAAAAGCAGTTCTAAGAGGGAAGTTTATAGCAATACAATCATACCTTAAAAAACAGGAAACATCTCGAATATACAACCTAACTTTGCACTTAAAGCAATTAGAGAAAGAAGAACAAAAAACCCCCAAATTTAGCAGAAGGAAAGAAATCATAAAGATCAGATCAGAAATAAATGAAAAAGAAGTGAAGGAAACAATAGCAAAGATCAATAAAACTAAAAGCTGGTTCTTTGAGAAGATAAATAAAATTGATAAACCATTAGCCAGACTCATCAAGAATAAAAGGGAGAAGACTCAAATCAATAGAATTAGAAATGAAAAAGGAGAAGTAACAACTGACACTGCAGAAATACAAAAGATTATTAGAGATTACCACAAGCCACTGTATGCCAATAAAATGGACAACCTGGAAGAAATGGACAAATTCTTAGAAATGCACAACCTGCCGAGACTGAACCAGGAAGAAAGAGAAAATATGAACAGACCAATCACAAGCACTGAAATTGAAACTGTGATTAAAAATCTTCCAACAAACAAAAGCCCAGGACCAGATGGCTTCACAGGCGAATTCTATCAAACATTTAGAGAAGAGCTAACACCTATCCTTCTCAAACTCTTCCAAAAGATAGCAGAGGGAGGAACACTCCCAAACTCATTCTATGAGGCCACCATCACCCTGATACCAAAACCAGACAAAGACGTCACAAAGAAAGAAAACTACAGGCCAATATCACTGATGAACATAGATGCAAAAATCCTCAACAAAATATTAGCAAACAGAATCCAACAGCACATTAAAAGAATCATACACCATGATCAAGTGGGGTTTATTCCAGGAATGCAAGGATTCTTCAATATATGCAAATCAATCAACGTGATACACCATATCAACAAACTGAAAGAGAAAAACCATATGATCATCTCAATAGATGCAGAGAAAGCTATTGACAAAATTCAACACTCATTTATGATAAAAACCCTGCAGAAAGTAGGCATACAGGGAACTTTCCTCAACATAATAAAGGCCATATATGACAAACCCACAGCTAGCATCGTTCTCAATGGTGAAAAACTGAAACCATTTCCACTAAGATCAGGAACAAGACAAGGTTGCCCACTCTCACCACTCTTATTCAACATAGTTTTGGAAGTTCTAGACACAGCAATCAGAGAAGAAAAAGAAATAAAAGGAATCCAAATAGGAAAAGAAGAAGTAAAGCTGTCACTGTTTGCAGATGACATGATACTATACATAGAGAATCCTAAGGATGCTACCAGAAAACTACTAGAGCTAATCAATGAATTTGGTAAAGTTGCAGGATACAAAATTAATGCACAGAAATCTCTGGCATTCTTATACACTAATGATGAAAAATCTGAGAGTGAAATTAAGAAAACATTCCCATTTACCACTGCAACAAAAAGAATAAAATATCTAGGAATAAGCCTACCTAAGGAGACAAAAGACTTGTATGCAGAAAACTATAAGACATTGATGAAAGAAATTAAAGATGATACAAATAGGTGGAGAAATATACCATGTTCTTGGATTGGAAGAATCAACATTGTGAAAATGACTCTACTACCCAAAGCAATCTACAGATTCAATGCTATCCCTATCAAATTACCACTGGCATTTTTTACAGAACTAGAACAAAACATTTCACAATTTGTATGGAAACACAAAAGACCCCGAATAGCCAAAGCAATCTTGAGAACGAAAAATGGAGCTGGAGGAATTAGGCTCCCTGACTTCAGACTCTACTACAAGGCTACAGTAATCAAGACAGTATGGTACTGGCACAAAAACAGAAATATAGATCAATGGAACAGGATAGAAAGCCCAGAGATAAACCCACACATATATGGTCACCTTATCTTTGATAAAGGAGGGAAGGATATACAGTGGAGAAAAGACAGCCTCTTCAATAAGTGGTGCTGGGAAAACTGGACAGCTACATGTAAAAGTATGAAATTAGAACAATCCCTAACACCACACACAAAAATAAACTCACAATGGGTTAAAGACCTAAATGTAAAGCCAGACACTATCAAACTCTTAGAGGAAAACATAGGCAGAACACTCTACGACATAAATCACAGCAAGATCCTTTTTGACCCATTTCCTAGAGAAATGGAAATCAAAACAAAAATACACAAATGGGACCTAATAAAACTTAAAAGCTTTTGCACAGCAAAAGATACTATAAACAAGACCAAAAGACAACCCTCAGAATGGGAGAAAATATTTGCAAATGAAGCAACTGACAAAGGATTAATATCCAAAATTTATAAGCAACTCAGGCAGCTCAATAACAAAAAAACAAACAACCCAATCCAAAAATGGGCAGAAGAACTAAATAGACATTTCTCCAAAGAAGATATACAGATTGCCAACAAACACATGAAAGAATGCTCAACATCATTAATCATTAGAGAAATGCAAATCAAAACTACAATGAGATATCATCTCACACCGGTCAGATTGGCCATCATCAAAAACTCTAGAAACAATAAATGCTGGAGAGGGTGTGGAGAAAAGGGAACCCTCTTGCACTGCTGGTGGGAATGTAAGTTGATACAGCCACTACGGAGAACAGTATGGAGGTTCCTTAAAAAACTACAAATAGAACTACCATACAACCCAGCAATCCCACTACTGGGCATATACCCTGAGAAAACCATAATTCAAAAAGACTCATGTACCAAAATGTTCATTGCAGCTCTATTTACAATAGCCAGGACATGGAAGCAACCTAAGTGTCCATCAACAGATGAATGGATAAAGAAGATGTGGCACATATATACAATGAAATATTACTCAGCCATAAAAAGAAATGAAACTGAGTTATTTATAATGAGGTGGATGGACCTGGAGTCTGTCATACAGAGTGAAGTAAGTCAGAAGGAGAAAAACAAATACCGTATGCTAACACATATATATGGACTCTAAGGGAAAATAATGTCATGAAGAGATTAGTGGTGGGACAGGAATAAAACACAGACTTACTAGAGCATGGACTTGAGGATATGGGGAGGGGGAAGGGTGGGCTGTGATGAAGTGGGAGAGTGGCAGGGACATATATACACTACCAAATGTAAATTAGATAGCTATTGGGAAGCTGCCACATAGCACAGGGAGATCACCTCTGTGCTTTGTGACCACCTAGAGGGGTGGGATAGGGAGGGTGGGAGAGAGGGTGATGCAAGAGGGAAGAGATATGGGAACATATGTATATGTATAACTGATTCACTTTGTTGTAAAGGAAAAACTAACACACTATTGTAAAACAGTTATACTCCAATAAAGATGTTTAAAAAAGAAAAAAAAAAAAAAGTACTGTTCTTAAAGCCTAACCTCAGACTCAGCGGTTTTCAAACTCATAGATTTTCAGAAGCTCAGTTGAGAGGAACGTTTATGGAGTAATGTTTTAGAAATTTATTTATTTAAAATTAATTAATTTATTTTTATTGAAGTTGTTTCAGGTGTACAGCAAATTTATTCAGTTGTACTTACATATGTATCTTTTTTTCTAATTATTTTCCCTTACAGGTTATTATAAATTATTGAGTTCCCTGTGCTATATAGTAGGTCATTGTTGGTTGCCTATTTTATATATAGTAGTGTGTATATGTTCAGCCCAAATTCCTAATTTATCTCCCCTCTTTACCCTTTGGTAACCATAAATTTGTTTTCTATGGCTGTGAGTCTATTTCTGTTTTGTATATAAGTTCATTTTTATCATTTTTTTTAACATTCCACATATATTTGTTATATCATATGACATTTCTCTTTCTCTGTTTGGCTTACTTCACTTAGTATGCTAATCTCTAGGTCCATCCAGGTTTCTGCAAATGGCATTATTTTGTTCTTTTTTATGGCTGAGTAATATTCCATTGTATTAATACACCACATTTTCTTTATCTATTCATCTGTTGATGGACATTTAGGTTGCTTCCATGTCTTGGCTACTGTAAATAGTTCTGTAGTGAACATTGGGGTTGCATGTATCTTTTCAAATTATGGTTTTCTCCGGGAATATGCCCAGGAGTGGGACTGCAGGATCATATGGTAGCTCTATCTTTAGCTTTTTAAGGAACCTCCATACTGTTCTCCACAGTAGCTGTACCAATTTACATTCCCACCAAGGGGAAACTCATTTCTTTAGATTCACAGTTCTCAACCTTGGCTGGGTATTGGATGATATGGGGACTTATAAATATACAGATGCCTGAGCCTCATCCATTGCAGAACTCAGTGGGTGAGGCTCAGGCAACTGCATATTCAGCAGGTCTATAGTAAGACCCAGAAATCTGTATTGTTATAAACCTCCATGGGGGTTTTGGTTGTAGAGCCAGCGCTGAGAATTACTGCACAATAGTCTGAAAATTGATCACAAGCAGAATGCCTAAGTGGACCAAGAAGGTAACATAAATGAGTTATGCAGACTACTGAGGGTTACGGAAAATCTATTGCCTATTCCCTGTCCAAAAGGGGCTACTGATACTCAGGGCCAACTAACTGTGGCCATGTGAGTCCAGTGTTGCCAAATCTTACAATTCTTCAAGGAATGCTGAAAAATCTGGATTTTTATACGCAGTTGCCCAATTTTTTATTAACTCTCCAGCCACTATTGTAGCCAAACCAAATTTATTTTAGGCCAAATTTTAGTTGCCTGTTTGCAACCTCTGCAAAATCTTCTCTTGGTGGAAGCCAGTTTGTCAGAGAGCCATGTTCCTGGCTTGCATTGAATTGGCTTCCCATTTGATAATTTTTAAAGAATTGTGGCATTTACTAAATGAAGAGAAGTTACGGGAACAGCCTCACTAAAATCTGTCACTCTGTTCATTGTGAAGCTGCTGTGAAACTGCCCGTGTTGCTTTCTGCTTTGTCCTTCTTCTGGGGACTCTGGTCCTATAGCCTTACTGTAAGGACAGGCTGAGGATCTCCTGAGAGACTGGTCTGTACTTATCCTAAGACACTGTGAATGACGCAACTGGTCACGCCTCTTGATGTTATCTTGATCGATCGTGATCAAGTTGGATGTCAGATTTCAACAAGGACATAAGATGGCATGATATGTATTCTTTTCCTCACTGACTGAACTCTTGTTTTCACCTGATAATTTAGTTTGTCTTCTGTGTCACTACTGTTACTTGTATCTTGTGATATTTCTAGATTAAATATCTTAACATATTTCTTGAGTGGATGGAGAACAGCGGGAAAATAATGAATACTGAAGAAAAGCTTTTCTTTTTGGGGGGATTTGACAGAATGAAAATATCATTCAGAGTTTTGAGGGAAGATAGTCATGAACAATACCTTAGTGTCAAATAACACTTAAATCATCATATATTAAGCCCATTATAAAACCAAAGGATCTGCAATATTTATACATTTTCACACTATCTACTTTAATTAGAGTCTGTGGGAGTAGTATGCATTTTGCATGACATGGGGGCCTACAAAGTATAATCAAACAGGAAAAACCACCATTACATTTTTTAATGTATCTAAAGGAATGCATATTTAAATATTTAAATGATCCTCCAAAATCATCCTCCACAATTGTGTGTTCAACTCTCTCACCTCTACAACAAAGCCTGAGGACAATTGTTCCAACTTTGTCTTCTCTAACACTGAATAGTATCAGTCTTTTAAATTTTTTGACCATGTGATAGGTGATAAATTGCTTAAGTTTGTTAGTGAACTTGAATATATTTTCATGAGATTGTTGGCCATTTCTATTTCATATTCTTAATTTTTTTTCAGAAATTTTTCAATGGGTTGTTCATATTTTTTTCTTATGTTGCTATGCATTGAATTCATATATGAGGTTGGAGAGATTAATATCCATGCAATATTAATTTTCTCTACTCACAAATGTTCTTTTCTGTCTTTCATTACTGTTTTATAATATTCTCCATTAGGGTATGTGGTTCTTTTATAGTATGGAAGCGCTATGTAATTGATATTATGTTGTAAATATTTCTTGGCCACTTGTACTTTATTTTTATATGACAAAAGGGTCCATAAACTTTTATTTTCACGTTGTCAAATCCAACAATATTGCTTTGATTCTGAATATTGGCTCGAGAAAACCTTCCCCACTAAAATAGTTGTAAAAATGACATTCTTGATTTTATCATTATGCTGTACACTTTAAACTTATACAATGCTGTATGTCAATTATATCTCAATAAAACTAGAAGGAAAAAATAAAACAGATTGGAAAGGCAATGGATTGCATTAAACATATGGTAATAGAAACAATTTTATCCAGATTATCTAGATAATCCTGAAAAAATTATCTTTAGATAGAAGTATTCTGGAAAGCTTACTAGAAAAAAATTATTTGGTCATAGTTGTTGTGTTTAAAATTTAACGCTTTTTGTTCTCTGCTTTTAAGCCCACAGCTTCCTTTTTTGTTTTTGTTTTTCCTTTTTACTCCATGGAATAGAAATTGCTTTACAGGTTTCATTTAAAATCACATAAAACAATATAAACACGTGATTATATCTATTACAAAAACCCCACTTTGTTTACAAATACAAAATTACATATTTCTGCTTAGTTTTTAAATTAATTTGTAATTTATTGTTGTGTGGTTGTGAATTAGGGATTTTCATTTTTTTCAGTTTAATAGCCAATTTTCTAAACAATTTATTGTTCAAACAACTCCTTTTTTCCTGTCATTTGAACTAGTCCTGTTATTTTATTCTAAATTTAAATGAACATAAAAGACTATGTCAACGCATGTTAATATTCATAGCTTTAGTTCATTCATTTTAACTTCTGTATAGAGTCCAATGTGTGAATATGACATTATTTATTTATCCATTTCCATTAGGTTGTTCTTAATTTTTTACTTTTACAAAATGCTATACATCCTTGTACCTATCTCCTTAAATATTTAAGTGGAAAAATCTTCTATCATGTAGAGCTAGAAATACACAATGTTGGGTATTAGAGTAGATGCATTTTCATTTTAAATGGGTATTGCTAGTGTGTTCTCTCCTAAGCAGTAGTTGTTATAGGGAAATAATGAATAACTACTCAGTCCTCTAAATCCTTTGTGATTGATGTTTTCAAACATTTTGCTTTTGTCAAACCTCAGTGTGTGAAGTACTACACCACTGTTGTTTTAATGTGTATGTCCTTAATTGTGTGTGATGTCACATGGGTCTTCTGTACAATTAAGAAGACTTTTCCCCTAGGTATCTTTAGTATTTGTTGCTGTTGTGAATAAGGTTCTTTTCCTTTTCCACAGTTTAATTGGTTATTTCCGACATGTAAAGATGTTGCTGATGCTTGATGTGGCTGTTAAAACAAGAAACCTTAAAAATCTTAATTTTAATAGTTTAACAATTTTAATTTAAATGTAATAAATGTAATAGTTTAATTTTAATAGATTTATATTTGATGCATTCTTAACTCTTGTATGTAGACAATCGTGTTGTCTGCCAATAATGACAACTTTGTGTCTCCCTTTCAAATCTCATAATCCTTATGTCTATTTCTTGTCTGATCACATTCACTGGTACTTGTGATGGTGTTCAATAGTAAGGATTCCTCAACTAGGAGAGATTGAATCTACCATTTCACCAAGGTCAAAAATAATACTAGATCAGACTTAGTTCAGGTTTGCTTTCACTTTAGTTTCCTAACCATAAAACAAGCCCTCTAAGGAAATAAGTAACCCAATTAAGTGGATGCAGATTGCAAGAACTCCTTTATTGCTCAGAGTTCCATGTCCAAATTGGTGGTTACTTTCAGCTGCGAGGAGCAAGAAACCCATCTGTCAAAGGAACTCAGAATCACCAGTTCAGTGTTTTTTATACAAATAGCATGGGAGAGGGGGTCACACTAGGCTCAACGTCTACATCCTACCATATAAGAAATTTGTCCTTCTAAGCATTTTGTTACATTCTTCAGCATTTTACTTTTACTATGTCCTCAGGTCCGGAGTGCATTTGGTCATGGATTACTATATTAGGTTAGAAGTTTTATTTTGTTCATAGTTTGCAAATTTAAAAAATAGTGTTTATATTAATTAAAATTTTACTTCTACTGAAATGAACATATAAATTAAAAAATTTATTAATGGAGAAAATTATGTTAACAGATTGTTTAATGTTGAACCTGACTTACATTCCTTGCATAAACTCTATTTGGTTCTAATGTACTATTTTTATTTTATTCATACTATTGGATTTGATTTGCTAATATTTTTATACAATTGTTACAGCCTGTGATTTTTAGAAGATAACTTACCCATCTCTTTTAACTGTTCTCTCTTTTTTTAATGTTTCTATATGCTGGTGTTTTTATTGTGTAAAAATATAGCTGGATTTTGTTATAGCTATTATTTTAAACTTACCTAATTTTATCAGTCTTAAAATAGTCCACCTTTTATTTGTTATTTTTGCCAGTATCTGAAATTATTTCGACCATACTAATTAATATGCATTGATTATTTATTGTGCTTTCTCTTTGCATCTTTCTTTTTCCTTCATTACCTTCTTATAAACTGATGAGATTTTCTTTATTCATTATTTGTTACTAACTTAAAGGTTATATATTTTACTTCTTTTTTTTTTAGGATTGACTTAAATTTTGAAAAAAATTTTTACATCAATTTTAAATTTTATAACAAAGTCTAAGATGGCTCAATATCTTTATTCTCTTCTCAAAGAAATTAGTATGCTTTAATTTTCCTCCAAATTCCACCATTTCTATTATTAATATCTGATGTTTTCGTTTTTCTTAAACTGAGAAATATTAACTTTGCCAATACTTCTTAAGATTTATCATCTCTTTATTGGTTTGTTTGTTCACCTTTTGTTGTTGTTATTTTGCTCTCCATTCTACTCCTTAGTAGTTTATACAGTAAATAATATCTTCATTTTTATATGCCTATTAATATCTTTATTTCACTCTCAATACTGAGTGATATAATTGCTTCGTATAATATCTTTGAAGATACTCTAATTTCTTATGCTATTACTGATTACTCAGAGACTTCTTCTCCTGCTCTGTATTCTTTATTATACAATCTTTTTTTCTTCTAATTACTGAAGAATTTTCTCTTTGACTTTCTACAATTTTATTATAGTTTTTCTAGATGGAATTTAGCTTGTTTGGGAACTAATGGATTTCTTCACTTTTAGAGGATCATTTCTTTCAATATCACGCATCCTCTATTCTAGCTATTCTTTCTTTTTGGAATGCTTATTTGATACATAGTGGTCCTTCTCTGCATCCTCCATATCATTTAACTTCCTTCATGTTTCCTGATTTACCCCTTCACTACATGTATTTGAATTACTCAGCTTTATTTTCACATTCACTGATTCTATCTGAAGCTGTATCTTTACTGTTTAACTCCTCTATTGTTTGTGCTTTTCACCAAAGAATGTTCACTTTGCATGTTTAGAATTTATAAAATATCTTTCTGGTTACTGTTTTCTCAGTAGAAATTCTTTTCATTTTTCATATTCCCAAATCATAGAATACATGAATGTAGGAAACATTTACATTTCCTCCCCAAACCCAAATATAACATTTTAAACAAAATGATGGATTGGAAAATTCTCAAGTTATATTCTAAATACATTAGGTAGAATGTCAGAATCACATGTGGCTATTTTTGGAAAGTGCACCAAATGTCAACAAAGGACATCTGTACTATTTTATTGCATATGAAGCAGCTATTTATTAACAATCATTAATTTTTTGGTTATCCGGAAGTGATATTTTAACCACTCCACATTCTAACGTAATTACTTATGTGTTTCAGTTATATTTTAGGAAATTGATTATATTTTAGCAAAAGTTAAAGCACACTAACTCCAAAATGTGCACAAAGTTGGTCAAAACAGCTGGGATTAAGACATAGCCATATGAAAGGAGGTAGGGAGCTTCCCTTATTTTTGTTTTTTGAGAGCAGTTATAATTTTTCTAAAAAAATTTACTTTTTCTATAGTGTCTTGGACAAAAAGAGAGAAAGAGAAGGGGAGGAAGGGACACAGAAAAAGAAGAGAGGAAACTTTGGTTAGTCTGACATCTTAATTCAATTTCCATGCCATTTCCTGTAGGATAACAATAATACCAATAATACTTAGCTTTTATTGAGACCTTACTGTCTTTCAGCAAATCTATACACACTTTCTCGTTATATACTTAAGAGATAGGTAATATTGATTTATTGATAAGCTTTACAATGAAGGCTTAAAGTTGTGAAATAATTTGTCCAAGGTAATATAGAAAAAAATTACATGTAATAATATATATTTATAACTGTTGGTTTAATACCATATACTACTGTGTGCATAATTTGTGTGATGGGTATATCATAATACCCACCGAATTCTATATTCGAAACAACTAAACTAAATCAATCAATATTCAAGAAAGCGATTGCTTTCCCCTCTGCAGACAATATTCAATTTTTGGAGTCTGAGAAAATTTATGACTAATATGCAAAGAAAGAGGGAAAAACCTTATATGTGCTAAAATACTTTAGTGCAGGTGAAGGCATCCAGGTGCTTACTGGGGTCCAGTCATTCTACTTTGGGTTAGAATGAGAACTTACAATGATGCTAAAGTCTATAATCATTATTTGTGGTGACAGCTCTTAGTATCTTACTCCTTATATTTTTTGTAATTCCTTTTATCCCTTTCACACTCCTTGGGTCTCAGGAGAAGGTTGACAGAAAAACATTTACTCTGGAGGAAAAAAAAAAAAAAAAAAAGGACCTCATAGTCCCTTTTACTAGTTTTCTTCACCCTGCCATGATTCTGACCATCAAACATCACAACAACTCATTGCATCCTTGCCCAGAATCTGCCCTCCACTCCTGCCCCCTCCCTGCACTCTGGAGCCCCAGCACCTCCCTGTTGCCACGTGGGGTTGAGGAGATCTGGAGGCTGCTAAGAAGCTCTGCAGTGCAACCCAGGGAGCCCCAACCAGGCACCACACAGAGCAGCAGGAGAAGCCATGGAACTTAGAGCCTCAGTATCCTTCTCTCCAGTAGCCTTTTCTGATGCAAAGTCAAAAGCTGTTCAAATCACCGAGGCCATCAGTAACGTAATATTCCATCTTTAGTCACTTTTGCCCACAGAGAGCTGCCTGATCCTCCACAGCTGCCAGATTTTCTGGTCCATCTTAACCTCTCTTCACCTCCTCCCGCCGTCCAGCTCTGATGAACAGAGCTCTGTGGGGCAGAGCTCTGCCAGGCAGGGCTCAAGGGCCCCTTCTGGGGAGCAAGGCTTGACTTGCACAAATGCCCACCCAGTGAGCACAGTCAGAAATTTGGACGGAAGGAGCTATTACCGTGGCAGGTGTCTCTACCCAAGGTAGCAAGAGATTCAGAAACCCAAGGGGACAGACTAAGGCAGAGTCCATCAAGGAACAGAGAGATTCTTAAAGGAGGGAAAAAGACCTAAGACATCATGTCTAGAGGGCCATGGGCAGAATCAGTCTGAGCCAGGGCATACATCATCTCATGGAAGTCTCACAGAAATCCTGCGAGTGCAGCAGTATTAGCCTCGTTTGGCAGACGAAGGACCGATTGCCTCATCATAGTCCAAAGCACTTCACATTTCTTTAGGCCTGCATCTCCCCTAGGCTTCAGGCTTGGTACGAACATCTGCACCGGGAAATCCCATACAAACGGCGCATACAGTATATAAAAACCCAGCATGTCATCTCCCTAACTCTGCTCTTTTTACAGTCATAGTGGAATCTTCCCACTTCCTCAATGACACAATGAGACATCACATTTTGTGACTTAACCTTTTCACGTATTTCTGAAAGCTCTGTTCTTTGAAGGCTTGCTTTAAACGTTGACCTTGTTGAGGGCCTCATCTTTGCTCACCAGCCTATTTCAGGAGCTTCCTAACCAGTGTTCCTGACTTGAGCATTTCCTGCACTTGACTGCCAGAGTTATCCGTCTGAAACATAGTGAGAACAAGTCAGTCTCTTTTAAAACACCTCTGTCTTCCCTGGCCACTCAATCTCGTAGTTTCCAGCTCAGCAGAGACCCTCTTCCTTCAGGAACACCTTCCAGGCCCCTTCATGTCTGTAAGCTCTTCCTTCTCTGATTCCTATATTATACAGGGCATGTAGCTTTTATAGCCAAAATGAGTCCTGAGTAAAAACAGTGGTCCAAAAGGAAAAGAAATAATTATCTTGGAGATTCAGAGGAATGGTAGATTCCTAAAAAATTTTAATGTAGGAAACAGGAAAAATAATTAAAAGAGAACAGACTGATTGGGAAAAGGCTGAAATTTTAAGTCTAAGATGAAAAGGGTGCTGGCAGAGAAGAAGAAAGACTTCTGGGTAACTAAAAAGGACACAGAATGAAAATTAAGATTGGATGCAATATAGAAAAAAATGGACACTACAAAAGAAGGATAATTTTTGAGGATAAACTGGAGTTCCCTTGGGCTGTAGAAGAAAAGGGAGAGGATGAAGGATTTAGTTTTTCTCTGTGTTATATTTAACATACAAATAGTAGTAATTCCTCAAGAAACTAGAAAAATGTAGTGACTAAAAATGTGCATAATAGAAGAAAATTTTCTGAACTAACTAAAGACCTACATATGTAGATTTAAAGTGTTTTTCTTACATTATAAGGCAAAACTGATAAAAAGGGACTTGCATTTGGAGAAATCTTGGCAAAAATTCTTCAATTTCAAAGAAAAACGTAAAGTAATTTACTTTTTTCATGTAGGAATAATAGTTAGGCTGGTCTTAGATTTATTTGTAACTCTGAATGCCAGAACATACGGAAACAATGATTACAGTGTATTGGGGAAAGTTTGTACTCCATATTGTATATTCAATCCAAGCCTTATGGTGTTTGAATGATAGCACGGTAACACGAGATTAGCAGTTTTAGGAAGTGTACAATGCATATAAGAACAAAGCAACAAGCAGGCAGAAACACTGTTACTTAAGAACAATGTCAATATAATTAAGAAGAAAATTATTATTAAGAATTCAAAATGTACAAATCATATGTGAATAATGTGACAATGAGCATTGAAATTGTTAAAAAGTTTATTTTAAATTATTTATTTTAATAATTTAATTTAAAATATTTATTTTAAATAACCTACAAATTAGATACCAATTAATTTTTGATAAGTGAATATCATGTGATGGAAACAATAATATTTTTGTTTCTAAAACTTCAAAGTACGGCAACACCATGAAGTGAGTGAATAAGGAAATAGAGGTGTCATAAATTTATTCATCTTACTAAGGAGGGAATGAAAATATGCATTAGGTTTTGACTTGGCCGATTGGATAAATATACGTCCATACGTACTTTTGAAAAAATAATTACTACTACCATGAAAATATAGAACCTATACCTAAAAATCACAATATATAGGGCAAATGCAACAAATATAGGAGACTAAAATGTGTTTAAAAGGAGACAAAATTTGGACTTCCTTGGTGGTACAGCGGTTAAGAATCTGCCTGCCAATGCAGGGGACACGGGTTCAAGCCCTAGTCCGGGAAGATCCCACATGCCACGGAGCAACTAAGCTCGTGCACCACAACTACTGAGCCTGCGCTCTAGAGCCCACAAGCCACAACTACTGAGCCCGTGTGCCACAACTACTGAAGCCCGCGCACCTAGAGCCTGTGCTCCACAATAAGAGAAGCCACTGCAATGAGAAGCCCGTGCACTGCAATGAAGAGTAGTCCCCGCTCGCTGCAACTAGAGAAAGCCCGCGCGCAGCAACGAAGACCCAACCAGCCAAAAACAAATAAATAAATAAATTAATTTTAAAAAAGAGAGAGAGACAAAATTCAAGCACAAGAGTTCTGCAGCAAGGTTATTTGTTTAAATGTGACAATTAAGAACAACAAATGTGTATAGGTTCAATATGTTGCCATGTCGGAATCAGAACGATGACAGGAAATGAGTGGGACTTGGAGACCTGGGATGGAACAGCTGAGTGGATGAGCCTAAGAATCTCGAATCCCAAACTCCCCCTTGAACTCTGCCAGCTGGCAGATGTGACCTCTTCCCGTTGCTGGAAAAGACCACTTTCTCCAGGAAAAGGCCTCAGCTGAGGCAGAGGCGTCACAAAGGGAGGTCTGGTCCCTCAAGATGAGCCTGTCTCTTAGGGGAAGGTTGATTCCATCAAATCCCTTCTACCAAGGGTGTGAGTGTGTCTTCTACCCCACCTGTGGGTATGTCTCCTGCCTCTGCCATCACTGCAGCCCAATGGCTGACAGAATACCAGATGTATCAACATGGGATCACACAATGCTCTGGACCAAGAGACTGATTTCATGCCAAAGAGTTGCAAAAACCAGTACCTGACACAGGATCCACTCATGGCATATTATCACCCAGATTCAGCAAGAATAATAGGATATTAGAGTAGCCTGTTAAAGCTCAGCTAATGGGTCTTCTTGAGGACGAGAGCCTGCAGATGGGACATTTTTTTCTCCACGTTGCAGTGTATGCAGTAAACCAATGGTTGAGCTAAGGTGCTATAACCCTGTTAGTTAGAACACAGGAGTCCAGGAACTGAGAGGTGGAAATAGAATTGGCTCTTCCCACTTGCAGAATATTATATTGCTAGATCAGATAGACTACATCCTCTGGTTGGCGAGTGGGGTGGACACTTCCACGAGAACACAAAGTATAGGGTTCCTTTGAACTTGAAGCTATGACTACCATTGGGTCACTCTGGGCTACAGGTGGCTGACCCTGGTTGCCATGTAGAGCCAGCTATGCTGCCACAATGAATCAGGCATATTCACTGGGATGTGTCTTGCTGCTCTTGTGCCTGGTGATCTAATTGAGTGAACATTTACAGCAACCAGAGCCTGACAAGGACAAGGGCACAGATTTATCAGTGATGAAGGTCTGGGTCACCCCACCTGACCAGCCATGTAGACCAGCCCAAGCGCTCACTAAAGGTAAGGGAGATGTAGACTGGAGGGTGGATGAGGGAGATGGTGAAGAGCAGTTATGGCCTTGGCACCAGATGCAGCAGAGCGACTGCAGTCCATAGCTTATTCTACTAATCCCCTGTCATCGATTTTGGAAGTGATTAACTTGAACCACCACCATGGAGGGGACTCGACCGAACCAAGGCATGAAGAGATCCGAGTAGTGCAAGGGAGTGGATTATGTTGGAAACTTTGTGTATTATTTCATATTTTCTTGTCCTGTCTTCTAATTCTGGCCACCTCTGGGCCAATCAGGCCTGTGCAGGCTCCAACCAGCTTCACCCAGGTACACTCTTACAACACTGTGCCTTAGAATATCTGCAGTGGGCCTCTTGCTTCCTGCCCTGGGATTTTCAGAGGACCTGGATTAGCATTCATGCTCTGACAGCCATCGGACAACCAGGAGATTCAGGAGGGTAAAGTCTGAGGAGACAACTTTGACCCAAAGAGGAAGGAAGCTGGGAGACGGATGCCTTTTGCCTTTCATGGTCTAGGCAGATGGTTCTGAGAACTAGTCCATACAGGTCCATAGAGGGTCCCATGGTCCCACAGGCATGCTTGACTTGATAACACATTGGTTTTCTTGCCTTTTATGTCCACTTTCTCTGAATTCCTGAGATCTCATTACCAAATAAGCTACCTGCACGTGAGTCCTTACCCAAGGCTCTGCTTTCAAACAGACACTGAACTGTAATAATTTTATTCAGAGATAAGGATAGGATGCAATATAGCGGTTCTCAAGCTTTTTGGTTTCAGGGTATCTTTACTCTTTTTTAAAAATTTTAGAAGTTTTTTATTGAAGTAGAGTTGATTTACAATATTGCACTAGTTTCAGGTGTACAGCAAAGTGATTCAGTTGTATGTATATAATATATATATATTCTTTTTCATATTCTTTTCCATTATAGGTCATTACAAGATATTTAATATAGTTCCCTGTGCTATACAGTAGGACCTTGTTGCTTATTTATTTTATATCTGTTTTGTATCTGTTAATCCCATACTCCTAATGTATCCTTCTCCTGCCTTCCTGCTTTGGTAACCATCAGTTTGTTCTCCATGTCCGTGAGCCTGTTTCTTTTTTTTTAATCAATCAATATTATTTTGTTGAAGTATAGTTGATTTACAATGTTGTGTTAACTTCTGCTGTATAGCAAAGTGATTCAGTTATACATATGCATACATTCTTTCATATTCTTTTCCATTATGGTTTATCATAAGATATTGAATATAGTTCTGTGATATATAGTAGGACCTTGTTGTTTATCCATTCTACATATAAAAGCTCACATCTGCTAACCCCAATGTTCCACCCCACCCCTCCCCCAACACCCTTCCCCTTGGCAACCATCAGTCTTTTCTCTATAGGACACCTTCTACTCTTAAAAAATGACAATCCCGAAAAGCTTCTTAATATGGGTGACATCTGCTGAGATTTACAACATTAGCAATGAAAACTTGAAAATTTTATGTTTACTTTTAACAATAAGTCCATTCTGTGTTAATATAAATCACATTTTTTTAATGGAATACTAACTATATTTTCCAAAACAAAACAAAATACTTAGTGGCATTGTTTTACATTTTTGCAAATCTCTTTAATGTCTGGTTAAATAAAAGACAGCTGGAGTCACAGAGCTGCAGCTGCGTTCAGTCTTTGTGATAAGTTGTTCTAGTTCAAGTATTTGAAAAAAATCTAGCCTCACAGAGGCTATGTAGTTGGAAAAGGAGGAGTATTTAGTAGTTTTTTTCCAGGTAATTGTGGCTATTCTGTGATATATCACCAAAACTAGACAAGTGGTAGTTTCTTAAAGGTTACTTGTAATTCTGTACTTTTATCAATAAAATTTTTGTTCTCTCTTTTACATTAAAATCCATTTGGGGCTTCCCTGGTGGCGCAGTGGTTGAGAATCCGCCTGCCGATGCAGGGGACACGGGTTCGTGCCCCGGTCCGGGAAGATCCCACGTGCCACGGAGCGGCTGGGCCCGTGAGCCGTGGCCGCTGCGCCTGCGCGTCCGGAGCCTGTGCTCCGCAACGGGAGAGGCCACAACAGTGAGAGGCCCGCGTACCGAAAAAAAAAAAAAAAAAAAAAAAAAAAAATCCATTTGGACTATCTTCAATTTAGGTGGACTTTTTTACTCATGTGTGATTTTATAGATCATATACTGATCATTTGGACAATATTGGTTCATTGGGTTATACAAATCTTTCCAATATTGACACATTTCATTGTACAGTATAATAACACACATTTGTTAAAAGTCCACTGATCACATGAGAAAAATCTTTAATTATTGGGAGGCTTTCAGGCTCAATGTGATGGGGACAAGTTGTTTTTTTTTAATTTAAATCTTTGAAAACTTCAATCAATGGCAATACAGACTGTCATTGTTTTTCTCAAAGTGACAGGCTCACCTCATTCATTTTCAAGAAAATATCTGACAAATACCCAAGTCTGGATAATTATACTTTTCTAGTTCTTCTTTCAGGTAAAAATGTTGCTTCATGAATAAAGTGGCTCGTTCAGCTCACAGCTGAAAAAAATCGTACAAGTGTTTTTTTCACCGTTGTGGCCTCTCCCTTGTGGGGCACAGGCTCAGCGGCCATGGCTCACGGGCCCAGCCGCCCCGTGGCACGTGGGATCCTCCCGAAGCAGGGCACGAACCCGCGTCCCCCGCATCGGCAGGCGGACTCTCAACCACTGCGCCACCGGGGAAGCCCCTTACGATTGTTTTTCGTTGAGATGATCTTCCTGCGTCTGTGGGCAGCGGAAGTGTTTTCTCTGTTCTTCCCCCATCGTCACAGAGACTCTTAAAGACTGATTCTTCAGTGTTGAGATGAGCAAAATGAACCCTTCTACAGCCTCATCAAGGACATTCTCGTGGGACACTGGCATTTTTGTCATTGCGAGCATATGGAGGTGAAGAGACACTGGTTTGTACCACTCAGCTGATGTGGTTTCACTATCATTGTTCGTTCACAATCAGAGCAAATGTTAACACAGTAAAACGAGCAAGCAACAGCTTACGATGCAAATAAGTTTGACCTTGACCCTCTGAAATGTTCTTGGGGAATCCCAGAGGCCCACGGGCCATGATTTTGAACCACTGATCTGAAATACTGTGAGTTCTGTTTTCCCTTTCCCATATTTCCTGAAAACTCAGCAATTAAAATAAACAACACACACACACACACACACACACACACACACACACACACACACACGCATGGAAGACTAATTTTAATGCAAGATCGAGTTATTTTGCCCTAAAGTTTCCAGCCAGCCACACTGCCAGAAAAGGAAGTCTTCACTCCATTCTTTGCTGTGGCCAGGGCTGTGTATCTTTCAGAATTACAAAGCTGACCATATCTCTCCCTTGTGTAAACATGTGTAAACCCTTCTTGAATTTTCTGTTGCACTGAGGATAAAATGAAAATTCCTTTGCATGGCCTATCAGGCTCTCTATGGGTCTCCTGAGCACCCTCCCAGTATATCTCTTGCTTTCTTCCCTAGAAATCTCTGCTTCAACCATAATTAGTTACCCTTTGCTTGAATAATTTCTTTACACCTTTCGGGTGCCACCTTTGGTGGGTTCTTTCTATCTCAGGCCTGATTGGGCCCTCCAGTGTCCTCAGTGAGAGTATTGCACCATATCTCGCAGCGAGTTGTGATTTCATGTTAGATATCCATTTTCTTCACTACTCTGTAAGTTTGTGGAGGCAGTGAGGTCTCTTGCTTACCGTTATGTTCCTGGTTAGCAGACATTTGGTCCTACCAAAATGTCCATAAGACATCGGTCCATAAGACATTTGGTCCCTGCTAAAGGGTTCTTGATATTTGCAGGATCATTTGGTGCTGTTCAAAACATCCATAAAAGAGCGGTCCAATTTCCTTTGATTTTATTCCATTGTCTGTATAAATTGACTAGTTGTCTACTGATATATCTGTAGAAATTTCTGATTAACTATGACAAGTAAAGCATTAATGAGCATTTTTTTGCACAGATCTTTGTACTATGCCAATATTTCCACAGAGTAAATTCCTGGAATTGAGACTTCGCAAAGTGTATGTTCTCCAGAAAACACTTTCACCAGGAGTGCATGATGGTGTTCATTTCCCTACACTGTATTATTTATCAGTTAAAAAATTGCAAGTTGATAGGTAAAAGTGGTGTTTATTATATTATTTTTATTTAATTAGTCATAAGTAGGATGATTATTTTTTAATGTCTTTATCATTTATATTTCTTCTTACCTGAATTGCCAATTCACACCCTAGCAGTGTGTTCTTTTCCATTGGCCTATTGGTCTTCCATGGTAATTTAAAAAATTATTTATGTGTTACAGTAATAATCCATTGTCTGCTATATCTTTCATTAGTTTCAAAAAAGTCTTTTAGCTAATTTATCATGTTCTCTCTGTTACTGAAATTTAAAGTTTTCAAATGTCAAACCTCTTGTCAATATTTTCCTTTATGGTTATGGTTTTCATGTCACGTTTAAAAGGCTTTCAGCAATCCCAGAGGGTAAAACATGCTCCTCTGTTTTCTTCACAGACAAGACCGTTGAGTACATCCAGCTCTCTGATGCCAGAGTCGTAAAAAGCCACGAAGCCCACCTTCCCTTCTTGTGCCGTGGTCACGTCACGATGCCGTGCTCCTGAATGGCGGGACCAACTTTATCATAAACACTCACCACGACTTTCAAAAATCAAGCATCTCCTCCTGTCAGGATTGCTCCTGATTGCTTTTAGTTTGGAATTGAACAGAAATGGTTTTGGTGGAAATTTGGGAGGAAGAAGTCACACAAATAGGAGGTTTTAACAACTTGAAAACACATATCTCTCTATTCAAGATCAGGCAAATGAGTGTGAGTTCAATCAAAATAAAATTTGAACATTTAGCTTTATTTTAAATAGCTTTTACTTGAGAGTTTTAAGAAAAAAGTTTCAGCAAGTTTTTAATTTTCATTTTCTTCCCTTGAGTTCTGACATTCCTTGAATACTCAATAGCTGGAAATAGTAATTTTCACCACCATCATCATAACTAAGCATAATATGGTAATAGCTCAGATTATGAATCACTGTCTAAATGAATAATGATTTTATTGCTCATTATTATGGAGGTTGCTATGATCATTATTTGGGGATTGTGGACTCTCCAGAAATGGCAAGTTCTTTCCTAAAATGATTCTTATAAATAACGACAATGATGCCGATAATAACATAACAACAGATTCTCTGCTTTTGGGGGGCACATACAATTGCTTTATAGGTGAGGCTCCTTAAAAGTGCGCCTAGCATTTCTTTTATAGAAGGCAAGGTGATAAGTGATGAATAGCCCAATAAGAGTGTGAGGTTTTTCAACACCTAAGGACCCTGTATACTAAAGCAAAAGTGCAGAAAGTTCTAAAACATTAACATTAATTTATCAAATGTCTACTCACGATAAGTGATGTAAAGAGTTAAAGATGATCAGAAGCTTTCAGTTTCAAATGTTTTATGTTACAGTGAAATGGGTGAAATGCCAAAAAAAAAAAAAAAAAAGATGCAGAAGAGGACACAGCATGACTGGTAATGTGAGGGGCCCACTGTAAACTCCAGTGAGAACATATCAAATGGCATCTAGAAAACAAGGCCTTTCAGGCCAATACCTCCACCCTTCCTCATCCTCCTGGGAAATTATGCATTTTCTCCATGACCTATGTGAGATACTAAAGACTTTCAAATTTTAATTTATTTCAGATGTGATTAACGGCAACATGACTAACATATTTTCCTTGAAAATTCTTCCCAAGGTTCTGAAAATATGTACGTATTTCACAATTGTAGAGAAGAAGGTTGCTCTTATTATCAATAATAATAATAATAGACTCGTATAAAAAGATACTGAGAAAATAAACATACTTTACTGAAAATGCAGCTCAGCTCTCCTGTTTCAAGCTCCAAATATTGTAATGTTTAATACTGCAGATAATGAATTTTTATTTAGATTTACAGAGAAAATGAAAAAAAAAAAAAACACGAGAAAAAGGTGAAAGGTGCCCCAGTACAATATATGAAGTATAAAACTGTCAAATAAAGCAGAATATTCACTTAGAAAGAATGAATGATATCAGAAGCCTCTAAGTTTTTAAATACCAAGTGGAATAAAGAAGTCTCCCATGGAAGAAGAATAGTTTACACTAGCATTGTGCTTGTAGTTTACGTGATCTCACTGATAATCCTCTAAGTTTGGTACGGCATTTGGTATTACCCTCCCCATTTGTGGGTGAGGACATTGAGATCCAGTCCCAGCATCTAATCCAATGAGAACTAACACATAGGTTGGCTGTGGTCCACGGTTCCTTCCAACATAGTAACTGGGTTACTCATGGCTCTCCAGAGAAACAGAACCAATAGCATAGATAGATAGACAGAGATTTATTATGAGACATTAGCTCACATGCTTATGGAGGCTGAGAAGTCCCACTATCTTCCATTTGCAAGTTGGAGGCCCAGGAAAGCTGGTGGTTCCGTCTAAACCTAAAGGCCTGAGAAAGCTGATGGTATAAGTCCCAGTCTGTGTCTTAAGGCTTGGGAACCAGGAGCACTGTTGTCCAAGGACAGGACAAGATGGATATCCCAGCTTAAGTAGAGAGACCAAATCCACCCTTCCTCCACCTTTTTTGTTCTATTTAAACCCTTAAGCAACTGGATGATACCCACCCACATTGGTAAGGATGAGCTTCTGCATTGCATCTACTGATTCAAATGCTAATTTAGTCTGGAAACACTCTCACAGGTACACCCAGATGTAATATTTTACCAGATATCTGGAACCCCTTAGGCCAGTCAGGTTGACACATAAAATTAACCATCATAGTAACTTAGCTGACGTGCAGACAGCACTTACTAGGCACTAACCACCATCCTAATTTCTTTATACATATTAACTCTTTAAAATCTCACAACAATCATAAAAGGCAGGTATCACTATCCTGTTTTAGCAGATGAGAAAAACTCAGGTCTACACAATTAAGTAACCCAGGTCATTTGACTAGTAATTGATGGAGTCAGGATTTAAAGCCCCGGAGCTCCTCTGCGCCGCTAGTGAATTCTCTATACCTGGGCACAATATCTAGCACATAGCAGGCATGCAAAAAACATCCAATGAATAAATTCACAAGTGACGGGAATCACTAGATGATGGTGTCTGTTGCTAACGGCATCACTGAAGAGCACATGTAGTGCACATATGACTCCAGTTCATATTATTCTGTGTGTTCCTTCATTTATTTACTCATTCATTCAACACAGACTTACTGGATACTTCTCATGTTCGGGAACTGTGCTAGGCACCAGGAAAACAGCAGTAAGTGAAAATGACGCAGCTCCTCTTTTCATCAATCATAGAGTACGATGGGAACAAAAAGCCCTAAATATTCAAGCATTCATTGAGATACAAATTCTGAGATGTATAACGAAGAGAAAGTTTAAAAGTAAAATTGGCCACATAACTAGATGGGTTTTGGATGGGGATGTGTGTGACACTGTATGGGAGACCTGAGTGAAGTTAGCAGGGCAAATGGGGCAGGGCCACCAACGTGAAGGGCCTTTGAGAGGGTGTTCCAAAGTGGGGGAATATCTGGTGCTTTCTAGAGAATTTTTTTTAAAAGCCAGTGTGAAGGGAACTGGGAACAAAGGATCTTGGGGGGTACATGGAAGAATACTCGGACCCTCGTAGAATCCATAATTGATCTGAAATGGAAGAAGGGGCCCCAGAAGGTCTTATACAAGGGGAGTCATGTGCTCTAACGTGCATTTTTTTTTTTTTTTTTTTTTTTGGTGGTACGCGGGCCTCTCACTGCTGCGGCCTCTCCCATTGCGGAGCACAGGTTCCGGACGCGCAGGCCCAGCGGCCACGGCCCACGGGCCCAGCCGCCCCACGGCACGCGGGATCCTCCCGGACCGAGGCACGAACCCGCGTCCCCTGCATCGGCAGGCGGACCCCCAACCACTGCGCCACCAGGGAAGCCCTAACGTGCATTTTTAAAACGTCCCTTTTCTTAGCTACAGAGATGGTGAGCAGATCTCCTGGCCTCGGTTTCTATAAACCTGTGAGTACTTCTCCTAGAGACACAGTTCCAGCGGGTACATGTTCCTTACGAATTTTACTTTACCCATTTTCTTTGATCTAAAAGACTCTAATATCTCTGAGTACAGGACTAACATAACTGCTTTCAAATCCCTTCAGCTTCTTGACAGCAGAGCTGAAAGTCCAAAATGGCTGTTTATAATTCGTCATGAATTTTAATCCATTAGAATACATTTAAAATGCATATGTTTATACACCACACACACACACCAGGGAGACTGAGGTCCTTGACTGCATTTCTAGAAGTTTCTTTAGAGGGCCCACACACAGGCAGTGCAGACACAGGGCTGGGGGCAATTTTATGGTCTGGCCTGAATCTTCCTCAGTGAAATTCCCACCCCTGTTTTATAGACTCAGCTTTACTCCATGTTCAGATAAGCATCTGAAAAGAATGGAAACACCTGCCCGAGTCTGAGGCCCACATTCTCAGGGCTGTAACTCTAGCCTTGGCCATAAAGCTTTAAAGAATGAGGCTCTCTCCTGACAGACATGCCTGTTTGAAAGTTCATAAGGCACAAGGCTTTTACCTGGGAATTTCCTTTTGGTTAAAAAAAAATCCTATTTTGCAATTCTAAACTTGTGCAAACTGTTCTAAGCAAAAGACATTAAGATTGAGATGTTTTGTTCTACTTCACTATTAAGGAGAAAGAAGCAAATTACACCCCCTGGGTCAAGGCAGCAACCAGTACTCTCTAAGAATTGGTGTTGAGGCTGATAAAAAGACGCACAGAGAGGACCAATCTTTCGTGAATATCACATGTGGATCCTTGGTACACTGTAGAACCAACATGAACTAATGCATTTTAGAAGGAGTCCTCAGAAGGGTTAAAAATAAAAGGATTTGTCATTGAAACCTGAATGTATCAGTAAATTCAATTAACTGGAAGAAGCATCCTACTCCCAAGAATTTGGATTAATTGATGGTCTGCTGTACAGCCACTAGATTCTAGTGCACTAATACTAAATGTGAAAAGTCATAATCATGTAGCATTTATTGAATCACCTAGAATGGGTATGTGATTATATACATTCAAACTGAACAGGGCTACACAGCCAACAGCCTTTTCCAAATACATGAATGACTATAAAGTTTTATTGCCATAAGTTTTCTAATTCTTTTGTAATCAAATTTTTGAATATACGTGAGTGTTTTATATCTTTAAATTAAGCTATGGCACTAACAGAATTATTTAAATAATCTCAAAAACTCATTACAACATGATTTAATAATAGATTTTGTATGACTCTCAAAGAAAAAAATAGCCTCAGAGTACATTTCATAAATGAGTCAGACATAAAATTATTTGTGGTTCTAGATAGCAAGAGTTTAGCCACACACATTATGCTATGCACGTTCTAGAAAACACTACTCCTTTCACCAAAATGTATTTCCAGAATTTTTTTTTTTAGATCTGAAACCCAGGGAATATTGAAAAAAAATCCCAACAACTGGAAGAAAGACACTGGAAGAATTGCATTGTCACCTGACTGTGACTACTGGTAGGAAATATCGTGCAGTGTTCACACTAGGTGTGACCAGCAGGAAAATACTCATCCATCCGCCCTACACCTCATCAGCGCTCAAGGGTTCGATGTGTACTTGGGATGATCCCGTAGGTTAAATAAATGGCCTTAACATTACTATTATTGCCAAACCTATTTCTCCCCACAGCTTTCCTGGAGCTTCATAACGCATTTGGCTAGGAGACCCCGTGCTCCCTGCAGCATCATCGCTCTCTGCTTTCCAAGGGGGTGAGGGCGCCGGTGCGTATGTGCAGCACATGAAGGGATTTTGGATTCATATCACAATGGGCACTAGAAGGCATTTTGCCATTGCCCTGGTCATTGTCACCTGTCTAGCAAACACATCAGCCACCCACATTTCAAAGGCTTGTTGGTCAGAATAACAGTATTTTCTCTAGAATCCGGCACGGAGTCTTATGCGTGAAGGTACTCGGCACACATTTGTTGAAAATTCACTAATTTTCTTTCTTTCTCTTCTGTGCACATCTGTTGCAGACTGTAGTCTCAGTCTTAAAATGATATTGACAGATACTTGGCCGAATTGCTAAAGACTCAAAGTCAGATATTTTGCTTTGTTTCTGTTGTTAATAGGCACATTTCTAGGGCCATAGGAAGCATGATTCTTTGCCCTTCTTTGTGAATTTGCGCTTACGTTGATTCACGAAAACCAGAACGTAGCCTATCCCAGCGATGGCCACCCTGTGCCACAGAAACTGTCACCTGACTTCCCACTCAGGGCAGTCACTGCTGAATGCCCAGGCTCTCTGGAAACTTCCAAACCCTCAATACAGCACCCCAGGGAGACACTGCACCATGGGTATTAACACAAGGTGACCATCCATTTTACCATGATTTGCATACACAATAAAGTCTTGATGACTGTAAATAAATTCGCTTTTAGACCTACCTGTTTTAAACTTAGTGCAAGTCGATGTCTTGAGTTAGATATTTTTTTGGTAATGGTCAGCCTTGGTTCTTGATTCTTAGCCTTCTGTCCGTCCTCTTCTAGCTGCTCTTCCGTGGGCTTGTGGGTGGGTGTTGGGGGAGTAGGCTGGCTTACGTGACTGCATGGTGGACGGTCTTTGGAGGCCCCCTCCATTGGCTGTTCAATATTCTTTGTATCCATGTGGCCCTTTGTCCTGTTGGCACCCAAGTCTGAAGTCTGTGACTGGTGGATTGTGGTCTGTTGTTTCGGCTCAGCTGTTGTTCTGTGGGGTCACCATTCATCTCCCACTGGATGACATGGTCTCCTCTCTGCTTCTGGTGGCTGTGGACCACCAAGTCACTGTCACACCCCCCATTGTGTCCCGGGCCCAGCAGTCCATCCCTGCAGGCTATGGGAAGCGTGAAGGTACCAACTAGGGCTCTGTCTGTCTGAGCCCGCTGTTCTACTCTCTTATCTGGGCTACAATGCAGCACACTGGCATAGGGCTCTGAGCACTGATCTTCAAAAACCATGAATGGAGGACTTGGGAACACAATCCCCCCTTCTGCCCTCTGAATTACCCTAATTTAATTAATGTATTTTAGCTTCTCTGGGTTGAACTTGGAAAAGAGGAAGATTGGGCCATATACCTCTGCTCTATCATTTTCTACCTCTCTTCCTCTACCTTCGGAAGCGCTCCAGGGAGGAGAAGAGGCAGGCTTTCCTCTCCTGAGTCAGAATCTCTGGCGTAGGGCTCAGGAATCTGTCGTTTAACAGGTACTGCAGGTAATTCTGATGTAGCAAGTGTTTGAGAATGACTAATTAGGTCATCTCCTCCTTCTTCCTTAATCCATCATGACTAGGCTTTAATAGAAAATAGGCAATTCTTTCTCCATAAAGAGAAATATATGATCAGAGTCCTCCATGATTAACCCTTGACATGCGAAAAGGGAAGGAAAGACTATCTTCAATAATCTCATATTTTGAGGGCTGGAAATCAAACTCTGAATTAATTCTGTAACAAATCCTCATCTGCCTCTTCCCCCAACTCTTCTCTCATCCTCCCAACCCAGAGGCTACCCTGGACCGATGAGTAAGAAAGTCACGATCTTAGAAAGAAAATAAGAGGTGCACATTCATTACTGTCCTCGCTATTTAGCCCTTAGAATATGCAACGAATCACATGTAGCATCCAACGTGAACAATGTGCTTTAAATCACATTATTAGAACATACTTGGTGACAGCTTGCCCAGTTACCGCTAAGGTGAGCATTTCTATCCAAGGCAGCATCCTGTGACTTAGGGGCCTGTTTTATATACTGTTTGGATTCACATCAGTGGACTTAGCTGCTCATTGTCTGTCTGTGCACTTTTATTACTAATTACAGAGGGTTCTGGGGTGTTCCCCCTGCAGAGATGCATGGTTCACATCCTCCTCAATGCCATAATAAGGTTTGCCTTCCTCCTCAGCTCCATCTCTGAAAAACACCAGTGCCAGTGGCTTATCCCTTGACTCCGTCTCCTCTGGTGCTCTTTTCACACTGCGTGGACATGGAAGGAGGGGCTGATTGCTCCTAACTTTTTGGTGGATAGAGTACAGATTTCAGAAACTCTGTCCAGAAAAAGCACTCCTGTTAGTTATACCTGTTGGATTCTTTAATATTTTGTTTAACACAACTCAATCATCACAATAATTTCCTGCCTCCTAACTCTTGCCAGTGACCAGGTGTTGACACCAGTGTCTTACAAATTCATTGTTTCAAACTCTGTTGAGGTAGACCAGCGGCTCTCAAACTTGCGTGTGTGTCAGCATCATCTGGAGGGCTTGGTAAACCAGAAGTACCTGGACCCATCGTCTGATGCAGTGTGTGAAGTAGGAACAATAATGGCCCCATAATGCTGTCTGCATCCTAATAGCTGTAACGTGTAAATATGTTACCCTACATGGCAAAGGAGAAAAAAGTTTGCAGGTAGAATTAAGATTGCTAATGAGCTGACCTTAAAAATAAGGAGATTATCCTGGATCATCCAGGTAAACCCAAGGAACCACAAAGATCCTTAAATGTAGAAGAGGGAGGCCGAAGAGGTCAGAGTGTTGTACTGTGAAATGAATTCAACCCACTCTTGCTGCCTTTGACGACGGAGTTGTATGGCTGGGAGCCAAAGATTTCGGGCAGCTTCTAGGAGCTCAAAAGAGCAAGAAAAAAAATCCTCCCTGCCCCCAGAGATTCCAAAAGCAATGCAGCCCTGCTGACAGCTTGATTTTAGGCCAGTGAGAGTCTTTTCAGGCGTTTTGACCTCAAGAACGATAAAATAATAAATTTGTGTTTTTTAATGCACTAAATTTGTGGTACTTTGTTACAGCAGCAATAAAATACCAATGCAGTAGCACTGGAATGGAACCAGTGATACTGATGCTGTTGGTCAGGAAGCCATACTTTAAGGAACACAGATGTAGGTTTTACTTGTACCTCTTACTCTCTGAAGCCTTTTCTGGTTGTGCAGATAGACGTTAGGGTCACCTACATTATCCCCTCCTCCTGGTGTCCTCTTGTATGAGCCCCTCTTATTAAGTGTGGGTGGGACCTGCATCTTGCTTCTAACCAAGAGAATATGGCAAAGTGATGGGATGTTACTTCTATGTTGTACAAGACTCTGTCTTGCTAGCAGATTCATTCTTTTTCTCTGTTGCTGTCTTTGAAGAAGCAGGTTGCCATGTTGTGACAGGGCCTACGGAGAGGGTCATATGGCAAGGGACTATGGGTGGCCTCTGGTTACTGACATACAGGAAGAAGTCGGCACCCTCAGTCTTACAGTTGTAAGGAACTGACATCTGTTAACACCTAACTAAGCTGGAAAGAGGATTAGTTTCCAGTCGAGCCTGCAGATGAGAACACAGCCCAGCCAACACCTTGATCACAAAAGGCTAAACAGAAGAACCAACTAATTTGTGCCCAGACTCCTGATCCATATAAGCTGGGAGAGAATACATGTAGGTTGTTTTAAGCTACTCAGTTTTTGGTCATTTGTTACACAGCCTAGGAAACTAGTAGTTATGGTCCAGATACTGGCGTAGCCAGAGGTAACCTCTGTCAGGAAGAGTCAGTGGTTCCCAATGTGGATCATGTCTGTGGTTCAGTTACTGTAACAATAAAGCTACCATTTAGAGAGCATATTCTGTGTGGCAGGCATCGAAAGTGTCCTGAGAGTTTTATACTCACGACCTACTGAATCCTTGAAATAGCTTTTATCCCATTGCACGTATAAAGAAATGGAGGCCCCAAGAGGACAGCCTGATTCCCTGAGTTAGTAAGTAACAGGGCCCAGATTGAAATACGGATTTGTCTGACTCCAAAAGTTACACCCTAATCACTGGTACACGGATACGACGCTGAAATGAAGGTGGCCATGGCACTTGGGGTGGTCCAGGGGTTCGCCACCAAACAGTCAGTGATGCCTGTGGCTTTCTCTGCACAGGACTGACCTGTAGCATGATCTGGGAAATAGGAAATGGTAACAGCCATACCCAGAATTTTGTGTTCATTCAACCTGCAATTCTTCCTTTGAGCCCTTGTGACCTGAGGCTATCTGAGGCCTGTTCAGCCATCTCCTCAGGTCCGTGTCTGGGCAGGGGGCTGACGCTCCCTTCAGAAGTTGAGAATACAGGGAAAGAAATAGGACAATAGAAAACACTTGTGCAAAAAGAAATAAGAAAAACCCTTGTGCAAAAACATTTAAAACCTGGAAAGGGGAGTGTATGACAAAGCCATTTGTCTACATAACATATTTCCCTTAATTTTGCTCATAATGGATGATTCCTGTACATTCACTAGTACAGGGATGAGATACTGATTTTAAGCAGACCCACGCGGGTGTGACCACATTCATAACTGTCTCATTCGTGCATCTCAACACACCCACTGAGTTTGATGAAGTGGAAAAATTAGGAGCTCAGAGGCTCATTCAGCTCCATGAGTGTGTGCAAATACAATTAATGCACATCTCAATAACAGTGCTAAGGAAGTGTTCTTACCTAATATCCGATTCAAGACGACCAGCCGGACTGACCCAGTGCTTCATCTGAAGAGACATCTGAAATACATCAAGGAAATAAATTAACTGTCAAAACCTTCATTTATTCTACCGAGATTATGAAACGCAGCCAGAGAGTTCATCTGCAAGATGGCTGCCGGGGCTCTGCGGTTAATACCCCCTGTGGAAGGTCTCCAAGCAGCTGAGGTGAGGAAGGCAAGATGTGTGGGATAAGGCAAATACAGCCTGACTAGAGCTCAAAGAGGCAAGTGATTTGGGAGCAGCGAACTAGGGCAAGTTATGGCCAGGCTGGAATTAGCAGCAAAACCAATGTGGTTATGGTAAATCCCTTTATTCAGTTTTTATTGCGGAAGTGTCATACCCTGTCCAGCTTTTTCAAAGTTGTCAACTCTCTCCCTCTCTTTTTTTGCCAAGATTATTAGTTTCTGGGTGATGTGTCCGGGGATGTTAGGGAGGGGCCAAGGTTCTAAGTGAATGGTTCTCTTTTTCAAACCCTGGAATTTTATACTGCAGTTGCTCAGGGATAAAAACGTAGGCCTTGGGCTTCCCTGGTGGCGCAGTGGTTGGGAGTCCGCCTGCCGATGCGGGGGACGCGGGTTCGTGCCCCGGTCCGGGAGGATCCCACGTGCCGCGGAGCGGCTGGGCCCGTGAGCCGTGGCCGCTGCGCCTGCGCATCCGGAGCCTGTGCTCCGCAACGGGAGAGGCCACAGCGGTGAGAGGCCCGCGTAACGCAAAAAAAAAAAAAAAAAAAAATAGGCCAGCTGGATTCCAGTAGGAAATGTAATGAGCCACATGTGACAAAGGGAACCCATGAAGATTGGGCTCCACGAGGAAAAAATGGGTGGTGTTAAAAACAGTTTTGCTTTTGTACTGCGTACACATTTTGTAGTCTTTGAGCAGCAATCCCTTCCTCCACTCTCCCAGAGAAAGAGATTTGTCTCCTCGTGAATGTTCCAGACGAGGACCCTTGTTCCTTCTTCCAACGCCCAAAATCATGGAGCATGCCTTAGGTGAGTAGCAAACACTTTACACTTGCCAGTGCTGAGCTGTTGTTTCCCCTAATCCACTTAGGAGCCCTGTGAAGATATAGCATCCTCCTTTTGCAGACAAGGAAACCCCAGTGCAGCGGGTTTAGGCAGCTTACCCAGCATCACGCAACTGGTAGTAGTAAGAGCCGTGGCTTACATAGCAGAGCTGTTAAAAAGAGGAACTAAAATATCAGAATGGCCTCTCGGAATGAAATTCAAATGTCTTTACAAAAGGAGAATGGTCCTGATGTTTTAATTAATCCTGAAGACTAATAATTATGGAGGTCCTACTGTAGAGCACAGGGAACTATATTTGATATCCTGGGATAAACCATCATGGAAAAGAACATAAAAAAAGAATATATATATATATATATATATATATATATATATATATATATATATAAACTGAGTCACTTTGCTGTACAGCAGAAATGAAGACATTATAAATCAACTATACTGCAACAAAAAAATAAATTTAAAAATAAATGTGTTGGATGGTTAAGCAAAAAAAAAAAAAATTATGGATAGTCTGTAGAGAAAAATAAACTCAAGGAGAGTAATTTTAAAAAGCTTCTGGAGGGGAGGGATGGATTGGGAGCTTGGGATTGACATGTACACACTGCTACATTTAAAACAGATAACCAACAAGGACCTACTGTAGAGCACAGGGAACTCTGCTCAATATTCTGTACTAACCTGTATAGGAAAAGAATTTGAAAAAGAATAGATACATGTATATGTATCACTGAATCACTTTGCTGGACCCCTGACACTAACACAACATGGTTAATCAACTCTACTCCAATAAAAAAAAAAAAAAAAAAAAAAAAAAAAAGACACTTCTGGAAAATGTAAGGAAAGCGGCACATATATACATATGCATATGGGGACAAAGATGGAGGGGGAGAAAATACTTCAGAATGAGATAATGCTTTTCAAACATTGACTAGAAATAGGCAAGGGGTGCGGGGAGAAGATGTGACAATTGAGACACGAGGAAGGAGATGGGGCTGATAGCTAGAGGGAGGGGGTGGACTGCTGCTGCACCCAGTGATTTCCTTCCCCTGCAGCTTCACCCTCTCAGGTTCAGCTAGGGCCCTGAAGACAGACATTCCGCAAACTGTCCTTGTGGTAGCTCGGGTTTGTCTGGGAGCAGGAAGTGCCAGAAATCTTGCAAGGAAGCCGATTCTTTTGACATTTCCTGCCCTGAAGATTCAAGGGGCTCAGGCGAACCTCTCAACCTGATGAAGCTCGGTGAACCTCGCCAAGGTCACCGGATCCAGGGAGAGCCCCACGGGCTGACAGCAGCTCTCACCAGCAGCAAGGATTTATGTGCCCCATTTCAAAGGACATGCATTTTAGGGATTTCTTGCTGTGTGAGAAACCATTGGGGCAAAATGGAGTAGAAGAAAAGTACACCTGATTGTAATTAATGCTGACAGTAATCTCCAGCTTTCATTCTGAAAACAGCCAGATGGGAAAGTTGGAACTGTGAATAATAGAAAACGTTGCCATCCATGGTTCCTGGAGTCGTAACTCTTTAAAGACTGTTTGGATTCCAGATCTCTCCAGACTGGCCCAAGCCAGATGCTGGCTCAGACTCCTAGGAAAGGAATCAGAGAGAGAGGAAAGCTGTGCTCTCAGGCCCCCAGCCCTGATGAGAAATCGACGTGTGGGAGCCCTGGAGCTGGGGGCAAAGAGGGGAAGTCAAGGAAATAGCCAGAAAATGCAGGGTCAGACTGCGGCATGGAAACATCTTAACTAATAGGCTTGTGGCACAGGCCCTGGCAAGGGAGGAGCCCATGAAGTGCGTGGGGTCCCGTGCCAAATGAGGTTTAAGAAGCACACTGGCAAAGGATGTCCTTCTCCAAGGGCCTGGCCAAAGGTGGCCCAGTGGAGGTCAGGGTGGGATGTATGCCTGGGGGGAGGGGAGGGAGAGGGGACAGGGCTGTTCTCAGCTGGGGACAAAGGCCAGAAGGAAGCTGACAGGAAGACAGCTTCTCAGGGAGCTGTGTCTAGCCCAGGAACAGGAGGAACACCCTGAGGTCATCTCCCATCCCTCCTCAACTGGCCAGAGAGACCTCCAGAGCCGCCGGAGCCATGGACTCCCCCCACCGCCCGACTGAGCCCCAGTGGTTAGGTGCGGCCTGGCACAGGGAAGTGGGCAGCAGGGCATCAACATGGCCCGCCCCTTCCCTGTGCTGCCTGAGGCCTCAGAGAACAAAGTTGGCTGCTGTGGGAGTTCATGGCCAGAGAATTTGGGGTTGGAGGTGTAACACGTGGGGCCAAGGCAGCCTTTGACGGCAGGGGGGAACATCCTTGGTACAAGCAGGTGGCGGGCCTGCAGGAAAGCTCCCTGCTCTGTCCCTTTTGCGTCCTCCTCATAGAGCACCAAGGGTGTCAGCATCCCTGGAGAAACTCAGGGAGGGCGGGGGGTGGTGGTGGGGTGGCTACAGGGACACAGGGAGGGTCTGCAGTCCTAGAAGTTTTGACAGATCAGGCTGGTGGAGGTGAGCAGCCTTGGGGAGGGAGGAAAGAAGCCAGCAGATGGGAACCCTTTTCTTCTGAAAGAAGCACTTGGGGGGGGGGCACTGGGAGGGGAGAGGTTAAGCCCCAGGAAGGAGAGGAGATGCAGTGGAGCCTCAGAAGGAGCCCCTGAGCTCCCTTAGAAGGTTCTAGCTCACAAGAGGGCGAGCTGGGCTGGGGGCGGCTTCTCCTGCACAAGCGCCACAGCTGGAAAGTACATAAAGGAGGGGTCCTGGCCATGGGCTGCGTGCAGAAGCCAAGCTCGCTGGGAAACTGAAACGCGAGGGATGCTTTAAGAACAGGCGCATGAAAAGATGCTCATCACCGCTAATTATTAGAGAAATGCAAAGCAAAACTGCAATGAGGTATCACCTCACACCCATCAGAATGGCCATCATTAAAATGTCTACAAATAATAAGTGCTGGAGAGGGTGTGAAGAAAAGGGAACCCTTCTACACTGTTGGTGGGAATGTAAATTGGTGCAGCCACTATGGAGAACAGTATGGAGGCTCCTTAAAAAACTAAAAATAGAGCTACCATATGATCCAGCAATCCCACTCCTGGGCATATATCCAGAGAAAATGCTAATTCGAAAAGATACATGCACCCCAATGTTCATAGCAGCACTATTTACAATAGGCAGACATGGAAGTAACCTAAATGTCCATAGACAGAGGCATGGATAAAGAAGTGGTATATATAAATATAAATATATATATATATTTATATATACACAATGGACTACTACTCAGCCATTAAAAAATAATGTCATCTGCAGTGACATGGATGGATCTAGAGATTATCATACTAAGTGAAGTAAGTCAGGAAGAGAAAAGACAGGGGCTCCCCTGGTGGAGCAGTGGTTGAGAGTCCGCCCGCCGATGCAGGGGACACGGGTTCGTCCCCCGGTCCGGGAGGATCCCACGTGCCGCGGAGCGGCTGGGCCCGTGAGCCATGGCCGCTGAGCCTGCGCGTCCGGAGCCTGTGCTCCGCAACGGGAGAGGCCACAACAGTGAGAGGCCCGCGTACCGCAAAAAAAAAAAAAAAAAAAAAAAAAGACAAATACCATATGAAATCACTTATACGTGGAATCTAAAATATGACACAAATGGACTTACCTACCAAACACACAGACTTGTAGACATAGAAAACAGACTTGTGGTTGCCAAGGGGGAGTGGGGTGTGGGAGGGAAGGACTGGGAGTTTATGATTAGCAGATGCAAACTAGTATATACAGGATGGGTAAACAACAAAGTCCTACTGTAGAGCACAGGGAACTCTAGTCAATATCCTGTGATAAACCATAATGGAAAAGAACATATTTTAAAAAGAATGTCTATATGTGTATAAGTGAGTCACTTTGCTGTACAGCAGAAGCTAACACAGCACTGTTAATCAACTATACATCATTAAAATTTAAAAAGAAAAAAAACACGGGAGTGGAAACTCTATGATGTCAATGGTTTCTAGCTTGATGCTGGGTGGAGGTGTCAAAATCTTTGCGGAGCTGGTAGGAATTGGCCTGTAAAGGCAGAAGGACAGAGGAAAACAATGGATACGGAAGACTATTCCAACAAACACGCCTGATAACCCAGAATATAAAAGGTGGGGTTCTATTTCCACCAGATGACTAGATTTAAAAAACCCAGTATAGGACTTTCCTGGCGGTCCAGTGGTTAAGACTCTGCGTTCCCAGTGCAGGGGGCATGGGTTTGATCCCTGGCTGAGGAGCTATGATGATCCTACATGCCGTGCCATGCGGCCAAAAAAAAAAAAAAAAAAAAAAACCCCAAAACCAACATACATTTATTTCATCCCCACAAATACATCCTAATAGTTTTCACTGACAGTTGGGTACATATGAGAGAAAACACGGGGCGTGAAAAGCTAGGCTTTGGGGTGAAAGGGAGGTGCTTAGAACTGGGGTCAAAGGACATGAAGAGAGACAAGTTCTTAGCAATATTTTAAAACCTGGTCACTTTCAGACAGAAGAAACTTTTTGTTTGTCCCCCAAATAAAATCTCATGGGGAACTACACATGGAGAATACCATGTATACCGTGGAGAATCCGAGTGGATCTGATTCTGCAGTCAGATCCGAGACCCCTTGCCCAGCAGGCTTCCTCCTGGCTGGTGGAGAGGCCGCAAGTGTCCCCTGAAGAAAGTGATACCGCGCAGGAGCAGCCTGGGAACCACGAAGTACATCAACCCTCCCGTTTCCGTTTTGAGAATGAAGCTGAAAAGGGAAGAAAGGTAAGCCAGAGGCCGACTTTGACCCGAGCTCGTGAGAATTACGTACGTCCCCTCAGAGCAACTTTCCAGCACCGTGGCCCCAGCTTGGGAAAGACATACGTCCGGGGCTTCCCTGGTGGCGCAGCGGTTGGGAGTCCGCCTGCCGATGCAGGGGACGCGGGTTCGTGCCCCGGTCCGGGAGGATCCCACATGCCGCGGAGCGGCTGGGCCCGTGAGCCGTGGCCGCTGCGCCTGCGCGTCCGGAGCCTGTGCTCCGCAATGGGAGAGGCCACGACGGTGAGAGGCCCGCAAAAAAAAAAAAAAAAAAAGACATACGTCCGTTCCCTCCACGCGGGCGCTGGGACCCAAGGAAGGAACTGGCACAAACTTGCCTCGCGGGTTGTAGATCGTAGTATGGGCAACTCCACGGCCTCTTTTGTCAGGAAACTTCAAGGTTCTTCCCGGGGAATCATTGGATTGGAAGCTCTTTTCCCACTGATTTGCAATAAAGAAAACGAGGAAGGGGAGTCTCTTGCCAGTGAACGGGTAGTAGTAGCCCAGCAGCAGGAGCGGGGTGGCCTCTAGGATAAGGGTCTCAGCTCCACTCTCTGCAAAGGGAGAGATTCTTTCCGGACAACGCGGCTGAGGCTGCCGCGGACACAGATGGGGGTGAAGAACGAAATCCCCAGTGCTGGAAACTGCTAGGAAGATTCAGCATTTCCACGGTGCCCTCCCCTCCCCCCCCAGGGTCAGTGCCACCGGGCTCGGGCGCAGGGAGAGGGGGGCAAGGGAAACTGGAGAAGGCCTGGGATGTTTAAACAAGTTCACTGAGTTCAGAAAAGGGCCCTGAGGATATTAGGATGACTAAGGCCCATAAAGCCACGGTTTTATATCAGGAGCCCTTGGAGACAACGAGGAAATGGCAGGCCGGTCCATTTGACATGAATTGTGGGCCACTTTGAACTTCTTTTAAGAGTCAAAGAGGAGAACATTTGGCAAGGTACAGATTGACTGGGGTGGCTGGGGTGCCTTCAGGAAGGAAGGGGCATTGGATTTCACGAACTCAGGGAATTCTTTATAGATCCGGCCGGTCTGGCTGACAGAAGGAACAAGCCTTGATGCTGGGAAAACCCAGCCCCCCAGGCAGCACCCACGGCCCAAATGTGCTGAGTGACCTGTGGTGGGAAACGAGGACATGGGTTACAGACAGGAAGGGTTTTAAAGATGTCTCTACCAGGCACACACTCTTAACCTCTGCCATCAATCAACTCAGAAAGCGGAGACACACTGCCCTTCCTCCAGAGGTGCAGCTCCCAAAATGTGTCTCCTAGAATCCTGAGCGTGTTAACGGCCCTTGAGAACGGCCCCATGTTAAAATAAAGTTTGGAAACGCGGCCGGAGTGCTTGGATTCCCCCCCAGAAGATGAACAGTACATATTAGCTTATTAAAGGCCCTGAGACGTTCTGTACAAAAGAAACATTTTAAAGGGCCTTTAGCCCTACGTTTCCAATACTTAATTGGCCGCAAGTCCCTTTATCCCTTTTGTGAGCACTCGGTACCGTCTCAGAGAATGGTGATTCTGAAGAAAGTCACTGCCAAGTACTGATAGGAAGCCCATGGCCTGGCCCATGATCCTATCGGTTTGTCCAGGCTGTCAAAAGGGCAGAGGCTGCTGCTTGAGGCATCGGGGACCACGTGGCAGCCCTGCGGGGGGGGGATAGGGGACACAGGAGCTAGGAGGACCCCTGCTCAGTAGTGCAGGGGAGGGGCCCATGGCACACAACCCCGTCGCAGAGGCTGGCTCCAGCAAGGACAGCTGACCAATCAATAAAATAATGTTTTGAGAGTGGCACAGACTCAGACCTGGTTTGGGCACTGGCTAGCACATGGGACACTTTGGGCTGCAGGGGAAGGTGTCAGCCCATTGCTAGACGTCCTAGGCAGAATTGTCACTGTCTGAAAGGGTCATAGTAAGAGTGATGAGCGCTTTTTGTAGCTAATGTAGCTTTTTTGGTAGCTTTGCTTTCCATGTGCTTGGAAACCCTCTGAAGCACTTTATATGCACGACTCTCACTGCAGTCTTCTCAGAAGAGCATGATATAGGTATTAGTAATACGTCTTAGAGAAGTCGGATAATCTGTCTAAGCCTGCACAGATAGGAAACTGATGGGGCTCAAATTGGATACCAACCATCTGTCCTTAGGGTCTCCCCTTCTGTGCCAGGGGTTGGCAAACTACAGCCCTCGGGTCAAGTCCAGCTCACTGCCTGTTTTTATAAGGAGCATTTTACTGGAATACAGCCACCCATTCACCTATTGTCCACAGCTGCTTTGGCACTGGGACAGCAGAGTGACACATTTGTGACAGAGACCATACAAGCCTAAGAGATTGACTCTCTGGCCATTTACAGAAAAGTTTGCTGATTCCTGCTTTGGGCTATTAGACCTCTAGCTGGAGGCTGGGAGCACACAGAGCAAGAACCAACTTCGAGGAGAATAGAAACAGTTCCCCGGGGTCTTAAAAGACAGTGTCAGGCTTCCCTGGTGGCGCAGTGGTTAAGAATCCACCTGCCAATGCAGGGGACACGGGTTCGAGCCCTGGTCCGGAGAGATCCCACGTGCCGCGGAGCAACTAAGTCCATGCACCACAACTACTGAGCCTGCGCTCTAGAGCCCGTGAGCCACAGCTACTGAATCCATGTACCACAGCTACTGAAGCCTGCACACCTAGAGCCCGTGCTCCGCAACAAGAGAGGCCACAGCAATGAGAAGCCCGCGTACTGCGACAAAGAGTATCCACTGCTCGCCACAACTAGAGAAAGCCCCCGTGCAGCAACAGACCCAACGCAGCCAAAAATAAATAAAAATAAAATAAATTTGTTTTTTTTTTGAAAAAGTGTCTGCTGCAGAGCAAACAGATGACATGGTGACAGGGCAGGCCACATGCTGTGGGGGGGGGAGCAAGGTGGTTTGTGACTTAGAGCATCTCAAGTGTTTGATTTTTGCCTGTGTGGCTTTTTTTTTTTTTTTTTTAATTGAGGTATAGTTGCTTTACAATGTTGTGTTAGTTCGTACTGTACGGCGAAGTGGAGTTCCCTGTGCTATACAGCAGCTTTTAATTAGTTATCTACTTTATACACAGTAGTGCATATGTGTCAATCCCAATTCCTCCCAACCCACCCTTCTCCACTTGGTGTCCATACATTTGTTCTCTACATCTGTGTCTCTATTTCTGACCTGCAAACAGGTTCATCTGTACCATTTTTCTAGATTCCACATGTAAGCGTTAATATACGATATTTGTTTCTCTCTTTCTGACTTACTTCACTCTGTGTGACAGTCTCTGGGTCCATCCACGTCTGTACAAATGACCCAATTTCGTTCCTTTTTATGGCTAAGTAATTGTGCCTGGCACTGCAGGCCGCACAGCCAGGAGATCTCGGGTGTATCATAGGAGATCTTGATCCTGAGTCACACCAGAAGGCAGGTTTTGGATGCAGATAATTCTTCTGACCCTGTCAGGACTGCTGAGAACTGAAGATGTCCTGGGCCTGTAATTGTTTTCGTAACTGCACCAAATGCAGCCTGCGGGTGGGCCTGCGGGCAGCTTTGGCCCCAGGGAGCTGGGAAAGACCAGGCTAAGGCAGGGCAGGGGGTGGGGGACTGGCACAGGTCCCCTCGTTGGAGCGACAAGCCCCGAGCTTGTGACCTCCGGGAGCCGGGCTCTCGGCCCATGTGAGGCGTAGACTAATGATGCGGGCCCCTTGGCGCAGCGGGCAGGGCGCTGGGGATTAGCCCCGGGGGTAATGAGCCTTGTAGACAGCTAAGTGGATTCTCAGGTTTGAAGTCATTTTGTCCCAGGGACTCTTGGCCCTGGAGACAGTTTGAGAGGCGGTGGCCTGGGAAAGGCTGGGAAAAGAAAGGAAACCTCTGGTGAGGTGGGTTTGAGTCTCTCCCTCTTTCTCCGGCCCTTGAGGATCAGAACACACTCACCTCCAAAGATTCCACTTCATAGGTGTCACACGGGACACAGGATTCTGCCTTTGTAACATGGAACTCAGGTAACGCTTGTAAGTGTTGATGCTTGGACCACACTTCGATAAGTCTGAGGCTCAGACTCCAAGGTGGGCAGGCAGCAGGCCACTCTCTCTGGCCCCCTCCCCCGATGCTGGCCTGTCTGGACCTGCATCTCCGTCAGACCTGCCCCTGAGGCACCTGGATGCTGTGACCCCCCTAGAACCTGGATCATGGGACTCAGGATGTCTGAGACTTTGCACATGTGCTGTGCATTTTAGCATGCTGTCAGCGCAAACAAAAATTCTCAGCTCCAGATCCTGGTTTTACGAAACGCTCTTCCCAGGTGGCTCCAGTCCCCCTACATCCCGCAAAAGACCCACTGATCTGGGCAAGTGCAGTAGGGTCTACCCTTCCGCAGACCTCCTCTTGTCCTCCCAGCCGTGGGGCAGTGGTGAGATCCTAGCCATTTCTAAGCCCCAGTCTGAGGAAGACACTACTGTCATCTACCTACAAACAGATGAGGAGCCAGGGGCTGCCCCTATATTCCCTCCCACCTGGAAGTGTGGCCAGGTCCTGGTGAGCAGCAGGGCATCTCCCTTGACAGCAGCTGCCTCTGGGCAGGCAGGTGTGGCACCGGAGGTGTAGAGCAAAGGTGATATGGCTGGGACATCGTCACCTCCCCTCCGGGGCCTCTGACCAGTGGGCAGTCTCTCCTTCTGTGGGGCTATCTTGGGAATTCTGGTGGCCCTAGAGCACAGCTGACCCCCTGGGCCAAGGCGTCCCCCACCGAGTCCACTCTGGGTCCACTGGCAATGCATTGGCACTGCAGGCTGGTGCGGAAAAGGGTTCTGAGAAGCCCACAGGATGGCACTTTGCTGTTCGCCTGTAACCTTTCAGAGAGCTTCCAGGGCGTTTCCAATGTTACAAGACTTCCTTCAAAATGCAAACATGCCTCACTTCATGGAGACAAGTAGCAGCTACATTGTTGGCCTTTCTTTCTTGTGTCATCGGCCAGAAAGGTCAGACTTGTAATCATGGTCATTTGGGAGGTGGAAATGGAAGGTTATTTATTAATTTGGGATGTGCCATGGGTGTTCCATTGCAACACTCACGTGTTGTTTTTCTTTTGAAATACATGACCTTTCATTTGCAGTGAATTAAAAGCATATAATAATAATGGTTCCCTTCAGGTTTTCTCTACCTCCTTCCTTGCAATGACCCAGCAGTTTGACAGTCATGGCAATTGCCCCTTTGGATGCTGTAGCAGCCGAATAAAAAGGCAAACAATATTTGAGTATTTTAGGATTTCAATTCCTAGTAAGGGACGAATTATGATCAAAACGGTATATGAGGCTTGGTCCAGCTAGAGATCTCATATCGATTCACCAGTATCTCAAGGCACCATTGTTCCTTCTGGTACCTCCAGACTGGATCTTTTTTTTTTTTTTTTGGTGGTACGCGGGCCTCTCACTGTTGTGGCCTCTCCCATTGCGGAGCACAGGCTCCGGACGCGCAGGCGCAGCGGCCATGGCTCACGGGCCCAGCCGCTCCACGGCATGTGGGATCCTCCCGGACCGGGGCACGAACCCGTGTCCCCTGCATCGGCAGGCGGATTCTCAACCACTGCGCCACCAGGGAAGCCCCAGACTGGATCTTGAGGTACAAATCCCTCAGTATTCCTCCTCTCCCTCTCTCTCAAGCATGCATTCTGATGTGAGCGCTTGCTTACAAAGCCAGCGGCCTCGTGGCGCGCACTTTCCCGGGCCGAGGGCGCTTTGCCCGTGCCCAGGACGCTGAGCAGTGGTGCGGCCACGGGGAGGCGTGCGCTGGGGCTTGGACACAAGCGAGCGGAGAGAGAATAAATGAGTTCCTTGCCCTACTCCTCAGTTTCTTCATTTCAAAAACGGAAAGTTTGGTAAGGACGGAAAATAAAGTGACTTTAAATATACTAAGTCCTTCACCCGGACCATGTAAATTGGTGAATAAATAACCTAAGCTATTGTTTTGGACACTAACATTATGACTGTCTACTCAGGCTCTGTATCTGTTTCCATGCTTCTTCTGGTCTGCTGTGACTGCTCTGGGCTTGTCCCGATCCTACTGAACTCAGGGAACAAATTCATTCCTTTAACAAATATTCATTAGGTGTCTGTGATAGACAGATCTCTAGGCTAGACACAGAAAAATCAGTGATTTTGAGGAAGATAAGACCCTATTCCTGTTGTCAGGGAGTATGGAGGCCAGTGACTTCTTGCTCTCCCAGAATCTCAACAGCCATCCTCCCCACTGAGTCCAGGTCACTGTGTGCCCTCATTCTCCCCCAGAGCCACTGGGCTGTTCTGGAACTAACAGCACGCGTGTTCTGTCTCTCATCTGCACACCTGGCTCAACGGTATGTCCAGTAGCTGGCTCTGTTTTGTCTGTATCTGATCTCTATTTAAGAAATGAGGGCAAACATAACAATAATGAACATTAATGAGCCCTCACCATGGGCCAGGTACTATGCTAAGCATTTTGTATGTGTAAGGCCATTTTTTTCCTTACAGCTACCTGTTGAGATAGCTACGATCTCTGCAATAAGGAACCAGAAGTGTAGACATGCTATCCCATCTAAGGACCTACAGCTAATCGGCCAGTAGAGCCAGGGTTTGAAGATAAGCAGTCAGAGGCCAGAGCCTGTGTCCTAAACTCTGCCCTACTCCTTCACATTAGCTTTTGGCATCCTTTTCTTAGACAAAGACCCTCTTCCAGCAACCTCTCTGCTTTGTTCTTGGCAGCCTTGGTTTGTTAGATCAGCTGCTGCTTTGGTTAATTCTTCTCTGTTGAGAAATGCCAGGTGTGAGATAATTGCCTCCACCAGGCACTGACCCTTGGCTACTTTGACGGTCGGCAGGAAAAGGCAGCATTGTAGAATCAGTGTCATCTTTTTGTCTATTATTTTTATTTTACTTTTACGTAAGTTATTTCTACTGTAAAGAAAGTCAAGAGGGCAAACTATCTTTTAAGATGGTGTCAAATTAACATTCCTTCTCTCGGTTCCCATTAGAATTCCTATGAAGATGAACTTCCCAGATAAGATGGCAGCTAGTTGGGGGCATGTTATTTACCTTCCCAAATTCTAATTGAAATAATTATGGAAAATGAACGAGAGACAAAATCTTCCACAGTACTGGAAATCAGGAATACAGACTAATGACTTGCTAGATGCCAGAGGAATTTCTACCAACTGAAGCTTGGATGGTGCCCGAGGTAGACAAGCCAGATCAAGCAGAAAGACACTGAGAAATTTTCACCCTGTCTTACTGAGTTATGTATCTTAGAATTCTGGAGCTTTCACCAATTAAATGGTGAAGCAACAGCTTTCTGTCTTGGCTTAGTTTATTTCATCCAATCAAGCTCTTTCACTGGCACTTCCCTTTTGATATCCATTTGGGGAGTACCATTTGGTAATGCAAGAGGGACCAGTCAGAAGTAGTCAGATGCAGGTATGAGATACTGACAAAGATAAATGGAGGGGACAGAAGAATAGTGAGGAGAGCATACTGTGGGAATTGCAGCCTCAGCTTGCATCTGAAAGGGAGAGACATACAGATTGTCAGTTATCTATGAATAACTTGTATTTCCCACTATAAGATGATCAGGCTGGAAAGCAGACCCTCACCACTTCTAAAGGGCCATATTATATAACTGACATTTAAAGACTAAAATTTGCATGGAATTTTGCAATGAAGCTGCCTTCCAGTTTGGGGTCTAGGAGGAAGATGCTGGTGGAGTTAGTTCATGGTTATTGATGGGACCAAGTGACACCATGTATTTGTAAATACTGGCAAACTTCAGGCACGGAGAACCCTCGGATCATTCAAGAATGAGTAAACAGGAAAAAAAAAAACCTCTCATCGGACAAACAGAACAATGAAAGAACTGTATCATTAATGTCAAGGTGCAGAATTATATAGCATGCTAATAAAGACTTACTACAGGAAAAGCTCATCAAGTAAACCACCTGTATCCTCATCCTGAAAAATGCTTGATGACACGTTGCAATTGACCAATAAATGAATCAAAACTAAACTGGTAAAAGTCAGCAAGTAGTGGTGTTATGGAAAGCATGTCAATAGTGAATCAAGGCTAAATAATTGTTGTAATTGTGATTAGAAAGTTGAATGGAAATGTAAAAAGGGGGAAAAATATAAGTAATATGCATAATAGTGATAATTGCAAGTGTCATCAGAAGCATCAGAATCATGCTCTATTCCAGGGGAGCCAGGAAAAGGGAAAAGGGAAGGACAGTAAAATAATGCTCATTTTGCCATCTTATCTATTAAATGCAAACAGTCAACAATTCTGTTTCCTTCCTGAGAAAACAATGTACACAGGGGGAGCATTTTAAAATTTGCAGTTGAATTAACTATCCATATAACTGAAGCCAGAATATACAGCTTGAAAATTACCAGATTACAAGAAGATTAGAAAACATTTCCCACATAGTAAAAGACTGAAAAACAAGAAGGAAACAGTCATGAGTTATAAAACATATAAAGCATAAAACAAGATAATAGAAGTAATACTACACGTTATTAGTACAATAAATGGAAATGGATTATGTTCAAATATGGACACATAGAGGATGCATAGTGGAAAAAAAAGAAAGAAATACACATAAAATTTAAAATAAAAATAAAATAGAAGTAGATAACTATTGTGAACCGGAAAACTTTTTAGGGGCATGCTTACAAAATCTTCAAGTTTAAAGAGAACTATTTGTTCTATTACCACACATCACAACTATTTTCTTTTCTCACTCAATTAATGGTGCTGTCTTTTTTAAAAAAATCAAGATTGAACACCATTTTATTTGATGTTCACGATATTCTGGAGCCCATAAACGAAGCATAAGAAATTCGGTGCAGGTAAGATTTCTAGTCTTCTTCATGTCTCATCAACTGAAACCCAACTTTTATTGCCCATGACCAAGGGTAAAGTGGGTTCTCATAGTCCAATTTACCATTTTATAAATTCTCTCTTGGATAATGGTGTGATGAATTGTTCAAGATCAAACTTTGGTATTGTGATTAAAACTAAGCTCACATTAGAGCGATTATACGGTGATTTGTACCTGCAGTGTAATCACCTTAGACAACAAGTCCTACACAAGTCAAAATGTCAGTCATCATTAATATTATTGTGGGGTGAAGTGAATTCTGCAGTTAGTATTCCACACACAGTACATTCTACACTTACTTCTGTCTTACTCAACATAATCCTTTTAGGCTGAATAGATCCTTACGTGAACTGAATGTCAGAGTGGATGTTTTAGGTGTATGTGAGAGTGAGTATTTGTTGTCATTGTTTATTGGAATAGAATCATTTTAATTGAATCAGTCTTATTATTTTAAAAATAATTTCGTGTTCTAAAGTTTACGTCTATGTACAAATATTAAACACATAGCTGTGTGTCAATGTCAAAATGATATAGTTCTGGGCTTCCCTGGTGGCGCAGGGGTTGAGAGTCCACCTGCCGATGCAGGGGACGCGGGTTCGTGCCCCGGTCCGGGAGGATCCCACATGCTGCGGAGCGCTCGGCTGGGCCCGTGAGCCGTGGCCGCTGGGCCTGCGCGTCCGGAGCCTGTGCTCCGCAACGGGAGAGGCCACAGCAGTGAGAGGCCCGCGTACCGCAAAAAAAAAAAAAAAAAAAAAAGATAATAGTTCTGATACTCTTGAGAAATTCCCTACCAGTCAGGATGACCATCATTAAAAAGTCTACAAATAATAAATGCTGGAGAGGGTGTGGAGAACAGGGAACCCTCCTACATTGTCAGTGGGAATGTAAATTGGTGCATTCACTATGGAGAATAGTATGGAGGTTCCTTAAAAAACTAAACATAGAGTTACCATATGATCCCGTAATCCCACTCCTGGGCATATATCCGGAGAAAACTCTAATTCAAAAAGATACATGCACCCCAATGTTCATACTATTTACAACAGCCAAGACATGGAAGCAACTTAAATGTCCATCGACAGATGAATGGATAAAGAAGATGTAGTACATGTATACAATGGAATATTACTCAGCCATAAAAAAGAATGAAATAATGCCATTTGTAGCAACATGGATGGACCTAGAGATAATTATACTAAGTGAAGTAAGTCAGACAAAGATAAATACCATATGATATCACTTACATGTGGAATCTAAAATATGATACAAATGAACTTATTTACAAAACAGAAACAGACTCACAGACACAGAAAACAAATTTATGGTTACCAAAGAGAAAAGAGGGTGGAGAGGGGATAAATTAGAAGTTTCAGATTAACATATACACACTACTATATATAAAATAGATAAACAACAAGGTCCTACTATATAGCACAAGGAACTATATTCCGTATCTTGTAATAAACCATAATGGAAAAGAATATGAAAAAGAATATATATGACTGAATCACTTTGCTGTACACCAGAAACTAACACAGCATTGTAAATCAACTAGACTTCAAAAAGAGAGAGAGAGAGAGAGAGAGAGAGAGAAACTTCCTGAGGAATCTTCACGCTTCCATTTGTTTGTGGCCTGACTATTAGATTTAGGATCTGCACTGGCATCCTCTGTAGCAGCTGAGGACTATAGGAGCATTCATTATGTGTTAGATAATCAGAGATCAGGATTTACATTGAATTTCATCACAACCCATAACTTATTTGGCACACATGATTTATGTGAATGCAGCAGAAGACATAATTTAATTTTTCACCAGTAATGTATTGAGTACCTCTTGTGTGCTAGGTACAACCCTCACTGAGTTTATATTTCAGCTATAAGGAGCTATAACGTTACAAAGATAAAAATGTATACAGGTAGAAAGTGACAAGTACCCTCAAAGAGGTTCAGATAAGGGGCTGTGGGAATTAAGAATGAATTCCTATAAGATTAAGCCCAGGCCTCCAATGTAAATAGTGTTGGACCCCCATGTACCTCCAGGCTATGGGTGGTTCAGGGATCAGAGGGGCTAAGCCAACAAATTGAAGGTCTTCAGGATGTGCCACTGGCTGGAACTGGAGAGTCAAAGATTGTCTTCTACAACTGGCTCTCTGTTTTGTTATTTTTCTTGTACATTTCCAAAGTCTCATGAGCATTTAGTGAGTGTCTACTGAATGTTCCACCGAGAGTGATGAAATGGATATACAGGTCGAAGAGACACAGTGCTAACTTTGAGGAGTGTAAATTACGATGAGGACACACACACACATAATCTGAATGTATCTGTTGTCTACAAGGTATTGAGCAGAGAGAAGGAATAATCAGATCTAACTGGTTGCTTCTGGATGGACCCCTGAGGGCAGTAACATCGTAGACTGATTGCAAAATGCTCAAAACAAGAGTCAGGTGCAGAAATGAGGGAAGTGTGTTCCAGGCAGAAGGAAGAGCAAGAGCCCTAAGACTGCATGATGTACACACATATTTGCCTACCATTCCCCAGATCTTAGTCCAATCTGGGTGGGCCTGTGAGCAAATATAGTGGCCTTGCAATTTTGGTTCACAGAGCAGTTTGGAACAGAAGCCATAGCTATGAGGAGGGTGGGCAAGAAAGTAAAAGAAGTTCCTTAGTATCATCTCACAACTGAGGGAGAGGGGAGCTGAGGAATTCTCAGGGGCAGTCAGTAGGATGCAGGCTGTGCTCATCTCTGGAAGGCAGCAAAGCTCAGCCGGGAGGTGGGTGGATCTGCAAAAACTGTTGACGGAAACACGAGGTGGGTGGAGTGGAGTTTAGAAAATTATGGGTAGTTTAGATTATGAGAGTGCAAACCAGCAAGAGATGGAGCCAAGAAGGGGATAAGCAGGATACAAATAACAAGAATTTGCTCAGTAGCTCTATTTTGTAGATAACAGGCAGTGATGTATTAAAGGGATCTAGTCAGATCTGGTGTTAGAAAGCCATTTCCAGTGCAGTGTGGAGAACGGATTAGAGAGGAGGAGGAATGGTCAGGAGAAAGGGAGGGAGCTGCTGAGCTGGCGGGGGGGTGTCTGAGGATGAGCTCCTGAACCCCAGTGGGGCCCAGGGGCAGCACGGACATCTGCAGGCTCTTCCCTCCAAGCAAATACACGAGGTAGGCTTCCTGGTTCTATTGCCACCTGTGCCACAACGTGGCAAGCCCCTCTTAAATGGCAAAATTAAACTTCCTCACTTTAGGAAGGTCCATACTGGTCAGTTCTATCCCCTAGGTACACTTTCCCACTATCACGTTTCCAACAAAGTGGTTGACCAGTTGCCACTTGGAAATGTTATCTCTCCAACCTCAACTCTTTAACCAGTCTGCTCGCTCGTGAGCTGGCGGGGCTCCTTCTCAGTCCTAGGTATTCACACAGGCTCTCCCTTCCCCACAGCCTTCAGGTCTGGTTCTCATCTCCTTGAGAACCTTTCCTAAGCAAGTTCATCATCACCCTTTGTTCTCCACTCTCACGCCATTACCCTTCACTCCTGCCACTGCCATAGTTGGAAAACATGATTTACATATTTTAATGCATTTTAAATTCACTTCCCCCCAAACTGTGACCTATACAAGGGCAGGGAGTATATCTGCTTTATGTACTACTGAATACCCAACATTTTCCCATAGAACCTTATTGTTTAGAAGTTCTAAACAACAAGGTCCTATTGTACAGCTCAGGGAACTATAATGAATATCCTGTAATAAACCATAATGGAAAAGAAAACAACAAAAAAAGAAGTCCTTAAATGTGAACCTAAATGTTCTTGCCTTCAGTGTCTGGATCTGCTTTTTGATATCTATTTGGAGACAGCTCTTGAGCCCTGCAAGGAAGTTATTTCCAAGCCATTGAAGAAAGCCCAGTGGGCAGTATAGACACCCCTCTGGTCCCTCCAGTCTCCTCCTAGCACCCTGGGAAACAGCAAGCAATGACTGGAACCTGCACTGGACTCTGGGAGCAGGTCTTGCTACTGTAGGTCAAATTTGCTTCCCCTCAACATTAGAACTCTTCATCTTTTAGAAGATGCCAAAGTTCATAGGGGAGAAGATTCTGGTCTATTACTTCCAGATTCTCTGAGGATATACCCAATGTGGAACTGCTAGAATAATGAGGATAAATACCATACTGTTTATAGCCCAATAAAAACATAAATAAGATTATCGATAAGTCATTTGTAATTACCTCTTGATCTGATCCTTCCCGGGAGGAAAGAGTGGAGGTGAATGAATCCTTTCTGTCTCCTTATTGCGACAGAGCTATCATTTTCCAAGTGCAGGGCTTGCAGCCGAACAGTTCAATTATAATCCAAACGCAGGCAATTTACTTACTGGTAGGAGGGGTGCTCTCAGTTCATATTTAGGAGTCAAACATCAGATGGAGTCAGTATCTGTTCAAACCGTCGGTGGACAACATAAGCGGAGCCGGGTTGAGACTTGTTTAGGGTTCAGCCTCTCTTATAAGTGAGGGCTCATCCATCAGAACAAACGGCACGGCTAGGAACGGCCCCATGCTGTTGCCTTGCTAATGGCTTGGAACGTGCAGCTAAGAGGGCCCGCGGTGCAGAGCTGGTCTTTGTGGTCCTTCAGTCCCAACCTATGGGGCCTTGGAGAGTGTAGTGTGGTGCTCGGAGAACACAGCTCAGCGCATCTGTGGTCACCGCCGGGTCTGCGTCTCCCTGGAGGCCGGCACAGACGAGTCCTGTGAGACCCATGCTGTGGATTGCGCAGGGCGGGAGGCAGGCTGGGGAACACAGACCTTCTGGCAGAAAATGACACACACCAGAAAAATGCCTTCAAATACGGCGAGATTTGAAGCTGGGGACCCATCGGTCATCGATGCAGCATTTTCTGTCAACATCTGTGACACGGTCTCTCGCTGGGGAAAAATGTGCTCAACACAGTGTATGGCCACCTGGAAAAGGAGTAGTTCTCACAGAGCCCAGAAGCCCATTGAGGCAGGACCCTCAGCTTTCCTGAAAAGTGACCTTTGGCACTGCTGGGTATAGCGGTGGACAGCTTTCTCCCATTTTCTCTGACTTTTTAGTAAGTGGGCAGAAAAGCCAGGTGGCAAATGCAGCGATATAAAGTGTGTCATCATAACGGCTTACGGCTGCAGGGAGATGGACGGAGGCGGCTTTGGCCAGACTTGGAATCCCGCCTGAGGGTTTTCACGGGACCCTTCACCGCAGCACAGTTGCTAGTCAAGGAAACGCTCCTCGCTCCTTTGCAGAAGAACGGAAGTTAAGGCCGAAGGACGGAAGCGGAAGAAGCGGGAACCGGACGAAGTTTCGGGCGGCACGGTCTACAGTGAGCACGCACTCACCTTGGCTCCTCCCCACGATCTGGCCACGCCCATCCTGGCCCGCGGCCCCTCCTCGGGCCCCTCCTGCCCTTGCCGCCGCGGAGTTTGCAGCGCTGGCTTTTCTGGGGTGTCCTTGTCTGATTTCTCTACTCTCTAGCTGCCGGCTTCCTCTGGCATCTTGTTATGCGGTGACTGAGTGTGAGGGTGACGAACTTCTTGCACTTTCTCATTTGATTTTTTTTCTTTGTTTGATTTTTGATGTTTGTTTTGGAAAGATTACCTAGGAGGTAAGAAAGCAGAAATGACGCTGGGAAAAAACACGCATATATTTGACGATGTGCCGTGTCTCTCTTTTTTAAGCAAACCCTCCTCTCTGGCCTCCTCGCCTCAGAACACCCCTCCGTGGTCCTGGCGGAAGGATCTATTTTAGCGGCGTATTTACACAGCAAGTGTCTGGCCCTCAGCCAGGGGCTGTGACCGCATTTCTCTGCGATGCCATCACATGGTCCTCAGCAGAGAGTAGGGAAGGTACTCCTCAGGCCACGCCGCAGCCGCGGGCGTAGCCACATGGCCAAGGGGCTGACCAGAGACTGCCCTCTGTCCCTGGAGGGGAGCGAGTTCAGGTGAGACTTAAAGCATGATGAGTGGGAGGAGTCCAAACCCACATGTTTGTGCTTCTGGCTTTTCAGACTTTCTTGTCTCTGGAACAGAAAAACAAGACGGACATCAATCCTGTCTCTTAGCTATGTACACAGGCATCCATCACATTCCCTCAGGTGTCAAGCCCCTAGGGAAGAACGGGTGGTAAAATGACAGGTACTTCATTTGTAAATATTATTAATTTTAGCTTTTTCATTATCTATGGAAAAGTGCAAAAGTCAGAGCAAATTCTTCTTGAAAGTAAATCTAGAGAAGTAAGTTTTCTCCTCAGGGTTTTCAGTACCAATAGGAGGAATTTTTTCCCTTCTCCTTGGTGCGAAAATTCCAACTGTACTCTACAAGTCCATGTACACAGCTAAAAGACTACAGCTCCCAGTTGCCCTTGCAACTAAGTTCTGGCCAATGAGATGTAAGCTGAGGTCCAGGGTGGTACTTCCTAGAAAGCTTCTTTAAGAGAGTTGACTCTGCTGGGGAATACCCTTTTTGCAACATCAACATTCTTCCTTCTTTTAGCCTGCAAGTGGGACACAATGGCTGGAGTGACAGCATCAATCTTGGGCTGTGAGGCGATGTTGAGGCTGGAAGCCCTATGGTAGGTTGATAAAGCAGACTGGGATCCTAAAGACCATGGTACCACCAATCCAGTCCTTCCTTTGGACTTTTGTATGAGAGTGTAATAAATAAATGTCTATCTTGTTTAAGCCATGGGTTAAAAAATGTTTTGTTCCTATTCTGTATGCCATCTGGCCCTTTAAAAGATCAAGTTGCCTGTGGGTGATGCTTTGTAATCTGTTCGGATATTGACTATCTGATTACAACTAATCATTTTACCCATTTAACTCTGCCCTGGGGAAGTTAGAAGTGCTGTTTTGTTGGCAATGACCACTCCACTTGTTCTAGATAAGCTGGGAATAACTTTGTGGTTATTCCTCCCTGTGATCTGTCACTTCCTGATCCAGCCCTCACCAGGAAGGAGAGCTTCCTACAAAAGTGCTAATCAGGAATGTCAATTATCTTTCTGCCTTTCATTTTCCACTAGACTCTTGACTTAATTTCTTCATTTGCCAAAAGCTAGGTACCCTTTATTATGTATGCATCTCAATATTACTGGCAAGAATAATGAATAAAGCAACAATTATAAGTTAAAAGGCCATATCAACATATTTGATAATGGTGATAGAAAATTCCACTAGTAATGAGTATCTTATCCATGACTATTGACAAAGCTCAGGAGTCAGCAAATTTCTTCTGTAAAAGGCCCAGGTAGTAGATATTTTAGGCTTTGCAGGTCATGCATCCTCTGTCACAACTACTCAATTGCAGTGCGTAAAGAGAAGTCAGACAGAATATGAACAAATGAGTATGGCTGCATTCCAGGGAAATTTTATTTGGAAAAACCAGGCCACAGGGCTGGATTTGGTCCACAGGCCGTAGTATGCCAACTCTTGATCTAAAGGAAGATTCTGAAGCAAGGGATTGAGTGAATACTCTGGGTGCCTCTTGATGATTGAAAAATGACACTGGCAAAGTGACAGACAGAGGGCATGCAGCTGCTGCTGTGGTGAAAGGAGACTGTCCATGTAGACGCTGGGATGCTCTGTGGTCCCCTGGAGTGCTGTCACTGTCGGGGGCTCTTGGACTTCAGCAGTGCTGGGCATCTCCTGTAAGTGGGCAACAGAAAATTTGGGGTGGGTGGTAGATAAGTGGAGATTTTTTTTTTTCTTCTGAAACTAAGACTAAGAGCTTTTGCAAATAAAAGTGTGATCTGGCAGATTTTGAACCTCTGTCAGATAGAACAGGCATCACGGTGACATCCTGAAACTTGTGTGTCAAACAGACCAGAACAGTGGGAGCTGACAGAGCCCTTGCTGCAGCAGCTTCTGCCACAAATCAAACGTGGGGAACTGCAATGTTCAGAACACAGGCTTCCTGTGGAATAAGGGGGCCACGTCCTGGCTTGTCTGGAACGGAAGAAGTTCCCGGATGTGAGAATTTCAGGGCCAAACCTGGAAAGTCCTGGGCAAACCAGGAAGCTTGTCCTGACCACACTATTCTGTAATAAACAACCGACATTTCTTTAGGGGTCCCCACCTCGATCCTAAACCCAAATGGGGAGATGGGGGTCAAGGGAAGAAATGACTCCAGATAAATATATATCTTTATGGTACTACTGAAAAAGAGTCTCAGTCTATCTCCTGGAAAATATGCCAGCCTGAAAGTCAGAGGGCTTTTCTCCCTCTCTGCCTCTGCTTCTAACTTACTCTGGGACCTTGGGCAAGTTGCCTTATCATCCTGGCCCTCACTTCCTCCATCAATAAAATGAGGAATGTGAATCTGTTCATTTTAAAAGGTCCTTTTAATGATCAAATTCTAGATCCAGGTGGTTTCTGTGACTTTGTGCATCTGTGGTTGGAAACAGGCAATTCTCTTGTACCCCCGAATTCCTTTAGGTTTGGGTACAAGTCTCTTGTGGCTGTCAAGAAAGAAAAAGATGAATTTAATTATTCAATTTTGGTTAGATCTGATGATCTCTGAAAAGTCACAGCAAGCTGTCACTGGCAGTGAACGAACGAATGACTGTGGAAAGCCTATGTGGATACATTTGTTCTCCCTTTTTGTTGACTCCTTTACAACTGAAATTATCCCTTTTTTGGAGTTCTAGCTTGCTAACAGCCTGCAGTAAGTATTTAATGCGTAATCCATATAGTACTTTGTATTGTATTTCTAGCTCTGTTGCCTGTACATATTGGGCTTCTACTGTGAGGCTGCATTGGGTAAGGGCTGTGGAGATACCAAAAGCACATCAGATACTTTCGCATCTCAAGGAGTTTATCTGGAAAGGAGCTAAGTTCTCTACACATTGCAAATAAAGACTGTAGACAAGTACATGAAAAGTACAAAAGACGGTATTCAATATACAGCACGAATGTATAGACTGTGAATTTTTCCTTTACTGTTTAGTTCTGCCGTCAGGACTAAACACATTCTGTTTTTACAGGGACAATTTTGTTTTCAAATATTCTGCCCCTTTGTTGCTACTGAAATAGCCCAAGCATAGCAGCATTTTGGTAGCACAGTAGCAATTCAAGCTGCAATTTCATTGCTCCCCATATCCAGAAGCAGTACAAGATATTCTGGTCGGCCAGTGTTCTGATTTTCAGTACTGAAATATGGACTTGATTAAGAACAGAAGCGATCGGTACGGGCAAAAGTTATAGGAGTGTCTTCATGGGCGAAGTAGGACTCAGATTTAGTGAGTGTTAGACCTGGATGAAATTTCAGAAACGTTGTAGTCCAACCCTTCTTTGTACAGGCCAGGGAGATGAATGGACATGTCCAGGCATGATTCTAAGGAGTCCCAGAGACAAAGGTGGAAAGAAAGCAAGGCTCTTGACTCTCAGTTCAGGGTTTCCCCTGTGTGCGGAGGGGCCACCCACAGGACAGACTGCCATCGTTCATTCAAGATATGGTTACTGGGGCTTCCCTGGTGGCGCAGTGGTTGAGAATCTGCCTGCTAATGCAGGGGACACGGGTTCGAGCCCTGGTCTGGGAGGATCCCACCTGCCGCGGAGCAACTAGGCCTGTGAGCCACAACTGCTGAGCCTGCACATCTGGAGCCTGTGCTCCGCAACAAGAGAGGCTGCGACAGTGAGAGGCCCACGCATGGCGATGAAGAGTGGCCCCCGCTTGCCACAAATGGAGAAAGCCCTCGCACAGAGACGAAGACCCAACACAGCCAAAAATAAATAAATAAATATTAAAAAAAAAAAAAAAAAAGATATGGTTACTCTGTGCTAACTGCCCTCCTGGTAGGATGAGTGGTGGGCACCCAGCCTTGTCCTTGCTCATAAATAACAACAACACGTTAACAGTCCATGCTAAGGGCCCAAGTGGGATGTCTTTGGAAGATCAAGCGGTGGGAATGAGTGGTGTTTGGAAGTGAAAGGCTATAGTGGGGAGGCCGGCTGAGTAGAGAAGAGTGAATGGTGATTGCAGACGGTGTCAGATGAAAAGGAGAAGGCTTATTGGAACCCAGGACGAGGAGTTGGGACTGGACTGCCTAGGTAGGGCTGGAAGGCAGACTAGCGAAAGGTGGAGTCGAAATAACCGGGCTTGAATCCTGGTTCTGAGCTTGGTGTTAAGAGCTAGTTTGCTCATCCATAAAAGAGGTATGATAATGGCATCCCTCTGCAGGAGGATCTAATGGGAAACTATATGATATGGCATGATGTCTGGCACATAGTTGAGACTCAATAAATGTTTATTATTTTTTTTTAAAATTAATTAATTTTTAAATTTTTTCGTTTAATTTATGTTTTATATTAGAGTATAGTTGATTTACACTGTTATGTTAGTTTCAGGTGTATATCAAAGTCATTCAGTTATAGGTATACATACGTCCATTCTTTTTCAGACTCTTTTCCCATATAGGTTATTGCAGAATACTGAATAGAGTTCCCTGTGCTATGTATAGTTATTATGATCATTATTATTTATACGTAGTGGTAGTATTTTCCTCTTGAACAAAGGATTTAGCATGACAAAACCACTATCATATCTTGGAAGGAGATGGCTGAAGTGAAACTGCCCAATGTTTCCTAAGAGACAGTTGGTAAAATTCTTAGGAGGAAATGGTATAAAATGCAACAACCTGAAGATTCTGTAAGCAACCAGAGTGGAAACTAGCTCTGCCTCGGCACTAACATGGATGAGACAGCTGCGTAGCCCAAGGTGATGTGGAGGAAGTGATGCAGGATAAGGGAAGTGGAGTAAGTGTTTGGTGAGAGGATGAGGCTTCCACATGGGCTAGCAAGGCCGACCTGTACAACATTGCCCAGGGCTCCTGCAAGGCACAGGTATGCCAAGCAACGAAGATGAGTATTCACAAGGGTTTGGGGCAAATAATCAAGCAAATTCTTAGATTAGAAAATTAAAAGATAAAGTGACCCACTATGCAAACAAAGTTCTGAAATCTAAGTGCTTGGGCTTGCGTTTACTTATTCACAAAATCTCTGGTGGCTCTCATGAATCTACGGGTTTCCCCAAATCTAGTGTGCCTACGACCACCTATGGTCCTTGTTAGATGCAGATTCTGGATTCCAATTCTGCAGCTCTGTGGCGGAACCCAGGAGTTTGCACTGTAATAAACCCCCAGGTGCACCTGATACGGGCATCTGTTGGACCAAGCGTAGAGAAATACTGACTTCCCTGTTCTGAGCCTTACAAAGGTCCTCATCTACAGAATATAGGTAATAATATCACAACACCATACCTGTTACAAGTTGAGTTGTGTCCCCCCAAAAGATATGTTCAAATCCTAACTCCTGGTATCTGTGAATGTGACCTTACTAGAAAATAGAGTCATTGCAGATGTAATCAAGTTAAGATGAGGTCATACTGGGTTAGAATTGGCCCAAATACAATGATTTGTGTCCTTATAAGAAAGAGAGAAGCAACACAGAAGGAAGGCGGCCACATGAAGATGGAAGCAGAGATTGGAGTGATGTGTCCACAAGCTGAGGGTAGCCAAGGATTGCCTGCAAGGACCAGATGCTAGAAGAGGCAAGGAAGGACCCTTCCCTGGAGCCTACAGAGATAACATGGCCCTGCTGACACCTTGATTTCAGAGTCTATCTTCCACAGCTGTGAGAGAATACATTTCTGCTGTTTTAAGCCACTCGGTTCATGGTACCTTGTTATGGAAGCCCTAAGAAATAAATACAATATTTCAAGGGTGGTCAAAAGAATCAACTGAGTTGTTATAACAGTAAATTGCTACATTATAGCTAATTTTTTTAAAGAATGTAGAAAGCATTTAATGACTTGTCACACATGTCCACTTTGACATGGGGATTTCCTTAAAATAAAAATTAACTTAGGGATTTTGCCGTATATTGTAAGGGAGGCTTGGGAAGAATGACAGCAGTTTTGAAAGAACATTGAAATAGGCGTCCAAGTTCTAATCTTAGATCTTCCCTTCACTGACCTTTGACCGTGACCATGCCAGGCAAACTTCCACGTTTTAGGTTACCTGTGAAGATGAGGAAATGCCTTCCTTCCAGGGCTGTTGGAAGATCAAATGATTTAATGAGTATAGAGAAGCTCTTAGTAAACTCTAGAATGCTATGTGAATGTAAAAGATTCTGTTTTTTTTTCTTAGAATCTCTCTCTCTCTCTGCTTTTATTTATTTACTTATTTTTATATCTTGGCCACGCTGCACAGCATGTGGGACCTTAGTTCCCCGACCAGGGATCGAACCTGCACCCCCTGCAATGGAAGCCCAGAGTCTTAACCACTGGGCTACCAGGGAAGTCCCTGTAAGAGATTCTTGAACTATCTTTTTTTTTTAAAGTTTTCAGTAGGATTATGTTTGGAAGCTCACTGAAGGAGTCATTCTTGAACTAACACTTGATCTCAGTCTTGCAAATCATGGTTCTTTCAGGTGAGGAGAAGTTTCAAAGTGAGTGGATTACACAGGTGTTCTGTGAGTGACCGAAAGAGAAGCTGTTTTTGGTGAAGGGGCATTTGTGCCCTTGAGGGGAGGGGTTTTGGAGGTAAAGTGGTGTCTGTCTCCAAGATCTGTTAGTGGGTCTTAGAGACCACAACCAGAGACAGACATGGCAGTGCGGATGTCAAGGGCCATCTCTGAGAGATGTTAGGGCTGGCGTGCTGGGGGGTTGCACCGAGGGGCACCTGCCCGCTCCAGCAGAGTGCCTTTGGCATAATGTGTCAGGGGCACAGAGCAGTTGAGGGGGTGACTCACAGGAAGCAGAACCAGGGACAGTGACACAGAAAGTACGCCCACATGCCAGCCCACGAGTGTCCCACAGGGTCCAGGGTCAGGACAGGAGATAAACTGGGTCATCCTGAGATACCTTGCTAGGAAAGGGTAAAACTTGGGGCAGAGTGTAAAGTGGGGAGTGAGTGAGAGTGATCCAGAGAGGGCCGTGTCTGGTTAAACCATTCTGTCTGTCCCCACTTATTATGGCTGAACTGTGCCCCTGGAAATTCACATGTTGAAGCCCTGACCCCCAGGACCTCAGATTGTGACTGCATTTGGAGAGAGGGCCTTTAAAGAGGTAATTAAGGTAAAACAAGGTCATTAGAGGAAGCCCCAATCCTATCTGACTGGTGCTCTCATAAAAGGAGGAGGTTTGGACACACAGAGAGACACCAGGAATGTGCTCACATAGAAGAAACACCACGTGAGGATCAGGGAGAAGACGGCCGTCTGTAAGCCAAGTAGAGAGGCCTTGGGAGGAACCAACCCTGCCGAGACCTTGATCTCACTTCCAGCCTCCTGAACTATGAGAAAATAAATATCTGTTGTGTAAGCCACCCAGCCTGTGGTATTTTGTTGTGGCAGGCTTCATTTTATTCTCTGTTAAAGCCTCAGGGAGATTTTCTTCTCGGAGAGAGAAAGTACCCCAAACGATGATGAGACGGACATCCTCCCATTCCTTCGAGATCACCTGTGCTGGGGCCCAGCAGGAAGTGCAGACCATGGTAAGCAGAGACAAGCACTCTCTGATCTGAGAATAGTGTTGCCTGACTCAAAAACTAACAAGAGCAGGAAGGAATTTCATGGATACTTTTAGAAGGACCTATCTCTTACCCCTTGAGACACATGCTTTGACTTTCATCTCCAAATTTGCTGTTGATAAGAGGTATCACTGGTTGTCTACTCCCAGAACTAGCTACAGTTGGGAAAAGAGCAGGTGAGTCTTTGTCTGACTTTGAGAAATTCAGAAGCATCCTTTTCTAGGCTCCCATGGTTATCCAACCAAAAAGGAACATTGCCTTTTGCTTTTCATCTTAGAATGTCATCCAGGAAAACAGCTTTGAGATTGGAGATCCCAGATGATCCCAGAACCAGAAGTAAAGAGTGGGGAAGAGTGAGATGGAGAAGTAAGAAAATCAACCGAGGGTACTTCAGCTTGTTTACCACTGTGCACAGCTGGGACTCAATCCTTCAGGGGCCCTCTGAGGCCCCATGTAGAATCCCAACCACAGGATGGGAGGTTGGCCATTGATTTACCAAATCCCATTGGTTCAGGATGCTGTTGGCGCATTAACTTCCCTGTGGGACCGCGTTGCACCTGAACTCGGGCTAGCCAAGGTTCCAGGGTAGCCAAACAGGGCGATGTAGTGGCATACTTACGATGTAGAGGTTGGTGGCATACATGGAACAGCCCATCAGAGCTGCAAAGGCAGGTGGGCTGAGGGCGTAGGGGAGGGTGCAGAATATTCCAGGCAGTGCAAACAGCCAGTGCAAGGGCCCTGAGGTGAGAGGAACCATGCCAGAGGCATTCAAGGAACACCAGAAGACCAACGTAGCTGAGTGGAGTAAGCAAGGAAGAAAGTTGTAACAGTTGCAGTCAGAGAGACAGTAGGGGTCTGTCCTATGGGAGAATTCTTGAGGATACCTGTAACATGGTTTGATTGATGTTGTGCTGAGAATGGACTTGGGTTGGGAGTAGAGGCTGTTTCAAAATCCAGGCTAGAGATGCTAGTGGCTTGTACTGGGGTGGAAACAGTGGAGGGGCAAGAAGTGGTATCCATTCTCTGATTCTCTCCACAACCCCGGAATGGATTTTTATTTTTTTATTTATTTTTATTTTATTTTATTTTTTTCGGTATGTGGGCCTCTCACTGTTGTGGCCTCTCCCGTTGCGGAGCACAGGCTCCGGATGCGCAGGCCTAGCGGCCATGGCTCACGGGCTTAGTTGCTCCGCGGCATGTGGGATCTTCCCGGACCAGGGCACGAACCCGTGTCCCCTGCATCGGCAGGCGGATTCTCAACCACTGCGCCACCAGGGAAGCCCAGGATTTTTATTTTTAACCCTCGGAGTTTGCATCTTCTGAGAGTTTGAAATCTCTCAGTTTATAGATGAGGTATCTGTGAATCCTATAGGTTAAGAAACTCGTACAGTTTCTGCCCCTGGTAAAGGGTAACACTGGGTCCTGAGCCCATTCTCTCCAGCCCTTCCTCCAGTGGTCTGAGAAAAGTTAAATACTCTTTGTGTCCTGCATCCTTAGCCACCAGCCTGGATATGCTCGCTGAAGGATGGACGAGACGGACCACTGAAAAGAACAAAAAGTCCATATGGTTTTTCTAACAGAGAGACCCCTTTTCTCATCGCATTCCAAGATGCTGAACAAACTAGATGCAAGACTTCAGAAGCTATATAACAGCCAATTATTGAGTTGGGAAGCAGTAATTAGAAAGGAAATGAAGAAAGTGGATGTTGGGGGCCTTAATGTGAAATCTGACATTGATAAATCAAAGGAAGCCTTGAATTAGAGATGTGGATATTTGAACTGATTATCCAAGATAACTCACATCCTCCATTAACCTTGTCCATCTTGTTTCGCCTTTGTGAGGACAAAGAGAGTCTTTGCAAATTGCCAGGCTGCAGGATTGTGTCTCCCAAATGTTTATTCAAAAGAGGGTGGGGAGGAAGGGGATGAAGCAGTTGAAAAATAATTTGCTTGTTAAGCAGCCCAGAGGAATGTCTTCCTTTCCACCGAGTCTGGTATATTTACGGGAAGGATAATAAGAGAAGCTTATGATGGATTTTGACAGTCAGGCAAAAGCAAACAATCAGCCTGGGGCCAGAAAGCCTTAGATTCATGTACCTTTACTTTCAACGCTTATCCTAATAGTTGAGTGTAAACAAAGTGCCACACGATTGCGGGGAGGAGTAGAAGTTGCTCAGCTGCCTTCTCTTTCCCGACGATTCCAAAGCACATTGGAATGATGCTTATTTGGGAAATTTTGTTTTTCTGTCTTTTTTTTTTTTTTTTTCTTGAGAAGGATGCCACTAGGGACAAAAGGCATGTTGGGACATTCGTCTGATCATGTGTCTCCAGATTGTTTTGATTCATGTGATGATGTGATGAGCGTCTAAAGGAGACCACAGAAGTGGGAATGGAAAAGACCTGAATGGATTATTCCACTGCAGGCACTCCACCCTTCCTGGCAGGAGAGGGTCCCTCGACAGGAGATGTAACGCCTGGCCTTTGCCAAATAATGTCCCAGTAGTCTGGAAACTCTGACAATACGACAGGAGGTTGAACTGGAGCCATGAGACACCTCACAAAACCCTGTGGGCAGAGTAGAAGGGCTGGATCTCTGTGTGTTTCTGGGTCGTTTTATAGATGCTTTGGTGCTTGTCTTATGGTGGGTGACCTTGTGTAAGATCCTGGCGAATCCCTTCTGGCCCTTCTCCAGACCTGTGACTGCCTCCTTGTTCTACTATAAGCTGCTGCTTATTTATTTATTTATTTATTTATTTTTTGCGGTACGCGGGCCTCTCACCGTTGTGGCCTCTCCCGTTGCGGAGCACAGGCTCCGGACGCGCAGGCTCAGCGGCCGTGGCTCACGGGCCCAGCCGCTCCGCGGCACGTGGGATCTTCCCGGACCGGGGCACGAACCCGCGTCCCCTGCATCGGCAGGCGGACTCTCAACCACTGCGCCACCAGGGAAGCCCTCTGCGTCCCTTCTGCCTGTCCCACACGATTGTACGTGGATCTGAAGTATCTTCTTGGATCCAGAATCTGGCTTGTTTCCTTCGACTTGCACTTGACTAAGACTTCAAGTGCATTCTTCATTCTTATGTACACAGTCCTTATGAATTCGTTCCGTGGTGACCCTGCTGATTCATACCATTGTTATTCACTGTTGCTGTCATTTTGAACTTTGACAGAGGGGTATCGACAGGCAGGGAACGTCCATCTAAGTGCTAGAAAACAACAGCACAATACCAACAAGGCCCTAAGGGTGAAACTTAGAGCCGCGTCTTCTCCCGGCCCACGCCATTCCGCCACGTGTGCGGGTAACGACTGTTGAGTGATGGGTCTCTGAAAAGTGGGGGGAAGTCAAGTAGCACTCAGCCTTGAAGTTAGCTCTTGCCTGTCTAAAACGAAGGCTATTTCTAAGACCTTTCCTACCACATAAGGGCAAAGAAGAAGATTTATATTTTCTTAGCAGACATTGGACAGAGAGTAACCACCAGGGAAGAGTGTTACGTTTTCCACTGACCACGCGTTGCTCAAACATGTTAGGATGTTCATTACTTTATCTGGGGTTCTGAACCAAGAGGCATCGATGATTGAAGTAAACTTGGCAGTCAAGGACAGAAATAGATGGAGGTCTAGACGGGTCAAGGCAGCAAGGCAGGAAGCTCAGCCTTCAAGCAAGGCCTGTCTCTATTTGAACGTGTGACCATCTGTGAAATACCCGCTCTGGTCCTCTGCGGTGTTGACTGTCCTTCTCTCCTTCTCATCAGGCTCTGTCTTCCTCCCCTTGGCCACGTATGCCCATTCCCGTTAGCACCTGATCCACTGGCCAGTATTCTGAATGGCTGGATACCACCTCTGCTGGGAGGACATGAGAAATGTACAACCTATTATTAATCTAGATAATTACAGTTACTCATCAGTTACCAAGTTGAGGCAAAAAGGAATAAACCCAGCTCACTTAATTAGGCTTCTTTTATTTCTTTTTAAATTAAGATGATCATGTGATTTTTATCCTTCCTTTTGCTAATGTGGTATATCGCATTGACTGATTTGTGAATATGGGACCATTTTTGCATCCCTGGTATAAATCCCACTTGGTCATGGTATATGATCCTTTTGATATATTGTTGAATTTGGTTTGCTGATATTTTTTCAGGATTTTTGAATCTATATTCATCAGAGATATCGGCCTGTAAATTTCTTTTTTTTGTAGTGTCTTTGTCTGGTTTTGGTACAGGGTAATGGTGACCTCATAGAAAGAACTTGGGAGTGTTCCCTCCCCTTCAATTTCTTGGAATAGTTTGAGAAGGATAGGTATTCTTTGGTAGAATTCCACTGTGAAGCTGTATGGTCCTGGACTGTTTTTTTGCTGGGAGTTTATTGATTACTGATTCTATATCAATAGTAGTAATCAATCTGGTCAGATTGTCTATTTCTTCCTGATTCAGTCTTGGAAGATTTTATGTTTCTAGAAATTTGTACAACAATACTTTTTCTAGGTTGTCTAATTTGGTGGCATATAACTGTTCATAATATTCTTTATGATTTTTTAAATCTCTATTATATCAGTTATAATTTCTCTTCTTCTGATTAGGCTTCTTAAAGGCTACCCCTCTAAGCCTCAATTTCCTGAGACTTGGCCATTGTTATGCCTAACTCCCAACATTTTTGTGAGGTTTAAATGAGATAATGTGTGAGAGAGGCACCAACTCTTGTGTCTGGTGTAGCACGCTCTTGTTAAACGTTCCATTCCTTCCCTCCAATCCTCGAGCGTCAAACTGCTATCTGAATATTTCTTTGCCAAGCCCTGAGAGTAATGGAATCACAGGGGCCGAGGGACATTGAGGCCTGCTGATCCTGCCATGGAAAGGGCATTTGGAAACATTTCTTTGCAAAATTGCCATTGGCCTCCCCTTTAAGACCACTTTTTCCTTTCAACTGCTTTCATCTCAGACTCTCAGTTTTTTTTTTTTTTTTTTAATTTTTTTAATGAATACAGTCTTTGGACTTTATTTTTATTGATTGATTTTTTTGGCCGCACCCTGCAGCATGCGCGATCTTAGTTCCCCGACCAGGGATTGAACCTGTGCCCCCTGCTGTGGAAGCACGAAGTTTTAACTACTGGACCGCCAGGGAAGTCCCCCAGACTCTCCGTTTAATAAACACATCTAGATGCTGTCGACTGAAAAAAAAATGCACAACCTAAAAGTTGAGAATTATGTTTTACCTGGTGGACAAAACTGAGGACTTAAGCCAGGGATGCAGCTTCTCAGATCGCTCTAAGGAATGGCTCCGAAGAGATAAAGGAGGAGCCAGGATATTTAGGATTTTTTGCAACAAAGACCAGGTAGTTGGAATGTCAAAAGATTATTGTTGATTAAAGAAAGCCAGACATCTCAAGTTAAGGAATTTAGCACTTTTCTGTGTATGGGAAGATGCTAGAGTCTGGGCTCACTGAAATCATTCCTTTGATATGCACCTTAGCTATTTAGGGCTGGCATCCTGTCATTTCTTATCCTGAATCTCCTCAGGGTTCAGCATTGAAGAGGGGTGGTGGCTGCAGCAGCTGACTGCTCCAAGGTGGGCATCCTTTTTCTACCTTGAGTTCCCTCAGGGCTTAACCTCAGGGTCGGCTGTAGTGTGATGGTTTGATGGCTGCAACATCCTTTGTTTACTGATATGGCAGGCAACAGTTTTCTCATTGATAATACCAAAGGCAAGATTTCCATTTTGGCTTTGTTTTGCTTATAGCTTTGCCCAAAGCAATCTAAATAGTAGTGAGCAGGAAAAGGAGGAAGCTCCTTATTTTGGGGGGTGGGGGTGCTTGGAACAAATAGGCATCAAGGTCTTAAGTAGCTGATTGTGGTTAAGAAATCTAGAGCATTTGGTAGTGTATATATTCTGCTCACTCACTTCATCCCCGCTTACCCTTACAGCAGAACTAACACAACACTGTAAAGCAATTATACTCCAATAAAGATGTTAAAAAAATAAATTTAAAAAAAGAAGAAAGAAACCTAGAGCAGTCAAGATGTCACCACTCCTTTTGGTAACATAACCAACATAGAGAGTATGTCTGTGTGAAACATAATAAAGGATCAGAAATGTGGTGTGTGGTTCTTAACTAAATATGTAAATAACCTATATATTTTTTTCTTGACATAAAAATATTCATGAAATATTTGTTAGCAAATAGGCACAAGCTATTAATAGTTCATACAGCCACCCTGTTCAGTGGACTCAATGATGTTGATTTGACTCGAGACAGACATGTCAACATTCCAGAGTCAGGATTCTTTACCCTAAATGTTCATCAGGCAAACAGAACTCAGTCAATGGCTGTTCACAAGATGTTAGGTGTGAAGACTGAAGACTTAGGTGCCATCCTTATGTTATAACATTCTTTTTCCTGTCTCTTCTATGTGAATCTGCTTAGCCCAAGAATCCTTCTCATTGAACAGTCACGGGTAGAATTTCTGTTTCGTGGACAAGGAGAAAATGTGTGAACCCAGAGCAGTGATGACATGGGCTTATCAGGGACTTATTAAATGGTTTCCTGTAAATAAGAGATGAGACACTTCAACTCCTTCCTGTACTAGGAATGCAGAGAGAATGAGGTAGTTGGCTTCTCTTTGACCAGAGTTGAAGCTCACAGAATGCCATGGAGGAGAGGAAATTTAAGATGGCCATAATGAGCCATAGGCGAATGAACTTATGGGATAGAAGATACACAGTTCAGAAAACATATGGCGTAAGAAGGTGTAGGAGTCAGTTGATACAGGACAGGAAAAAAGAGGCGATCAGAAGTTCTGAGTTGGGGCTTCCCTGGTGGCGCAGTGGTTGAGAGTCTGCCTGCCGATGCAGGGGACACGGGTTCGTGCCCCGGTCCGGGAAGATCCCACATACCGCGGAGCGGCTGGGCCCGTGAGCCATGGCTGCTGAGCTTGTGCGTCCGGAACCTGTGCTCCGCAACGGGAGAGGCCACAACAGTGAGAGACCCGCGTACCGCAAAAAAAAAAAAAAAAAAAAAAAGAAGTTCTGAGTTGTATGAATACAGGAGCACCAGCCCCCAGGTATGGACTCTCTCTGCTGAAGTCTTCAGAACATCCTTATACCCAGGGACCCTTGAGGTCACATGTCTGTGAAACTTGCTCTAATAATAGCTCCTGGTTACCCTCTCTCCCTGCTTGTCGTCTTCCAGGAAAATTTGTCCTCCTTCTCACTCCATGTGTGTCCTTAATAACTGGTCCTTTGAGTTGAACTAACTTGAGTGAGTCTCTGAAACTTGCAACCAAAAATGTTAACCACATTTGACTTCTTCGCTGTGAGTTTGGCCACATTAAATATTGAATGTTATCACAGATTTAGCCTCTGAGCTTTCCTCACCCCTTTCTGTGAAAGAAAGAAGAGATGCTTCTCCTGGCTTCTAGAAAGCAGCATAACCAAACTGTAACTGAAAATCCACTATGAGTTTTTTCACTTTTCACTAATAGTAATCTCCATTTCACCATTCTTCTGTAAATTGGGCTTCATGTTTCAAGTTTCTCTGTGAATTCTCTCATCTCTGGTTCTGGGGGCCCATGTATTTTGTTACAATGGCTCAGAGGTCCTCTGTTCTCAATGTCATGTTGATTCATGAGTAAAAGGACAGTGAAGTCAAGTGCTGCCTTGGGACTGCTTTTAAATGTCATATATTTATATATTCTTCTTACTATAAAAGTTATATATGCTTACTTGGAAAAAAATGGAGACAGCAGAAGAGAAAAAAGAAAAAAAAAATCACCTATAATCTCAGGGGAAAATAATCACAGTTAAAATTTATCTATGTTTTATCCTCATTTTTTGGTACATGTTAAGAAAAGTTGAGGTCACATGGCACATACATTGGTGAAACCTCATAATTCACTTAGCATTATAATGTAAACATCTTTCCCAGCTTTAAAAAACTCTTTGTAAACATCACTTTTAATAGCTGAACGAGAGTCCATCAAATGGAATTTCATCACTTCCAATATACCTAATAATTCCACAGTGTTGAACATTTGTTTACAATATTTGGCTAATATAAATAATTATGTAATGGCTCTTTAGACCATGTTTTGGATGATTGTTTTCAGATGGATTTCTGAACTTGCAATCACCGGGAAAGAGCTTGCTTTCGCATTTAGAAGGCCCTTTTCAAGGCTCTTGTCAAACTTGGAAACTTTTGAGTTTTAACAGCTTGTCCTCTTGGAATCTATCAACTCTCATGAAAACTTGATAGCTGGATAGTTACCATAAAACCAGGATGTCAGATTCTCTGATGACTAAACCTGCTTCTATGCCTACCTAGGTTTGTGATTTAGAAATGTCACACAGGGAGGAGATGTGGGGATATATGTATATGTATAGCGGATTCACTATGTTCTAAAGCAGACACTAACACGCCATTGTAAAGCAATTATACCCCAATAAAGATGTTTAAAAAAAAATGAAATGTCACACAGTAATAACCTGATGTTTCTCCTCCGAAAGTTTGACTAGATGAGTGATTTTGGCTAACCTCAGGTAGGAGTTTCATGGAGTACACTGCTGTGTTGGGTCCTAAATCGGTTATTAGCAAGTTAAAAAAATGTGTCAACACTATATACACTCCCATATACATATACCTATACATACACTTATACAGATACATATACACAAAACACCTCCCTCCATCTTTAAGACCACCTGCTTTGCCAAGCAAGTTGTCCATGGTACCAAAAAAAGGGGGAAAAAAAGCAGTGACACCACCAAAGGCTCCTTGGCCATCATGTCCCCAAGTAAGGGAGAAAGCATGACAGGTAACATTAGCCAGAGAGAATGGAACACGTTAACCAAAAGAGGAGTAGTTTTTAAAAAAGAGAGGGGAGGGCTTCCCTGGTGGCGCAGTGGTTGAGAATCCGCCTGCCGATGCAGGGGTCACGGGTTCGTGCCCTGGTCCGGGAAGATCCCACATGCCGCGGAGCAACTAAGCCCGTGAGCCATGGCCGCTGAGCCTGCGCGTCCGGAGCCTGTGCTCCGCAACGGGAGAGGCCACAGCAGTGAGAGGCCCGCATACCGCAAAAAAATAAAAATAAAAAATAAAATAAAATAAAATAAAAAAGAGAGGGGAGTCAATAATATCAGGAAAAAGATGTCCTTATTCTCTTCTAGAAGCCAGTGCAGCTGCATATTGACCATGTGACTTTGTCCTAGTCCTTTAGCCTTCCTTTTTTTCACATCTCATGCTGGTTTTGGACGCTAGACCCTGGGCTTTCTCTCTCACTTGCTCAGACTTTGTATTAGTAGCTTCCTTCCTGACGTGTGGCTCTTGACCACAACCCCAAGTCTAGTTTCCCTTCTCAATTCCAGAGCGGTCCTTTACATCCCAAGGGAACTCCGCTCTCCTATCCGGCACTAGCTGGGCAAGAATAGAGGACAATTCAGAATGGAGGTCGATTGACCTTTTGGCCGTGAAGTCATGACTTTAAACCAGACCAAATCACCTATGTGCCACAAACCTGGCTTCACACTCCTGTGTACTCACGCTGTTGTGTTCAGTTCTCTCTTCAGTCTTTCCTTTGTCCTTCATATCCTGCTTTGCCCCTACAGCTCCCTGCTTCCTGGGCCTCCTGTCCTTGTTATCTTTCTGTGCCCACATTTTGTTTTTGAACTTGATGGCAGAGCGGCTTCCCTTGGCAATCCTCAGGACCTGCCTTGCACTCAGCTTCTGGTCCCTTACATTCCTGGCTTACCTGAGTCCTTGGATCCCACTGGGATGACTTCACACCCAGCTGGAACCCATGTCCACCCCTTCGTTTGCCACCATAAACCCTACTTGCCATGATGGTGATGGAATCTGTTTTGATCTGAGGCCATTTTCCCCCAGAGTCAAACTCACCTTTTTAAACTAATAATACAAGAGCTATGGGATGCTCTTTTTTTCTACCCTTTGACATTCTCCATAGGAAGGTCCTTTCTGAGATACCTTCAAATGATAGCATGAGACTGCTTGTAAGATAATGAGGTTGCCCTAGTTGTACTTGGGGTAGGAATTCTATGTGGTAAGTGTCAATCTTGTCAATTCACTCTATCATCTGAGTTCTTGTGTGAGTCTGTTGGGTGGAGTCCCTATATGATAGGTACTCTTGTATGAACCATTTCTCCAGCAAAAAATGCATCTCCAAATGGTTCATTTTTAAACTTCGTTTAACATTTTAAGCTCTATGTATACAGGTACTTTATATATGAAGTAGATAATTTCAAGAATCTTTATTTCTCACATACTAATTTGGTGGTCATGTTGAGAGATTATGCAAACAGTTTCATCCAACACAGATCCAAATGGAAAAAAAAAAAAGTAGAGAGGGAAAACACTATAGAAAATCCTGGCGAGGATTTTATAGGTGGCAGGTGCCTGATAGCCATCTCTCTAGGCTAGTATGTACGTCTGGATGTGATACAAGTTCTGCCTTCCTAATAAAGGTTTGGAACTTTTTTGCTAACACGGGATGCCAGACAAGATCTTGGTTTCTTAGTTTAGACAAGCTTCCCCGTTCAGTGGTTGGAGCCGTGCTGAGAAGCTGGTGTGAGAGTGTGCATGTGTGCAGGAGGGTGAAGGGCCGGGAAGTGGGCAGGAACTGGGGGACCCACAGAAGAGATGACAATGGAAGGATTCACGGGATTTGCCAGGCTGAGCCTCAGCTGGCAGAGCCCCCAGAGGTCAGACGAGGGGCAGCTGCTTCATTGGATTTAGAACAATAAAAAGGCTATGCTCTCTTGATAATTACTTGCCTAAAGGAAAAAAAAAAAGAGCTAAATCCTGGCTCACCAGAAATAGCACAGTAAGTCCCCTACATACGAACGAGTTCCATTCTGAGAGCAGGTTCCAAAGTCCAGTTTGTTCTTAAGTCCAACAAAGTTAGCCTAGGTACCCAACTAACACAATCGTCTATATAGGTTTATAATACTTTTCACACAGATAAGACATACATAAAAAACAAAAAATAAAGGAAACATTTTTAACCTGACAGTACAGTACCTTGAAAAGTACGGGAGTCCAGTACAACAGCTGGCATCCGGGGGCTGGCATCCAGTGAACAGGCAAGAAGAGTTACTGGCTGGAGGAGGAGGAGGAGGAGGTGGGAGATGGTAGAGCTGCAGGATCGTCAGCAACAGGAGACGGAGGGCCAGCTGCAATTTCGCTCTCGCCTGATGTGGATGGCACAGGTTCTGGTTCCTCGCTGGATTCAATTCTCTCTACCCTCTAGAAAAGACAATCCAGTGACGTCTGGGTAGTAGCTCTACTTTACTCGTCATAGACGACACGGTAGCACCGGATTGCATTCTGAACGGCCGCTGTAACCATCGTCTACCGTCGTACGTTCGGGTCCTGTGCCTCAGAAACTAACAGTGCCTCCTCAAAGAAAGAAAATCCCCTTGCTACTTCCTGCAACGTGAATCTCTTTGGTTCTTCAGTTACTTCTTCCTCCTCTTGTCTCTCTTGGAGCTCCTTAGCAGTATGTATCTCCTAGTTCTCTCCAGGATATCAAATATAAATAAGGTAAAGAAAGAGAAAACTCCATCCAGGTTTTCTTTAGCTTGAATTTGTTTTTTTTGCCAATTGCAACTGTTCCCAGCGGGCTTTTCTTTAGTAGCCACTGGGCCAATTACGGGGTCCTGGAAACGTGTGAGAAGGTTGGCAAATGGCCCTGAGGATCTGTGTTGACTGTCCCCTCAGAGACAGCAAAGAGCATGTCCCTACACCCTGAATATCTCACTGCCAAACTCCTCTTGGTGCCTGTAGGATAGAAATGTGCCTGATCTGTAGGGTGTGGGCACCAACCTCTAGCCCTTGTTCCCATTTTCCTCTCCATTGTGGGTTGTTTTTTTTTTTTTTGCGGTACGCGGGCCTCTCACTGTTGTGGACTCTCCCGTTGCGGAGCACAGGCTCCGGACGCGCAGGCTCAGCGGCCACGGCTCACGGGCTTAGTTGCTCCACGGCACGTGGGATCTTCCCGGACCGGGGCACGAACCCGTGTCTCCTGCATCGGCAGGCGGATTCTCAACCACTGCGCCACCAGGGAAGCCCTCCATTGTGGGTTTTAAGTTGCTCCTGTTATAATGTTTGGCCCTAATACCATATATTCTGATCACACTGAACTTGCAATATCCTTTGTACATTCATTCAACAAGGTATTATTAGGCTCCTACTATACTCTCCAGGAATTCATAATTTAACTTGAGTAAACAGGAAGAGGAGATACAAAATATTGGTAGAGCTTAAAAATCATGAGCTATTGGCCAATACGTGATCCTTCACAGATGAATCGACTGCTATAATCTGGTGAAAATATTGATTTTTGAAGATTTACAGGGAATCGCTGAATTCATACAAATAAGTAGGTTGGTTCTCAAATTATTTGTAGTCCAAATGGATTTATTAGCCCCTTAAACATACTTAATAAATGGCTGCCAGTGGGTGAATTATCCACCTTGAAGTTTTTTTTCTCCTAATAATATATTCATTGTAGGTTAATGCCCATGGTAAGAAGATAAGGCATTATCTTTGGGAAAAAGAAAATGTATTAATATTTTCCACTCAGTGACTTATCAAGAAAGCCTACCCCAATGCCCTGCTCTTCTTTCATGTATGACACAGATTACAAAAGAGAATTTAGGATGGACTTCGGAGGCACCCAGCACAGTTACTAGTAATTAAAGCCTAAACTCAGTAACTTACCTCGCAGTGAGTCAGTTTCCCTTCTGTGACCTGGGGGCATTATGGTTTCCGTCAGCTTTGAATCCCTTTGTTGAGCAGTACTGTTAGTACAAAGTGCCTATCCAAAGAAAACAAAATAAAGCAAAAGTAAAAACTAAGAAGACAAACCCCTTGAGTTCATGTCCCTACCACCAGAAGTAAAGTTTGATTTTTTGAGGTGATAGGGTCATCGCTAAAGTACCCAAACAATCTCACTTCGTTAAAGTTAACTCATCTGCACGGTCCCACTCTGTAAGCAACCAGAAGACACAGGTGAGTCGGTCGTGTGCACCTGTCGAGCCAAAGCCTCGGCCAGACACCAGACAGGGTCACTTGGGCAGAAGATGAGCAGGTCACAGGTCCTTGTGGCCATGCGTTTGGGCCTGAGCCCTCTGGGCTCTGCTCAGAAGAGAGACCCATCTCCCTTGCAGCTCTTTCTTTAAAGCAGAATGACAGTGCCAGCGACCTGGTGGGCAGAGGATCAACACTGGGGCTTGCATCAGGCTGGCGGGAGGGGCCCAGATGCCACCTGTTTGGTGGGGTGCTGAGAAATGCCACAGCCCCCCAGCCTGGAGACGTGGAAGGCCCAGGGCCTGATGGAAACTGAACTGGGGGCAGCTCTTCCCCTGCTGGACCTGGAGACCTAGGAAACTGGGTCTTGAGCTCCAGGTCATTTCCAAGCAAACTGGAGTGAGCCCAGCTCCACAGAGATGCATACCATTCTGAGAGATTCTTGTCTTATCAGACTTTGACACTACTGATTGCTTAACTGAGTTTTAAAAGTTTTGATTCTAAATAAATTTGGTAGTCATTTGCATTCAATCTAAATGTCTAACCCTTCATGACTTCAAAGGAGGAGACTTTTTACATTGTAAAAATACATCGTGTGAAAATAAAATTTCCAACAGTGTAGATAGGTAACAGATAAAAATATCAAGTCAAAGAAGTTGACATCAAAGAGATGGATATTTACATTCTTGTAAGTCTCAAATAGTTGATTAATTAATTAAATGGACAAATGTTTGTGGAGCATCTAAGCCCCTGGGCTGTATATTGGTGATGCTAAGATAAGTAAACATCCTCATGGCTCAGGAGGAGCTGACTTATGTGTGTGAGCTGGGAAAAAGCAACAGGTAAATAGGTGACTTGCAGTCCAACAAGATAAGCTCTGGACCAAGGGAGGCACAGGATGCAAGGTGAGCAAGGGCCCAGGAAAGCAGGTCAGGCAAAGTCATGCAGAGTGAGTTAACTGAACCAAGTCTGAAGCTCATTCCTAGGTAGTTGATTTGATTACTGTGAATAATTCTTTTTATTCATGATCTTTTCCAGGATGTTATAAACATCATATATGAAGAACTGGTTTTATTATATATTCTAGAATATTAGAATGGTTCCAGTTTTGTTCAGTTGACCATCTTGAGTAGTCTAAGGAGAAAACTGTCAACTGTGTAAAAATGATAATTGCTGTTCTTTCCAGTACCCTTTTATATAGTGTTTACATATATATATCTATCAATATATATTCCTCTCTATATATAACTCTGATAGAGTTATCCTTCCTTTCTATTTACCTGATTTTAATGCTTCTAGGTTAGCATATCCCCAAAATGTGTCTATTAAAGATAGTTCCAAAGAAACTTAATATGGGTGTTGTGAAAAAGAGTATTCCATGATCACATAAAAGTGATGGAAAACACTAGGTTTAAGAATTAAACTCAGTCCTAGGATTTCTCAGAGCCATTGATATGCCAATTAGGAGTTTAAAGGTAAATTCCAAAAGGTGAACTGGTCTGAGTGCTTTACAACTGGTTTGACCTCAGGACACATGTATTAAAATCTATATTATGAAATTGAGTTATTTGGAGTGAGGTGGATGGACCTAGAGTCTGTCCTACAGAGTGAAGTCAGTCAGAAAGAGAAAAACAAATACCGTATGCTAACACATGTATATGGAATCTAAGAAAAAAAGAGGTCATGAAGAACCTAGGGGTAAGACGGGAATAAAGACACAGACCTACTAGAGCATGGACTTGAGGATATGGGGAGGGGGAAGGGTAAGCTGGGACAAAGTGAGAGAGTGGCATGGACATATATACACTACCAAACATAAAATAGCTAGCTAGTGGGAGGCAGTCGCATAGCACAGGGAGATCAGCTCGGTGCTTTGTGACCACCTAGATGGGTGGGATAGGGAGGGTGGGAGGGAGACACAAGAGGGAAGAGATAAGGGAATATATGTATATGAATAACCGATTCACTTTGTTGTAAAGCAGAAACTAACACACCATTGTAAAGCAATTCTACTCCAATAAAGATGTTAAAAAAACACACAAAAAAACTCCAAACAAAAACAAAACAAAACAAAAACTAAAGATAACAAGTGCTGATGAGGATGTGGAGAACAGGTAACCCTTGTACATTGTTGTTGGTGGGAATGTGAAATGGTGCAGCCACTATGGAAAACAGTATGGAAGCCCCTAAAAAAATTAAAATAAAAGTACCATATGATTCAGCAAAAAAAAAAAAAAAAAAAAAAAAATCTACATTATGTGTTCTTTTCTTCTATGTAATATATCAGGATCATCTTCCTGTGTGGTTATTCACCTATATCTGTTTTCTAGTCAAATATAAGAAAGTTTAATTTATTCAAGTCCCTTGTATGTCTACTAGTTTTTCCTTTACATGTTTTCTGAGGCAGATTCAGGTTTGTGAGACCAAAGTTTTATACCATTTTAGGAGTCATATCTCAAAATTATGAACATGAAGTTGTTAGCATCTCTGTACGTTTTCTACTGTCACATCTTTGATTTAGATGTTGTCTTTAATAAACACAAACATGACCCTCTATCTTCCTCTTAAAGCCTTTGCTCTATTTGATGATGAAATTGATCACCCTGCCCTTTTTTAATCTGAATAGCTTTACTTGGCTGTTTTTTCTTTGTAAGCTTTTCTTGCATTTAGTCAGAAAAATATGAAAACTCAGAGGCTTTGCTTTATAAAAAGTACTTTCAACTACTTCTGAAAAGGTCTCATATAGCCCACCAATTAAGAGCTAACTCAAAAACAAAAGATTTTAATCATTGCCATAGCATTTTTAGAAATAATTGTTAGAATAATAGTAGCTAACTAACATTGCGGACTTACTGTGTGCCAAGCCTTGGAGCTAAGCAATTAACACGGACTATCTTTTTTTAAAACAAAAAACAGATACTATCAAAACAGGTTTTGTTGATAGTCACACTTTACAGATGAGAAAACTGAGGCGGGAAATACCGAAGGGCTTTGAGTGTGGGGTCAGCTTGGCATCTGTACGGATGGCTAGTCTGGCCTCCTCATAGGATCCTTACTCCTGCGAGGCCCATGCAGAAGAAATCCACAGACCGTAAATGTGATAACAAAACGGAGTATATTGTGTAAAATTTGGGGCATTTTAATACAATGGACAAATTGCACATCAGGAACTGTTAGCGTGATGCCATGTTATTCTAACCTGTGATTGACCTGTTAGTGTCCAGGCAGGGGGAGGGCTCAGGGCCTAACTCTACAGCCGCTCATGCCCTTGGCATTGACTCCACAGGATAAGGAGAGCACGTTCTCCATCCTCCAATGGCCCTCCTGCCAGGTGCTGAGATGCGCAGGCAGGTGCCTGAAATTACTAGCGGCGTCTCGTGGAGGGGGGAGGCGGGAAACAGGCAGTTGGGTGGCGGGCTGAGGCCCACGAATGCGGGGTAGAGCGGGCGCCCGCTAGGGACAGGTGACAGCTGAGCAGCGGGGGCCCCGCCGCGGCCACTGCTGAGGAGGGGCTCTTGTCAGTTACCCAGGGCGAGGTTTTACAGACTCAGCGGACACGGAAAATGAAAGGCTGCGGGTGCTCTGAGGCTGCTGGGTGGTGGCGTGGAAGAGCCGGCGTCTGCATCTTCCTAGAGGACTGTCCACCTTGTGGGCGTGAAGCTCCTAAGCGCTTCCAGAAACGTTTACGGTAAACCTGTTCCCCCACCCCACCCCCTCCTCCCCCCCCCCCCCGGGGCACGGCACTCCCCAGGCTGGCTCACCTCACTCCCGCTCCGCCCACAAAAAGGTGGCTCTGGCGACGACAGGACCCCCGAGGCCATTCCTACTGGGGCTGTAGCATCTTGCCCCTGTGACCCCAGGGTCCCTACTCTGGCCTCTGCAGAGTGAGTGCTTCCCGACTGCCAGGCAGAGCTGCCGGCCACCTCCTGTCGGTGGACATCAAGAGGGCCCCCCTGTCTGCTCTGGCTGGCTTTCAGCATTCCCCCATCCCCCGCGTCCCGGGCGGGGTGCTCTCCCCGGAAAGGGAAGGATTGACGGCGAGGGGCGTGGCGCACGCCGCTCCCCAAATGAATGGAGGCTTTGAGACGACGTTCAGCTCTCCACTCGGCCTATTATCTTTTCAAGTCTGATGAATGCACCCACCAGCAGACGATCTCCCTGGACGTCTGCAAATACTCTGGGTCTCCCTGGCCCCTCTGCGAACACCGAGATGAACTCCGAAGGCCTCTCTTTCACTAGGTGTCTCCGAGCCAGCGCGCCCGGCGAAGCCAAGATTGGCCACGCCAACCATCAGACAACTCTGTCTGCAGCCACCGTTTGAAAGTATCCCCACGGCTATTGTATTCAACCTTTACTTAAGGATCATTTCTACGAGGCATCCAATTTCTGACGCTCCCCTGGGCTGCGGTTTTAAGACAGGCTTCACAGTATTTACTGTTTATAGTTCTGAGCTGACAGCTATTTAAGGGCAAGAGATGTCGGCTGACGCCACCCTTCACAGCTTTTGCCACCAACAGAGCTAGCTGGAACTTTGTGAAACTGAAGAAACAAGTTTAAAACAGGTTTAAGACGGTAGAGGAGAAAGAGTTTAGATTTTAAGAGTTATTTTCCTGCTGATATTTGCTGTGTCCTCTGTCACATGGGAATGTGGGGGGGGGGGTTGTTACTTACCAGTGGCATCTCTGTGGCCTACAGTTATAATTATCTATTCATCAGACATCTGGGGTGGTCAGCTCTGCTGGGGTCACTCACATACTTGACTGGGGTGGCTGGGGTGACTGATCTCTGCTCCCCACACCTCAGCCTCCAGGAGGCTTACCTGGGCGTGTTGTCCAAGTGAAGGCAAAGCACAGCAGAATCCCTCCTAGCCTCTTGAGGACTCTAGGCTCAGAACTGGCCCACCGTCAAGTCCAATAAACTCTGTTAGCCAAAGGAAGTCTCAAGGTCAGCCCGTTCTTAAGACACTGAGAAATAAATTCTAAGAAGCCCTGTAAAGTCACAAGACACAGTGGACGGATACAGGGAGAATTGAAGCACTGGTATTATTACCAGTGTAACTTACCACAGGTCTGTACGTGCCTGTCTTCTCTTTCCTTGGAGTTCTTTCATTGTGCCTTATTCACCTTTGGATCTTCCAGTTCCTAGGACTGCACTTGTACGTAGACCATGCTTGGTAAGTAACCTTGTATTGGTTTGAGTAGGACTGTTCCTTGAATAAGCTCTGACACTCCAATGGCATTTTATACTTTTTCTCGTAACAACCACGTATGTACTAGAGATGCCTGCTTGCCCTCCGCCCACACCTACTTTGGCATTTTCTCTTTTCACTTTCCTGTGATGTGTCTAGGTCTGGATTCTTTGTGTTTATCTACTCAGAGTTCAATACAGGTTTTCATGTATTTTCTCATTGTGAGAAAATATTTAACTGTTTTCTCTTTGACTATTTCTCCTCCACCATTCTTTCTATTCTCTCCTTCTGGAATGCTTATGGGGTAGAGGCCAAACTTTTCTCATTATGGCCTTTGTATTCCTTTGTATTCTCTTGTATATTTATCTTATCATCTCTCTTTTTCTTTTTTTTCCCTCTGTCTTAAGCTATGTCCAGTTTTTGTTATTAGTATCAGTACTTTTTTTGTTTTTTGTTATTAGTATCAGTATTATTATTAATTGTTATTTCTCTCTTCTGCTGTGTCCAGTAATTGATTTAACAAAGTACTTTTTTTGTCTTTTTAAATTAGTATCTGTATTATTATTAATTGTTATTTCTCTCTTCTGCTGTGTCCAGTAATTGATTTAACAAAGTACTTCATAGCACTGGCTACATCTTAGAATCACCTGGCAGATTACAAAATATATCAATGACTGGCCCTGCCTCCAGAGTTTTTGGTTTAATTGGTGTGGGTAAGGGCTTGAACATCAATATTTTTAAAGCTTGAAGGTGATTATGATGTATAACCAGAATTAAGAACTGTTGATGAAAATGTTTTTTGAATTTTTTTCTCAGTGACCATATTTTTTCATGTCCAGCATTTCTACTTTTTCTTTTAATCCACTGGATCTTATTTCATAACCCCTGTTCTTGTTTTGCAGATGCCAGTTTTTCTTCCTTAGAAAATTTTAAACATTCATAATTTGAGTCTCTTTTATATTGTTCTGTTATCTGTAACTCCTAAAATGTAAATTCACACAGTGGCTGCATCTGGCAACCGTCTCTCATGATATTAAACTTTCTCACAGATTTTGGGATTTTGGACTGTGAGTTCATCTTGCATCTTGTGCCTTGGGATATGGGGACCTACTAAAAGGCTGCTTGCTTATGCTCGATCCTGTGGATTTCACTGGCTCCAAGTCAATTGTTATGTAAGTGTATCTTCTCCGGGTTTATACTGCCCAGACGTATAGCTCAAATTCAGGGTTTGTATCTAGTCACACAAAGGCTTAGTGTTCCAAGCTCAAGCAAGTGACACATCTTGTACTCATTACATAGTGCAGGAGGCTAACTTCTAGTCTAGAGGATAATGATTTCTGGGTTTTTATTTCTAAACTTAACCATATCTTCCTGGATTCCCGTTCACATGGGGAGCCCAGTTCTGTCTCCTTGGCTGATGGGCACCCCTACATCCAATTCCTGGGCATTTTTATACCAAGGAACTTTAATGCCACAAGTGAACACATCACAGGGACACTCACCAGCTGTGTGACCTCATGCAAGTTACGTAACTGCTTTGAACTTCAGTTTGCACTTCTGTAAACTGAAGATCTATATATCTCAAGGGGTTAAGAGAATTACTTAAGACAAGGAACGTAAGGTATTTTCCAGAGAATTGAAATGAGTGAGTGATCAGTAAGTGATTTATAAAACATTCTGCTTAACAAAGCCTTTTACTTTCTCAAATTGTTAACCATAACGCTGTTTTTTCAAAAATACATTCTCTGTGCCCTCTATTTCTGCAATCTGCATGTACTACTTTTCTTCTTATCCATCCGGGTGTGAACCCAATTCCATCACCAATATCACAAAATTCTCCTCACACTAAATATTTTGTGACATTGTTAATAATTATTCACCTCTTCTAGTCCTCCTCCTTTCTCTCTTTTTCCTTCATCCTTAGAGGAACCAGAAAATCCCTCCTATCTATGACGTGCATGGAGGTTCTAGCCACACAAAGATCGCTTGGAATATCGCCTTCTATTAGCAAGTGTTTGTGTGTGTGTGTGTGTGTGTGTGTGTGTGTGTGTGTTTTAGAAAAATACAGTTTTTTTTCAGAGGTATATGGTGACATATCTTAATAGTATTTTCTGAGCATGTTCAACTTATCTACTTGTTTCCTACCATGTCTATATTCCCATATATCGTACTATCTCTATAATAGATTGGTCATGACCCTCTGCCCATGGATCCCTACTGACCAAGTAAGAACGGCCAGCAGTTCATCATGTGACCACAGCTGGAGGGGCAGGATTCGTGGCTGATGGCTCTAAACTTTCCCACTGAGTGTTCCGATCAGCATCTTAGGGACCCTGAACAGTAGACTCTGGAAGACAGTTGGGGAACAAGTAATACACAGAGAGGAAGCCATGATGTAGCGGAAGACATAAGAAACAGAAGCCCTAAGGGGACTGGAACCTGCTGGTCAGTTCGTGTGGACGGACCAGCGGGACATACTAGAATGGAAGGGCATGGAGCAGCCATAATTGACACTATGACAAGGACAATCAGAGACTGACTCAGTTAATGATGTGCTGCTTCTCTAGAAGGCCCGCGTTCCACCTGCAGTTGCCTGTCTTACTCCGTGAGACCCTGCTCTACATCTGTTGGATTTATTTATCTTCTAGTTTAACTCCCCTACCCTCTGCCACGAGAATCTCTCTCTCTATCCTTTGCAAAAATAAAAGACCCAATTAAGGCGGGAATAGCACAGCTACTGAAAGTTAGAAATCCAGAGAGGTCTGTCCATGCCTAGTGATTCTGGTTTATATAAATGGAGGATCTCTCTCTCTCTCTCTCTCTCTCTCTCTCACTCTCCCTCTCCTTCTTCCCTTAGGAGCAGACTCTTTCCCCTTTTAGGCATTTCTTCTTTGGACAGATATGGATCAAATCAGGGATGTTCCCTTAACCGGGAAAAACGGCTCCAATCACTTGCTGGAATTTTATTCTACAATTATTCAGGCTTGAGGGAGAGAGCGTAAACTCTGACAGAGCAGAGCAAACACTCTCCCCTTTGCACTTGTCTCAGAGCCTGGATGCTCAGTCACTTCTGCTCCAGCATGGGGCCTCACTGACTCAGTCAAACTGGTGGAGAATGAATGGTCTCCACGCTCCCAACCGCCAAACGCACACACATGCCCTCGGGTACATGCATGCAGCTTCTGAGCCTCTTCGTTGCGGACAGATGACGTTCTCATGCCGTGATCTTCAACTCTGATGTCCTCCTTGCTGGTTCTTGCTGTTGTATCTTCTTCTGAAGCAGCTACTCCTCTGTGCAGCTCTTGTCCAGGCCCTGCTCCCCTGACCCCCCAGCCCTACTGCCATTCTGTGACTTCAGGGTGTGTTTCCCTGGGATTTGCTGCTAACTTACTATTTCTGAGACCGCAGATACCTTTTACTGTTCCCGGGCCCATACAGTACAATTATGCCCCAGAGGTGACTGGACTTCACCAGAGAGTAATGACTCCTTCAGACAAATAACTAAGCTCATTACTTTTAACGTAGTCACCCAATTCCATGCAACGCTACATGCTGCTGGGACTTCCAAGGAATGTCCTGTATCCACCTGCAACTCTCTGAGACCTGAGTCGAAGGCCCCTTGAGCAGCACCACGTGAGGAATTCCATCCCCCCTGGATGCACGAAGTGGGGTACAGGCCTGATCAGATAAGGGTCAGTTTGCCAAGTAGCTGAAGTCCTTGGGACCCTTCTTTGCAAACTTTTGCTTTAGCTCTTCCTGACGCCTGGGGCCCATTTCGATGAACCTCAGGTACCTGATTATGACCTTCCTCTGCTCTTTTCTCTGAAGGGCTGGTATAGTTAGTCCTGTCAGGACTGTTTACTCGTGATCTTGTCTCAAGATGCCACACAGAGATGGATTTCACATAAATCCATAAGTACAACGCTACTTCATAAAATATATCAATCATGAGTTTCTTTATACAATTTTTTTTTTTTGCGTAACAACAAAAAAAGAAGGCGTGTAAAGGGGAAAAAAAAATCGAGATTAAAATGGATCCGATGTGGCTACAAAAGTTTTTGTACTGCCACAGGAAAATCAGTGTTCTTTTCTCTCGCACTCTAATTATTACTTTCCATTTTACTACAGACACTAAATTATTGTTGTCACACCACATGACATTAAATTATCATTGGAAGCCAGCCAACTAGGCAGAAGCTGGCGTCTGGTTCAAACGCCAAGTGAGTAAATATTCCAAGCTTCAGGGGAAGCACGGGCAAATGTGAAATGCAGTGAACTTGAGTTCAGGAATGTTTACTTTGACTTATGGTCTGTACAGGATGGAGATTCCATATATGGGTCCTTCTCACTGTCTGAGCACTGCCAGCTAAAAGGCAGACCTCAGTAACTTGTCAGCCTACAGACAACTTTTGAGGAGGGGGGTAGTGAATAGGGGATCCTTTAGAAACTCTTTATTTTAATGGATCCATTCAGTTTTATTCTTAGGTTCTAAGTTTAAGTGTCTAGAGTTTCTTTTTTACCTCTTTTATTTCTTTATTAAAGTATAGTTGATTTACAATGTTGTGTTAATTTCTTCTGTACAGGAAAGGAATTCAATTTTATATATATACACAGACACACACACACACACACACACACATTCTTTTTTTAATATTCTTTTCCTTTATGGTTTTTCATAGGATATTGAATATATTTCTCTGTGCTCTACAGTGGGACCTTGGTGTTTATCCATTCTGTATATAATAGCTTACATCTGCTAACCCCAATGTCCCACTCCATCCTCCCTCAACCTCTCCCCCTTGGCAACCACCTGTCTGTTCTCTATGTCCGTGATTCTGTTTCTGTTTCACAGATAGATTCATTTTGTCATATTTTAGATTCCACATATAAGTGCTATTGTATGGTATTTGTCTTTCTCTTTCTGACTGACTTTGCTTACTATGATAATCTCTAGGTGCATCCATGTTGCTGCAAATGACATTATTTTATTCTTTATTACAGCTGAGTAATATTCCATTGTATATACGTACCACATCTTCTTTAGGAACTCTTAATGCTCCTTACTCCTTCAACAATAAACAATGACAATGGCCTTTTAGACCTGGTTTCATGTCCAGACTTCAAACACATTTTATCTACTAACTAGAGCCCCAGTCATGTAGCTGATTACTACTTAGTTTTCAGGTTCTGGTTGAGATGTCCCTTCCTCCAGGAAGCCTTCCCTGACAGCCTCAGTCTGAGTTGCTTTCTCAAACCTCTGCCTATTTGCTCTCTTAGCTCGATGCATTTTCCTCTGAATATCAGCCATCACAGCCCGCTTAAAATTATGCCATTCAGACCAGACTGCAAGCAGCCTGACGTTAGAGACCATGACTTCATTGTTCTTGGCACTGGGTGGGTATATTCTGTTCGATTCCATGGAGAAAGGGGTTGAATATCATGGAATGTCTGTCATGAGTATAAATTTGTCATCAGGATCAGAACACACAGCACTTGGAGAGGACTTTGGTGGGGAGAGTAGGGTTGGGGTGGAGAGAGAGAAGTGACTGTTATGGAATACCCAGCTGTTTCAGGCAGCTTGCGAGATACTTTACACATCTTGTCTAATTTTTCTTTACAGCAAGCTTTATAGAGATCATCTAATCCAACTTTTCACAGATGAGAAACTGGAGAGACACATTCCCAGTGGGGACATGAAATGCCCCTAATTATCTACGGACATATGTATATTTTCACACCCTGTTGAATCGCACCCGTGGCTTTTGTGCCTTTGTTTTCCGGTGTATCCTTCATGTATTAGTCACTCACAGAGTTCACCTTATCCCTCAAAATCCAGTCCAAACATTTCCTCTATCGTAAATCTTCCTATGAGAAGCCTTCCTACTCCACTGCCAATGCTTTCGATCAGAATTAAGGACTGCTTCCTTTGAACCTCTTTTGAACCAGAATTTCTATCAGACGCATGAATATGGTTGTTCGATGCAGGGGTTTTGCACTCAAACTCCTTGAGGTTAAATCTTCCTCCCCCAGGCGTTAGCCCTGTGACCTTGGACAAGTTACTTAACGCCCCTGGCTTTGTTTACTCACTTATTGTATCAGTCAGGTTCAACCAGAGAAGCAGGGCCAGCAGGAGATGTATATTAAGAGATTTGTTACAAGGAATTTGTTTGTGTGATTGCGAGGGCTGAGTGTGAAATCCATGAAGGCAAGGCCATCAGAAAGGGCAGGCTGGAACACTGGGGCAGCAGATAAAGTTGTTGTCCAAAGGGTGGGGAGGGAGTAACTATAGAACCTACCTCATAAGGCCATTATAGAGAGTAAATGGGTTTAGCCATATCATGCATTTAGAATAGTATTTGGTAAGTGACAAGGCTTCAATAAATGCTGACTCTTAATAGAGCGTTTGTTATATTATACTGTATTATAATTATTTTACATGTCTGCTGTCCCTCCTAGACTTTGAAGTCTCTTATTCATGTATGGACCCAAAGCTTTGTAGACAGCCTGACCTACAGCATGGATTGGTTACGTTTTTTTGAATGAATAATTAATTTTCTTTCAATTTTGAAATAGCTTGCAGACAACCTAGAAGAATGCCATATGAAGGAGCCACTGATGAAGACTTCTCTTCCATTGCACTGGAGGGCTAAGGGGCTATAATATTTGGGGTCATTTTCCAAAGAAGGAAAGGGAAGGATTGTAGCTACCAACCGAGTTCCACGGCCTTTTTTTTTTTTTTAATTCATCACAGAGAATGTTATAATTTGTCAGTAGGCCAGAAAGCAGAAGGTCCACCAGATGGTCTCGGGATTTGAAAATATATGAAGCCTCAGAAGAGGTCATTTGATTTTCTGCAGAGTCACTGGGTAAAGATTATGAAAGTATATAAGTAAACAAAGTTTTACTTTCTTTTATGTTCCATAGAGAAAGTCCTCTCATGTATATGTTATATCACAGTGAAAGAATTTCTATTCAACAGAGATTCAAATAATGACTAAGATCTAAGTTCACGTACCTCTAAAATAAGAAAACTAAGGTAAAATCCATAGAGGTGTCCAAATCTTGTGGAGTAGCTTTTCCTGCACCCCCTCTGACTACATTGTGGAGGTAGATTTGTTTTACATAGTGTGACCTAATACGATGATAGGAGGCTGAAACTCACCAGTAATCTCTTCTTTTCTGTGGCAAGGATGTTGCAATATCTAAGATCCAAAGAATCGAGTTGCAGGCGAGGGATTCACATTAACTTTCCATTTTTCACTTTCTTTGTATTTTTTTAATCTGTAAAAGTTACTTAGACTTAGCACTGGTGTGTGAATATCAGCCTTAAGCACAGTTGCAAAGAAAGCTCACTGGGGTGGCTTTAGAATGATCCTATTTGGAAGGCTAAGTGTAAGCAGTGTTGAACGCTTAAGAAATGAGGATCAAGTTCAGGTTCTGGTAAAGAGTTTGTGTGCTTACTTGAGCTAAAAGATCAGATAAAAGTGTCTAGTTAACTTTTCTTTTTATTATCCAAGGGTTTGCAGCCGTTCAGATACCACTCATATACTCTACCCAAATTTAGGAATGAGTTGTCACTAAAGGATTGAAGGTACAGGGGCTTCCCCGGGCTTCCCCGGTGGCGCAGTGGTTGAGAGTCCGCCTGCCGACGCAGGGGACGCGGGTTCGTTCCCCGGTCCGGGAAGATCCCACGTGCCGCGGAGCGGCTGGGCCCGTGAGCCATGGCCGCTGAGCCTGCGCGTCCAGAGCCTGTGCTCCGCGATGGGAGAGGCCACAACAGTGAGAGGCCCGCGTACCGCAAAAAAAAAAAAAAAAAAAAAAAAAAAAAGTACACATACCAACTGTATTTATCCAATTCATGTGTAAGCTCCATTCTTCACAAAAATCTTTGCATATTATATAGCCATAGATAACCAAACACATAAGGTGTGTTACAATTTCTGATTCCCTCTGTCTGAAGTTAAACTGCTTTTAACCCAAACATTTTCAAGGTGGCCAGGTTCATATTAAAACGTGTTTGAGAAAGAGTGTTCACGAAGAATATACGTTTTGGTACTAATTAGATGAACATCCATTTACTCATTTACCTGCTAGACATTTATCCAGTGCCTGCCAGGTGCCGGGAACGTGATAGGTGCATCAGTAATACAAAGATACAACGGAAATTCCAGTCTCGTAGACAAGCCACTCAGATAGTGTTAGGGAAAGGACAGGGTGCCAGGGGAGAAGATTAGAGGGGCGCCCAGACTCTATATATTATAGAAAGCTTCCTGGAAGAAATCACATCCACACTGAGACTTGAACGAATTCAACAGGTGAAGCCCATTACCCATGTAATGGCGTGTCTGCGGGGAGAGGCAAGTTCAAACTGTTGCAGACAAAGAGAACAGAATATATGGGGGGCTCGGTGGCCAGTAGAAGCATGGCACATTCCTGTTTCTGGCAGGCTTGTTGTTACAGGATTGGGCGGGACCACGGCTGGCAAGAAGACTAGAGAAGTAGAAATCCAACAAAGGGGGGCAGTGAGTAGTGGATTCAAGAGATCTCTAAGAGTTATATTTCAGAATTTCATTGAAGAGAGGATTCAAGTGGTAAGGGAAAGGATGACTCAGTGCTGACATTCAGAGTTCTGCTGTGAGTAAGTGGGTAAAAGGTGGTACCATTTACCTAAAAAAAATGATCCTAGGAGGAGGTAAGTATGACATCATTGTGCTGGATTTTTGAGTTTGAAGTGCCAGTGGGGTAAGAAGTGGAAAGGCCTAGTGGACAGTTAATATCTGTGGCTCTGACTCTCAGCAGCCCCCACTAGGGAAATAGATTTGTGATTCATTATCACGTAGACTAGGGTTTCTTGACCTTGGCACTGTTGATATTTGGGACCAGATAGTTATTTGCCGTGGGGCCTGAGGTGTGTACTGTGGGATGTCCAGCCACACCCCTTACCTCTACCCACGAGATGCTAAGCTGCACGTCACTCAAGCTGTTAACGACGTAACATGTTTCCAGACATTGCCAAGTGTCCCCTGGGGACAGATTGCCCCAGCTGAGAACCAACGACAGAGTGGTACCTAATGCATGAACATGGACGAGTATAGAGAGTGAGAGGATGAGTTCTCAGGATAGAACACTGAAAGGCACCAATTTAGGAACCAAAAATGGAAAGAAAATCCCCTAAGAGAGACTGACAAGGACTGGTCCGTGAAGTAGGCAAAAAATATAGAAGCCAAGGGAAAAAAATGTTTCAGTAAGAAAAATATGATTCCTAAGGGTTAATGTGGCTAAGAGTTTAATCCCAATGAAGCCTAGAGAGCAGCTCTGTTTAGCAGCAAGGATGTCATTGATGATCATTACCTTAATGAAGATAATTTTAGCAGCATCGGGTAATGGGGTGAGAAGTAAATGAACTTGTATTTTGTTGTTGCATTATTTTATCTGGCCAGACATGGCAGCCCAGGCAAGAGAATCTAGACAGTTAAAAGGGTCTTGGCTTGGGGTTTTGAAAGAGGGCTCAAGGAATGGTTCAGTGGCAAATGGGAGTTGATGATATTGGCAAGAAAGTGATGGAAGTGGGGAACCATGAAATGTAAGCTGGATCGTGAAAGCAATGAATACTAGAGAGAACTGATGGGTACAGATAAAGTAGAGAGTCTGGAGTCAAGGTCTCTATGAGTATAGGAGCAGCGAAAATGAGAATTACTGAGGGGAAAACTTGGAGGTGCATATCAGTAGAATAGTCCTCAACCAAGCTGGGCCTTGGTTTCTTTATCAGTAAGTTCAGAGGGTTAACCTAGATGCCCCCAATATCTTTGCAGCATTTATTGTTTTAGATTAATAAGGAAATTATTAATTTAGATAAAAAATTTTTTTAAATTTATTAATTTAGATTAATTATTAATCTAGGAAATTAAAGATACATGTATATATAACTTGGTGTCTAGAAAGCTTATTGATATAAAAATTTTCTGAAATAGGGTTCTGATTTGGGGCCATCCTGATTTTTGATGCTATAAGTTAAGGTATTTTATTCCCAACAATTAGGTCTAACCAATGTTGATAGATTCTTTAATTTAGGCTGAGGAAACCCTAGATATATGAGATAGTTTCTGATGGTTCAATGACTTTACTTTGGAGAGGAGCATAAGTTCTTAAGAAATACAAAGGTATGGAACCTTGGTTTTTGTGGGCTTTCTTTCCTAGAGTGATTTCCCTCTCTCCCCTATAATCTTTCCTGATAGGTTAGCAACAATAAAGGCTTAAATGGTGTATTTATAGGAAAATGAGAAGGTTATAAAACAAGGTCAGAAAATATGGGGGACATACACCTCTGTTTTTTCTTCTGACACTCTAGGCAGACATCACTAATTGATTTGAGCATGCTTTCCTCCAGAATGTAGACATGTGCTTATGGCCATAATTCTTACCCCTGGCTGAACATCAGAATCATTTGCAGAGATTAAAAAAAATATCAGGCTTCATCCTAGATTTACTCAATCAGCCCTTCAGTGATTCTGATGTACTCTGCCTGAGACTGATTTTCTATGCATGGCTCCAGGCAGACAGATTGGAGTTGGCACTTGAGATGAAAGATGCATTATCTCAGCTGGAGAATAACTGCAAACTCTCACCCTCCTCCCTCTTCCCTGTATCTCCACTTTACAAGATGGAGATGCATTTCACTTCAGAAAGTTGCCAATTCTGAATTAGAGTTAAGACTTAATCCATAAACGAGCTAAAGAAAGATGGGAAGTAATTCTCACCAAACCTTCTTCCTCTAGTTATTATTGTTAAGGGTAACAGCATTAACTAGCTCATGGGATAATTATTCCATTGAGAGTTCATCATTAACTCATTTAATACAAAAACGTTTATTAAGAGCTCATATACTCTAAAGATGGCATACATTTCAGATGTAAGCAGAAAAGATGATAAAACCATGTATTGAAGCAATTAATTAGCTCCAGTGCTCTTATATTTGTACTTTCCCAACAAGCCAAGAAACTGTAAAATCAAAATCCAATCATTAGACTTTCTCTAAACAAGGGTCACATGAAAAGCAAGAGCAAAAAGTATGACAGAGTCAGATCATCTGAAGTTGTGTTCCAAGAAGACTTTACTGAGAGAGGTGGGATCAAGATGGTGGAGTAAGAAGACCCTGAGCTCACTTCCACCTTCAGACACATCAAAACTACAACTACATATAGAACAGCTCTCTCTGAGAATGACCTGAAGACTAGAACAGCTTTTCTACTATTAAGGATATGAAGAAAACATCATACCAAGATAGGTAAGAGGGGAAGAGGAGCAATCAGGTGACCCAGAAAAGAAGGGGGTATCACAAACTTGGAGGTCCTCCCTAAGAAGCAAGAGGTTTGAACCCCCGCATTGGGCATCCCAATCCTGGTGACTGGCACTGGAAAGACAAGCCCCCTTAACTGGTTTTGAAAGCCAGGGAGGCTCACAACCTGGAGAACCAGAAGGCTATAGGAAACCCAGACTACACTCTTAAAGGACTTGTGCACAAACTTACTTGCTCTGAGACCCAGTGTGGAGACAGCAGACTTGAAAAGAGCCTGGCACTCTAGCTGGCCTGCACACCCCAAAACCTGCATCCAGCTCCAGCTCCAACAGCCCCCACCAAGGCAGTGGCCCCCAGCATGCCCCAGGAGAAGCCCTGGTCTGCACCATGCTCCAGCTCTAGGCCCCCTCATTAAGTTTATAAGCCTGGTTCACCACAGAAAAAGCCCCAACCTGCACTCACTTCTGCTCCAGCCCTCCCGCCAAAGCCACTGGGCATACACAGTCTGCATAGAGATGCACCCACACAAGGACACATATTCAAGCTCTTTCCCATAATTCATAAAGACAAACAAAGAAAGTCAAACAAAATGAGGAGACAGAAGAATATGTTCCAAACAAAAGAACAGGATAAAACCCTAGGGGGAAAAAAGCCCTAATGAAACAGAGATAAATAATTTACCTGATAAAGCGTTTAAAGAAATGGTCATAAAAGTGCTCATCAAACTCAGGTGAAGAGTAGAAGAACACAGTGAGAACTTCAACAAAAAATTAGAGATTATAAAAAAGAACCAATTAGATTTGAAGAATACAATAACTGAAATAAAAAATACATTAGAGGGAATCAAAAGCAGATTAGGTGATACAGAAGAATGCATAAGTGACTTAGAAGACAAAATATTGGAAATCACCCTATCAGAAGAGCAAAAAGAAATAAGAACTTAAAAAAAATGAGGATAGCTTAAGGGATCTCTGAGATAATATCAAGTATAATAACATTACCATTATTATTGGGGTCCCAGAAGGAGAAGAGAGAGAAAAGGGAGGAGAAAATGTATTTGATGAAACAATGTCTAACAACTCCCATGACCTGGGGAAGGAAACAGGTCCAGGAACCACAGAGAGTCCCAAACAGGATGAACCCAAAGAGATCTACAGCAAGACATATATAATTTAAATGGCAAAAATAAGAGAGAATTTTAAAGTCAGCAAGGGAAAAACAGTCATACACAAGGGAACCCCTATGAGGCTATCAGTGGAAACTTTGCAGAACAGAAGATATTCTTTTAAAATGCTACAAGAAAAAACCTATAACCAAGGATACTCTACCTGGCAAGGTTATCATTCATAATTGAAGGAGAGATAAGAGTTTCCCAGACAAGCAAAAACAGAAGAGTTTATCACCAATAAACCAGCCTTGCAAGAAATGTTAAAGGGGCTTCTTTAAGTGGAAAAGACCACAACTGGAAATATGAAACTTATGACAGGAAAAATCTTTGTTAGGGGCTTCCCTGGTGGCGCAGTGGTTGAGAATCCGCCTGCCGATGCAGGAGACACGGGTTCGTGCCCTGGTCCGGGAAGATCCCACATGCCGTGGAGCAACTAAGCCCGTGAGCCATGGCCGCTGAGCCTGTGCGTCCGGAGCCTGTGCTCCGCAACGGGAGAGGCCACAACAGTGAGAGGCCCGCATACCGCAAAAAAAAAAAAAAAAAAAAAAAAAAAAAAATCTTTGTTAAAGGCAAATATACAGTAAAGGTAGTAGATCAACCACCTATAAATCTAGTAGAAATGTTAAATAACAAAGGTTGTAAAATTATCTATATCCACAATAAGAAGTTATGGGATACACAAAAAGATGTAAAGTATGACATCAAAAACATAAAACGTGATGGGGGAGTAAAAAATGTAGAATGGGTTTGAACTTAAATGACTATCAGTTTAAAACAAATAGACAGATAAATACGTAGATAGATAGGTAGGTAGGTAGATAGATAGATAGATATGAATGTCATGATAACTACAAACCAAAAACCTACAATAGATACACAAAAAACAAAGAGAAAGGAGGCCAAGCAAAATTCTAAAGAAAATCATCAAACCATAAGGGAAGAGACTAAAAGAAGAAGAAAAGAACAGAGAAGGACTACAAAACAACCAGAAAACAAATAAACATCAATGGACTAAATACTCCCATCAAAAGACAAAGGAAAGGGTGGCTGAATAAAAAAAAAAAAAAAAAAAAACCAAAACCTACCTATATGCTGCCTACAAGAGATTCACTCCAGATCTAAAGACACAAATTGGAGAGGAAGAAGTAAAACTGTCTCTATTTGCAGGTGAGATGATACTATATATAGGAAACCCTAAAAACTCCACACACACACACAAACACACACACAAACCTGTTAGAAATAACAAATGAATTCAGTAAAGTTGCAGGATACAGAACTAAAATACAGAAATCTGTTGCATTCTATACACTAATAATGAACTATCAGAAAGAGAAAACAATCCCATTTACAATTGAATTCAAAAGAAAAAACACCTAGGAATAAATTTAACCAAGGTGAAAGACCTATATTCTGAAAACTATACGACACTGATGAAAGAAATTGAAGACTACACAAATAAATGGACAGTTTAGGAGAATTAATATTGTTAAAATGACCATACTACCCCAAACAATCTTGAGATTCAGTGTAATCCCTATCAAAATACTCATGGCATTTTTCATAGAAATAGGACAAATAATCCTAAAATTTGCATGGAAAAAAAAGATCTCAAATAGTCAAAGCAATCTTGAGAAAGAAGAACAAAGCTGGAGGTATCATGCTCCCTGACTTCAAACTATACTACAAAACCATAGTAATCAAAAGAGTATGGTACTGGCACAAAAGACATAGATCAATGGAACAAAATAGACAGCCCAGAGATAAACACAAGCACATATGGTCAATTAGTCTATGACAGAGGAGGCAAGAATATAAATGAAGTTGGCAAAAATGGACAGTTACATTCAAAAGAATCAAACTGGACTACTTTTTCACACCATACACAAAAATAAAGTAAAAATTGATTAAAGACTTAAATGTAAGACCTGAAACCATAAAGACCCTCTAGAAGAAAACATATGCAGTGCACTCTTTAAGATCAATCCTAACAATATTTTTTTGGACCTATCTCCTCAGGCAAGGGGAATAAAAGCAAAAATAAATAAATGGAGCCATATTAAACTAAAAAGCTTTGCACATCTAAGGAAACCATCAAAACAAAGAGGAGAAAAAAGAAAAAAAAAAAAAAGAAAAAGAAAGAAAAGCCAACCTACTGAATGAGAGAAGGTATTTATAAATAATATGTCCAAATTGGGGTTAATATCCAAAATCAAAATGTATAAAGAACACATACAACTCAATGGCAAAAAACCAAATGATCCAATTAAAAAATGGGTAGAGGACCTGCATAGGCATTTTTCCAAAGAAGACATACAGATAACCACCAGGCACATGGAAAGATGCTCAACTAATCATCAGGGAATGCAAATGAAAACCACAGTGAGATACCACCTCATACCTGTCAGGATGGCTATAATCAAAAAGCCAAGAAGTAAATGTTGGAGAGTATGTGGAGAAAAGGGAACCCTCGTTTACTGCTGGTGGGAATGTAAATTTGTACAGTCACTATGGAAAACAGTATCAAGGTTCCTCAAAAAATTAAAAATAGTACTACCATATGATCCAGAGAGTCTACTTCTCGGTATTTATCCAAAGAAAATGAAAATGCTAATTAGAATATATATCTGCGCCCCAGTGTTCATAGCAGCATTATTTATGACAGCCAAGATATGGAAGCAACCCAAGTGTCCATTGACAGATGAATGGATAAAGAACATATGATATTGATATATATATATATATATATATATATATATATATATATATATATATATATACATACAATGGAATACTACTCATTAAAAGAATGAAATCTTGCCTTTTGCAACAACATGGATGGACCTGGAGGGTATTATGCTAAGTGAAATAAGTCAGAGAGAGAAAGGCAAACAGTGTATGTTTTTACTTATATGTGGAATCTGAAAAACAAAACAAATGAACAAATATAACAAAACAGAAAGACCTGTGGATACAGAGGACAAACCAGTGGTTGCCAAGGATGGGGGGTTGGGGATAGGGAGGTAGGTGAATTAGGTGAAGGGGATTAAAAGGTGCAAACTACCAGTTATAAAATAAATAATCACAGGTATATGATGTACAGCACAGGGAATATAGTCAATAATATTATAATAACTTTGTACAGTATGCAATCTATAAAAATACTGAATCATTATGTTGCACACTATGCGTCAATAAAAAACAATAATAAAAAAATGACTTTCCCCAAAATTCCATGTCCTTGATTCTAACAGCCCTAGAAGAAGTCAGGGTAGGGTCATGTAAGTCCTTCAGTCTCCTTGGTTCATCTTCCTCTGTGGCATCTTGTTGCTTAGGATATTCGAATTTCCAGTGCTTTGCTGTATAAAGCCAGTGCTGATTTCTTGATGAATTTTTAAGTTACACTTTTTTTTTTTTTTTTTTTTTTTTTTGCGGTACGTGGGCCTCTCACTGTTGTGGCCTCTCCCGTTGCGGAGCACAGGCTCCAGATGCACAGGCTCAGCGGCCATGGCTCACAGGCCCAGCCGCTCCGCGGCACGTGGGATCTTCCTGGACCGGGGCACGAACCCGTGTCCCCTGCATCGGCAGGCGGGCTCTCAACCACTGCGCCACCAGGGAATCCCTAAGTTACACTTTTAATGAGCCCTCTTTTGTACTATCTTCCAAATATTTGTCTACATTTTTGCTAAGCTGACAATATAAGGTCTTGTTCTTAGCAAATGTCTCCCCTGAGATGAGAGGTTATTTCATTTTAGTGTTTTACCTTCTTTCTGTAGAGAGAAAGCTGAGGCAGATTTTGACAAATTGTTGGCTGGCTGCTCTATGAAACTGTTGAATGAGGGTGGTGTTGGAGCCCCTTGGTGGGGAGTGGACAGGAAGGAAGTCAAAAGGACTGGGGCCCCCCATCTCCACTTCACCAAAGCAAGCTCTGGTTTGTACTGTACCTACTAAAATTTCAAATAAAATGGGAATAAATATTCTTCTTAAATAAATACTCTTTTAAAAACATCTGAGAACAAAAAATAACAACAAAAAATTGGAGTCCTGAAACTCAAGAGAAAATATCCTAAAACAGTGGTTATTGAACTTCAGCTGCATCGCTGCATCTGAATCACTGGAAGCCTTGTTAAAACACAGATTCCTGGGCTCCACTCCTAGAGATTTTCTGATTTAGTAGGTCTGGGGTGAAGCCCAAGAATTTGCATTTTAACTGGTTCCCAGGTGGGGTTATAATGCTGCTTGTTCTGCAGCCACATTTTGAGAACCAGTGCCCTAGAAATAGGAAGCTGGCAATGGTATGGATTTTGTGATCCTGTAATTTGAATAAGAGATGACTTTTAGTACCATCTGAGATCTTCATATACATGCACATTATAACTTTATGTAGCCCTGCCCACAGTCCTCTCAACCAGATGTCAGAAACTCGTTTGCCAAATGCAAGTTGTTCCCATTTTTAAAATTAGATGCCACCATGTTCTACTGGGAAATGTCACATATTAATCTGGATTTTCCAGCTTCTTTTGAAAAATCAGATTAACTAGTGAAACCGAGCAGGTCCCTGTGGGGCTCCTGGGCATGGAAGCCTTTCTGTGTCCCCCCCTTTCTTATTTGTAAGGAATAGGCTTCAGCCTCTATAACCTTCACTGATTTTCAAAGGGCAGGTTCAAACAGTGGCTAATCAGGGAAGGGAGGAGATGTAGACACAAGGGAGGAGCAGTCAAGAAACAATAGCGCAGCCTCGAGGCAGGGTCCTGGTTCCGCCTAAAGAGATACACATAACAATATCTTTGCCGGCTCTTCTGCAGAACTAAAACCCCCAACAAATGGAAAACATTAACTACTTGATGAAGCATTCTTCATTCCAGAGAGAAGGTCACAGTTTGATTACCTCAAGAACCACAGAAGCTCATCAGGAAACCACTGGAGGCAGATTAAAGGAATGCAGACCCTGCACACATCCTGATCCTTATCTTCAACCCTGCCCTTGAACCTTTGCTATAAAACTCTTCACCAAGTCCCCCCAGGTTGGGACACACAGTTTTGAGGGCATGAAGCCTGCTGTGTCCTTCTTTGCCTGGCAAGGCAAGGAAGCTATTCTTTTCTACTTCACCCAAAACTCTATCTCTGAGATTCAATTCAACACTCGTGCATAGAGGCCGAGTTTTCAGCATCACTACTATCACTTAGCCTGCATTGCCACAAGGCAGCCCTCTGCTGGAGATGAGGTAACTGCTGCCCCCTTAGATGAACATGCTCCTTCCTGCAGCTTCTCCCTCAGGCTCTCCAAATTCTCAAGGAAACAGTTACACGCCGATTCAAATCTCAGAGCCCATGGGAAGTATCTTTGGAGCTGTGCAACTAATCGTTCAGGATTATTCCTCCCTATTCCCGTTGCTCAAAACGCCATTGAAGAATGAAAGGCATTTCCTATTGTATTTGTTATCTATATATAATACGGTATATCATCGTGTTAAATATGGATACATCTGCAGGAAATAAGCTTACTATAAATTTACATGAAATATGCTAGATGAAAATAATACCCCAGGACACCTACCTTGGCTTAGAAGCCTGCACTATGACCTGATGCTACACTTCACTTGGGGGGTCTAAAGGAAATTTCACTGGATTCTATTCATCTGCCAGGGCTGGCTACTTCCTGAGTTTCTATTTAAAAAAAAAAAAAAAAAAAAAAAAAGAATCAGTAGCATGATAACTGGAAAAACAAACACATTTAAAATTCCTAGACTCTTTGGAGAGTCTCTTGCTGCTTTTGACTCTGTGATATTTCTCTAAATTCTTTTGAACAAAGTCCAAGCCTCCGGATCTTTCAAAGAAGGGATTTGCACTAAAACTAATATTTCTAGTCCATGCTCATCAGGGTTAGAGGCTGCTTTTTCCACTGAGATCCCTCCATATTCACAATCATTTCACACTTTAATTGGGACAGGTTCCCTAAATTCAAAGGCAGAAAGTCCCATAGAACTTGCCTCATTTAACAAAGGAGGCTTTTTCTTTCCCAAACCCCTCTGGCTTTGGTGACTTGGAAAATCTTATTAGCCAGATGAAAAAAGAAAAAAAAAGGAAAAATTTCACCACCAACTCTGGGACTTGAAGAACTATTTGGAGGCTTGTGAAGAGCAAGAACCCAATTAAGTAGCTCAGCTACACAGACCCGAGTGTAGCATGACAGGTCTGGGGTGCCCTTTGCATATGTGTCCAACTCTGCCCGGCTGAGCTGCCTCTAAGCTCTCTGTCAAAATGGCATGAGTCTGAGTGATTCATTTCCCAACCACAAGACACCAGCGGAGGGTAAATCTAATGCAGGCTGGGAGTAGCCGGATCAGGGAGATATGACTGATATCTAAACAGGGATTTGGATGGAGCTGAGGCAGGCTTAAAACAACTTTCTCGTAACAACATAGAATGGCTAACCGAAGCAGCAAAAGCACTTTCTTTGACCCTTTTGTCCTTAGTTTCAAGAGGCACAAATAGATTCTACTTTCTTCGCTTGACCTATTATCTAAGAAAAAAGTGACCCTTACCCCCAGGAAGAGTGCTGACAAATCTTTTATAGGTTTGGTTTGAAAAGAAATGAAGCCCAGGTGGTGGCTGAATCTGCAGAGGAATCTGGGGAATTTTAGGCTGTCCCCGTTTGGAGGCTCCACAGGAGGGACTTAGGCTGGGAGGGGTTTCCTGGTTAGAAGACAATCGCTCCACAGGGATGAGTTGGAAAATTGAAACCCAAGATGAGAAGACTGAGGCTGAAGACTCAAGCCAATTAAAACTCTGCATTTCCCAAGTGATTCTTAGGTGCTGGTGTTACCTAGAATCATTTTGCAAGATATTTTAGAAACAGAACCGCACAACACTTGAATACGATTTAATTTATCCCTACTCATGTGAAAGTAAGAGTTTCAACAACTTCATTAAAATCAAGTCTGTTTCTCATAAAAACCAAACTTCTGCATTTTCCTGTTAAAACTGGATCATGCTGTAAATACTAGTTATTTAATAACTTACAGGTGTGAAGAGACCCTGATTTCTATGGCTTTTGATTCAAATTATCCATTTAATTTTCATTTATTATATGCTTTTCTATCTTGTATACTCAACGGATGCATCCAATAATTTTCAGGCCTGTATTTTGTCTTCTGACCTGGCTTTTGCTCACCTATCTTGTGTCAAATAATCTTTTCTGTACTATGAGACACATTTTTTGCTTAGTTTTATTTTTCCCTCAAAGGGATTATGATTTAGCTAGGGAAATGAGTCTAACATAGGAACTAGTAAGGAAATTTATAGACAGATAGGGTTCACTTTTAGGTTTTAATACAATTCAAAGTTCTATCCTTGACCTCTTTCTGTACTCATTTACCCACTCTCTTTGGAGACACTTATATGTTCCCACAGATGTCTCCTAAATCACTACCTCCAACCCTAAATTTTGTCCAGATATATACATTTTTATTTCAAACCCCCTCTGGAAATCACCCCCAGGTTTCCCACAAATAGTTCCAACTCAACACAGTCAGAATCTTTATGATCATTTTCTCTGGCAATCCTGTTCGTCCTGGTGCATCGCTTATCATCATGATGGCTCTGCCAGGCACCCAGCTGACCAAGCATAGACTTGAAGTTATTCTAGGTTTCTGCTTCTGCTGCTTTGCAGATAATCACTAAGTGCAGTTAATTAAATGACCCCCCAAAACACAACAAACTAGTGCATGTAACAAAGAAAGAGACAGATTCACAGATATAGAGAACAAACTAGTGGTTACCTGTGGGGACAGGGAATGGGGGAGGGGCAAATAGGGGTAGGAGATTAAGAGGTAGAAGCTATTAGGTACAAGACAAAAAAAAAACAACCCTCAGAATGGGAGAAAATATTTGCAAGCCAACCAAGTGACAAAGGATTAATCTCCCAAATATGCAAACAGCTCATGCAGCTCAAGTTCAAAAAAGAAAACAACCCAATCAGAAAATGGGCAGAAAACCTAAATAGACATTTCTCCAAAGAAGACATACAGATGGCCAGTAGGCACATGAAAAGATGCTCAACATCGCTAATTATTAGAGAAACGCAAACCAAAACTACAATGAGGCATCACCTCACGCTGGTCAGAATGGCCATCATCAAAAACTCTACAAACAACAAATGCTGGAGAGGGTGTGGAGAAAAGGGAACCCTCCTACACTGTTGGTGGGAATGTAAATTGATACAGCCACTATGGAGAACAGTATGGAGGTTCCTTACAAAACTAAAAATAGAACTACTAGCAAACTACCAGCAAACCAACTCCTGGGCATATACCCAGAGAAAACCATAATTCAAAAAGACACATGCACCCCAATGTTCATAGCAGCACTATTTACAATAGCCAGGACATGGAAGCAACCTAAATGTCCACGAACAGAGGAATGGATAAAGAAGACGTGGTACATATATACAGTGTAATATTACTCAGCCTTAGAAAGGAACAAAATTGGGTCATTTGTAGAGACATGGATGGACCTAGAGACTGTCATACAGAGTGAAGTAAGTCAGAAAAAGAAAAACAAATATTGTATATTAACCCATATATGTGGAATGTAGAAAAATGGTATAGATGATCTTAATTGCCAAGCAGAAATAGAGACACGGACTTAGAGAACAAATGTATGGAAACCAAAGGGGGAAGGGGTGAGGTGGGAGGAATTGGGAGATTGGGATTGACACATATAAACTATTGATATTATGTATAAAATAAACAACTGATGGGAATATACTGTATAGCACAGGGAACTCTACTTAATGCACTATAGTGTCCTAAATGGAGGGGATATATGTATATGTATGGCTGATTCATTTTGCTGTGCAGTAGAAGCTAACACAACATTATAAAGCAACTATACTCAAATAAAAATTAGTTTAAAAAAAGAATATATTGTACAATCCAGGGAATATAGCCAATATTTTATAATAGCCATAAATGGAGTATAAAAATTGTGAATCACTATTGATTAAGTTCCCAGACGATTTCCCTGATCTCTTCTTAATTGGTTCATGGGAAATATTCTGAAATCTTCCAAACTTTTTGATGCTACTACCATGTCATAGTACTTTTCACTTTGTATTGTCATTTTTTGTTTATTTGCAAACTACTTTATAGCTCTCTCTACTTTTTCCTCCACAAACACATAGCAGCAATAGATAACATATTTTTTTTAGTCAAAACACATTGCTGAACTCAAAAACAATATGAATATCTCCAAAGATATGAGTGTATCAGGACCACACAGCAATAAGTATAAGCAGAAGCTATGGACCTCTTGGGCCCTGAAAAAGGTAAGGTCAGCTGAGATTCTATACATTCTCAGAGCCTAAAAAAAGTGTCTACATTCCAGGATCGCAACTGATGTTAAGCTGCACATCTAAGGTGTATCAAGGAAGCAGAGGGCTTTGTATACCGTGAAGAGACAGTATGGACCCCCACTCAAAATCTAGTTTGATGTTGAGATTGATAATGTCACACACACATGAGAGGTAATGAAAATGTTTGTGTCTCACATAATAGGTCTTCCAAGAACAGCAGGAGAAACCTCTCAGCTGGCCTGAAAAATGCCTTGAGAGAGCAGAGAAAGGAAATTGGCTTGGAATTTTTAAGATGGTTAGCGTGTGAGGCTGGGATGAGGGTTCCACAAGGATGGATTTGAAGGTTTGAACTCCCACCGGTGCCAAAGCAGGGAGCACCTGGGCTTTTTAAAAAATCAGCTGCCCAAATGTGGGACAGAAGGGAGGAGAGAGGGTTCCTGAATCCAGATCTTTGAGGGCTACATGGGCAGAGTTGCCCTGCTGAGATATATAAAAGGGAATAAAAGCTTTTTGTTGTTTTAAACAAGAATGCTTGGAATTTTTCATTACTTTAGTATTCAAAGTGAAGAATGATAGCCCCATAGCAATTCTGAAATCTTCCTGGCCAACAGGGTGAAGGCTTTACCACGTGGGGTGTGGGGATTCTCGGACCAAGTCCTGGGTCTGCACAGGGAGGAATTTCTTCATTCGTTGTTCTCAGTGGTGCCTTCCTCCACCCTCAGGGAGATTTCTGCTTTTTAAGCTTTTCCTTGACCACAGCTGTGGTAGGACTGTGGAACATATCCTCCTTGGGAGATATGTAGACCTTGAAGTTGCCTCCTGTTCATGGAAGATTGGGGATGGGGACAAGTATTCACATCTTTAGTGGACAACCTGATAGATTTTTTTTTTTTTTTTGCGGTACGCAGGCCTCTCACTGTTGTGGCCTCTCCCATTGCGGAGCACAGGCTCCGGACGCGCAGGCTCAGCGGCCATGGCTCACGGGCCCAGCCGCTCCGCGGTACGTGGGATCTTCCCGGACCGGGGCACGAACCCGTGTCTCCTGCATCGGCAGGCGGACTCTCAACCACTGCGCCACCAGGGAAGCCCAACCTGATAGATATTTACATACCATATTCTGGCTCATTGGACTTATTCAAACAATATGTGGAGGTGAAAAATGTGAAAGAGAAATCACCTAATGACATATTGTGGAGCTGAGTACTAATAATACTTTAATGACCAATCTCCCAAACATTTCTCTCTCTATAAATGAGATTTATACACATATAAATACATGTTTACAGTTACGGGATGACAGGATATAAGCTATTCTCTACCCTGCTATTTAAAAGGATATATTTTTAACATCTTTATTGGAGTAAAATTGCTTTACAATATTGTGTTAGTTTCTGTTGTATAACAAAGTGAATCAGCTATATGTATACATATAACCCCATATCCCTTCCCTCTTGTGCCTCCCTCCCACCCTCCTTATCCCACCCCGCTAGGTGGTCACAAAGCACCAACCCTGTGCTATGCAGCTGCTTTCCACTAGCTATCTATTTTACATTTGGTAGTGTATATATGTCCATGCTACTCTTTCACTTTGTCCCAGCTTACACTCCCCCCTCCCCGTGTCCTCAAGTCCATTCTCTACGTCTGTGTCTTTATTCCTGTCCTGCTCCTAGGTTCATCAGAACCTTTTTTTTTTTTTAGATTCCATATATATGTGTTAGTATACGGTATTTGTTTTTCTCTTTCTGACTTACTTCACTCTGTATGACTGACTCTAGGTCCATCCACCTCACTACAAATAACTCAATTTAATTTCTCTTTATGGCTGAGTAATATCCCATTGTATATATGTGCCACATCTTTATCCATTCATCTGTCTATGGACACTTAAGTTGCTTCCATGTCCTGGCTATTGTAAGTAGAGCTGCAGTGAACATTGTGGTACACATCTCCTTTTGAATTATGGTTTTCTCAGGGTATATGCCCAGTAGTGGGATTGCTGGGTCATATGGTAGCTCATGCAGCTCAATATCAAAAAGACAAACAATCCAATACAAAAATGGGCAGAAGACCTAAAAAGACATTTCTCCAAACAAGATATACAGATTGCCAACAAACACATGAAAGGATGCTAAACATCACTAATCATTAGAGAAATGCAAATCAAAACTATAATGAGGTATCACCTCACACCGGTCAGAATGGCCATCATCAAAAAATCTACAAACAATAAATGATGGAGAGGCTGTGGAGAAAAAGGAACCCTCTTGCACTGTTGGTGGGAACGTAAATTGATACAGCCACTATGGAGAACAGTATGGATGTTACTTAAAAAACTAAAAATAAAAAGATACATTTTATATCTTGATCTGGGGGGGATTACATGAGTGTAATGAAAGTCCACAACGTGTGTGTGTGTGTGTGTGTGTGTGTGTGTGTGAGAGAGAGAGAGAGAGAGAGAGAGATTCTAAAGTAGTCATCCCGCTAGTCTACGTATTTATTCTAAAATAATTCTACATGACTGTATTATTTTTCTATTGTTGCTGTACAGATTACAACAAATTTAGTCATTTAAAGCAACACAAATGTATTGTCTTACAACTCTGGAGGTCAGAAAAAGCCAAAATGGATTTCAGCAGGTTAAAATCAAGGTGTTGGCAGGGCTGCATTTCTTCTGGAGGCCCTAAGAGAAAGTCCATTCCTTGTCTTTCCATCTTCTAGAATCTTTCTGCGCTCCTTGGCTCAAGGCTGCATCTTTCTACCCTCTGCCTCTGTTGTCATGTCTCCTTCTCTGACTGCCTGCTTCCCTCTTTCCCTTATAAGGACTCTAGTGATTATGTTGGGTACACCTGGATAATCTAGGATAATCTTTCCCTCGCAAGATATTTAACTTAATCACATCTGCAAAGTCCCTTTTATCATATTCACTGGTTGCAATGATTAAGATATTTAAATGATTAAGATTTTTTTGCATACCACAATAACCCACAAGTAACGAATGAAATCACAACAGAAATAAGAAAATGCTGTAAATTGAATGAAAATAAAGACACAGCATATCAAACTGTGTAAGATCAATGAAAGCAGTAGTAAAAGGGATGTTTATAGGTTTATAGGCTTTAAAAAAAAAAAGCAAGGATTCAAGTCTGTGACTTGTGTCCAACTTAATACTCTAAAACAAGAAGAGGAAATTAAATACACGATAAGCATTAATAAGAAAACCATAAAAATAAGCAGATAGAAGTGAAAATGAAAACAGAAATAAAATAAAGAAAAATAACAAAATAAAAACTTTTTTTAAGGTACCAAGAAAATTGCTAACTTCTAGCTATATTGATCAAGAAAGAGAAGACACGATTACTAATATTAGAATGAAAGTGGGATCATTACTAAAGATACTACAGATGATAAAAGAATATTAATGGAATATTATGAAAAAACATTTTGCCAATAAATATAATTTAACTAAAATTGGCAAATTCCTTGTGAGACACAACATACAAAAGACTGCTCAAGAAGAAATAAATAACCTGAATAATCCTATATTTATTAAAGAATTTGAATGTATAGTTACATCTCTTCCCACAAGAAAGGTAGGTAGATAGATAGACAGATAGATAGATAAAAATTAAAACTTCAGGCTGAGATAGACACACAGGTGATTTTTACAAAATGTTACAGAAGAAAAAATATCAATCTACACAATTTTTTTTCAGAAACTTGAAGAGGATGAAAATTTCCCCAAATTATTTTGTGAAGCCTTTATACCCAAACTAAACAAGGCATTTCAAAAAATAAATAAATAAAGCTCCAGACAAATATATCAGATGAACATAGATGCAAAAATTCTTACCCAAATATTAGCAAATTGAATCCAGCACTGTGTAGAAAGTATAATAAATCATCACCAATTGGGGATTAGCCAAGGAATGTAAGATTGGTTCAACATTCAAAAATAAATCACTGTAATTTACCACATGAGCAAATATCTGTGAGTAGGTACAAAACCATTCAACATCCATTTATGAAAACTAGAGATAGAAACTAGGATGAGAAAGAAACTTATTCAACTATTCAACCTGATAACATCTATAAAATATCTCTTCTTAACCTTGTATTTCATGGCAAAAGAGTATGTGCTTTCTTTCTAAGATAGGCAACAAGAAGAAGGTGTCTGCTCTCACCACTCTTATCTAACATTTTACCTGAGGTTATATCCAATGCAACAAAGCAAGTTTAAAAAGAAAGGCATACATATTTGAAAGGAAGAAGCAAATTGTCTTTCCTTGCAAATGACATGATTTTATACATAGAAAACCCCAAGGAATCTACAAAAAAACAGCTCATGCTAATAGGTAAATTTAGAAAGGTTTGTACACTAAAACTCTATTATATCTCCCTATAGCAGCAGCAAATGATTTAAAATTAAATTTTAGAAAACAATTCCATTTAAAGTACTGTCCAAAACATGAAATACTTAAGAATACATTTAACAAGAGATATGTACTACAACTACATTTAAAATGAAAAAAATATTACTAAGGAAAATTAAAGGAGATGTAAATAACTGGAGTAATATGACCGAGATGTTAATTCTCACCCAAAGTAATCTATAAATTCAACATAATGCCAGTAAAAATCAGTAAAACCTTAGCAAGTTATTTTATAGAAATTGATAAGTAAAAATTTTAAATTTACATGGATAGGCAAAATCTTGAAAAAGAAAAACAAAGTTATATGGCACATACTACCCAATTTCAAGGCTTTCTACAAAGCTACATATTAACATAACAGTAGATATAAAGACCAATGTAATAAAATAGAGTCTAGAAACAGACATACACATATGAGATCAACTGAGTTTTGACAAAGGAGCTAAGGCAATTCAATGTTTAAAGAATAGTCTATTCCACAAATGGTGCTGAAACAATTGGATATTTACAAATAGATGAAAATTCAATCTATACCTCATGCCATTCAAAAACTAACTCAAATTAATCATAGACTTAACTGTAAAACCTAAAACTACAACACTTCTAGAAGAAAACATGAGACAAAAATCTCTGTGCCCTTGGGGCTAGGCAACTTTCCTAGATAGAACTAAAAAAAAAAAAAAAAAAAGCCATGAACTATCAAAGAATTAATAGAAATGATTTTATTAAAATTTGAAACATCCGGTTTTTGAGATAAACTGTTAAGAAAATGAAAAGCTAAGCTACAGTTGGAATAAATACTTGCAAAACACATATCTGTTAAGGGACTTGTATTAAAAATATATAAAAAACTCTTACAACTCAATAAGAAGTTGGCCACCAGATTTTTTTTTTCTTAGTGAGCAAAAGATTGAAACAGTCTTTTAACCAAAACAGATATATGGATGGCAAATGAACACAGAGGTGATGTTCAAATTTGCTAGATATTAGAAAAGTGCAAAATAAAACTACAGTGATATACCTTTACACACCTACTAGAATTGATAAAATCTTAACAACTGATATTACTGAGTTTTGGTAGGTATAATATATGGTGCAACTGAAAATCTATACATTGTTGGTGGGAATGCAAAACGGTGCAATCTCTTTGCAAAAACAATTTGGTATTTTCTTATAAAATTAAATATGCACTTACCACACGACAACCATTTTGTTCCTAGGTATTCATCCACAAGAAATGAAAACATATGTCCATACAAAGACCTTGCATGAATGTTTAAAGCGACTTTTTCATAATAAAAATCTAGAAAGAACCCAACTGTCCATTAACTGGTGAATAGGTAAACAGACTGTAGTCCATCCATATAATGGGATACTATTCAGTAAAATAAAAAGAACTACTGATACATGTAAAAACATGGATGAATCTCAAATATGCTAAATGAAAGGATCCAGACACAAAAATCTACATACTGTGTGATTTTATTTATATGACACTCTGCAAAATGTCATATAGGTACAGAAAATAGATCAGTGGTTGCCAAAGCCTGGGAGTAGAGAGAAGGGAATGTCCCCAAAGATCATGACTCAGGAGGGACCTTTTCGAGTTGATGGAAATGTTCCCTGTCTTGATTTCTGTGTTGGTTACATAACACTATACATTTGTCCAAATTTATCAAACTGTACACTTAAAATGGGTGATTTTTATTCGGTACGTATTACACATCAATATTTTTGACTTTAAAAAAGCAAGGGAACAATAAACTCAAAATTCAATATAGTTTTAAAACACATTTGAAAGCATCCAACATTCTATTCAGGTAGGCTATTTCTTCTGTCTTAAGCATCAATGATTCCAGTTTAGCAACGTCCTACCTATGCCTTCCTGCTCTAAAGTACTCCAAGCCTGAACAAATGGCTGCATTGTGTTAGGACTACTACTAAGGTAAGACTATGTGGGTCTCAGGTCATGGGGAGAAATTCTAATTGAAAGAATTTAAACTAATATTATTTTAAATTTAAATCACTGAAAACATATACAATCATCCATTCTAAATTGCAAACAGACGAGAAAGGATAAAAAAATTGAAACTGAGAAGACTTCATGAGGAAAACTGATTATTAGAAATTCTGATTATTGGAAACTATTAGGATTTTTATAATTGAGCGTGTGTTTGGGAACTTTGGAAAGAAAGATTGGTCCACCTTTATTGGCTTGTGGGCATGAAGCCAAAAGTAACCACATGGGAGAGTAGGTCAGAGAGAACTTAGGGAAAAAAGCAAGGAATTGTAGCAGGTGAGGATGTAGACACAGACAAAAAGAGGGCAAGTGTAGAATGCTTTCAGTAGAAGAGAAGAATGGGTTACAGAGATTTAAGCCTTAGGTAAAGTGCTACTAAAACAATCATCATAAAGACAGAATCTTCTAAAGGAAAGTAATTTCTCTTTTCAAAGTAATGAGGATTTTTTTCCACAGAAAAATTGGAGTAAATCTGCTTAAAATTTTTAAAAGAAATTTCAGATTTTATCTTGGTCTGAAGAATCATGAACTGATTTCTTGTTGTGGAAAGCATATATTAGCAAATCATAAGCCCTCTTAAGAGAATTTTGCAGTAACTTAGCTTTCTTTTCAGAAACAGAAATTTATTCAAGGAAAACTCTGTTACTGGGGAAAATGAAGGCTGAGATGGGTAAATCTGTGATTTTAAAATACTTTTACGAAGACAGGTAGAATTAAGTTGCATATGCAAAAAGTAATTTGTGTCTTAATAATTTCTGCTTTCTTTGAAAAAGACATTCTCCTACATATAATCACAAAATCATTCTCACACCTACTACCTTTTAAAAATTGAGAGTTAATTAACATATAACATTGTAAAAGTTTAAGGTGCACAATGTGTTCTGTTTCCACTGGTGAGTTGGACTGAATTAACCAACTATCAATATATTTACTTATTTGCACTAGTCTACAATTCATGCAAAAAGATTTCAGCATTACCTCTACCAAGAACAAATCTACTAAGCAAAGTTTCAGATTTCTTTTTTTGTCTTTAAACTCTATCCTACTAAAGGTATAGAATCAGAGTACGATATGTATAGACATTATAGGAATTAATATTTTTTTCCTGTAGGGTTAGATTGTCTGTTTGATACTGAGTTGAGTTCATTTTATGCTGTTTGTATTCAACTGTAAAGTTTACTCTAATAATTTAATTATACTTTTGACTGTGTATATTTTTAAATCATTCAAATTTAAAGTTATATCAGAAGATATACTAGAAAGGTCTTATGTCTATTCCTATCTCTTTCACCTCATTTACACCCACCTCTTATTGGTAACATTTGCATTAGTATCTGCTTTATTCTTAACTGTTTCCTTTGGCAAAAATGTGTGTGTGTGTGCCATTTATATATTTATATTTATGTAATAATTTAAAAAAATATGTAACCTATATATCTTTATTCTTCTTTCTTTCACAAAAGAGCTCATACTGTGTATATTCATTTTATGTTGAGTTTCTTTCCCCTCAACAATATATCTTTCTAATTATTCCATAACAGTACATAGAGATCTCCCTTATTCTTCTTTATGAGTACATAGTACTTCATTGTGCAGATACATTATTGTTTATTTAACCAGTCTCCTAAGGATAAATCTTCAGGATACTTTCAAAATTTTGTGATTTCAAATATAGGAGACTCTACTGTGAATCTTTCAGAAATCTTAAGGAGCATCTTACGTCCACCTCCTTAACTTGCTTTTTAGCTTGAGGCCATATTTTACTCAATGTACCCTGGATTTGGTCTTTGCCATACGGCAATATCTCATTTTGAAAAACTTCTGCTTTCCGGGGACACTGTCTACGGCCTCTGTATTTCTTCTGTTTTGCTTGCATTCTTAATACTTAATATTTTAGTTCATCTTTCTCTTAATACCTTACCATATACAGCTGAAAGAAGCCAAATAGCACTTTAAACATTCTGCCCAAAAATCTGCTTAGCCAAATCCACAAATTTATTAGTTGGATTTTCTATCTTTTACATTACCGCTGGCAATAGTGTTGCCAAAATTCTGCCTCTACCAAACAAGGATTGTCCTGTATCCAGCTTCCATTAGTAATTTCCTCATTGCTTTTTCAGGCTCCTCTAATAGTTTCCTTGTCACCCTGCCAGTCTTTGCCATCAGCTCATCCTCAATGCCAACACCACACGTCTTAGGGCTTTATTTACTTAACTTATTTCAAAGCAGCACCTGAGCTTCAAGTACCAATTTTTGTTTTAGTTATCTGTTGCTATGGAAGAAACTACTCCAAACCCTAGTTACTTAGAACAACAATTTATATGCTCATGATTTGCAGCCAGCGTGAGGCTAGGCAGGGTGGATTATCTCTGCTCGCTGTGGTGAGAGTGGGGTCACTCATGAGCGTAGAAGACACAGCATGGCTTCCCTCTCGTGTCTGATGCCTCAGCTGGGTGGCTGGGAGAGCTGCATCTCTCCCTTTGTAATCTCCCATTCTCCAGAGCCTCTCTGCACATGGCCCCTCTTTCCGAGAAGGTGATGGTACTTTTTACATGGCAACTGGCTTCCAAGATGGCAAACGCAAAAGCTGCCAGGCCTCTGAAGACCAAGGCTGTGGAACAATGTCACTACCAGCACATTCTATTGGTCAAAGCAAATTACAGCGTCAGCCCAGAGCCAGCACGGGTGAGGCTATGGACTCCACCTCTTGGTGGGAGGAGAGGCAAAGAATTGTGGATATTTTTATATCCACCATACTTATTAAGTTCCATCAGCCTTAAAGATGATACGGAGTTTACCTATCACAAAATGATAATCTGTATAAAAGGAGCTCCCTACTAGAAGGGATTCCTCTAGCCATGTATTTTCAAAATTAAGCGCTCCCCTAACTCTGAGTCAGACACTTAGTCATTCCTTACTGCTGGGCAGCCTTTTCCTTCTCCTTTCCAGGGCTCTTACACATCCATCTCCCCTTTTCTCTTCAACCCAACCATGGGTTTCACTGTTGGTTCACTTGCTGGTGATATCTAAAGGTCTCTGAGAAATATGAAATTAAAAGCCATATCAAAATATTATATGCACATTAGGATGAATGTAATTGGATAGAGTCATGGGGCATGGCCATGTAAAGGCATATTGAGTGATACAGCAAATTTTATTTCACCTTACTTTGATTTCAGCAATATGTAAATACTACGCTGTAATTTACCTGGCTATGTTACCAAGATTATATAAGGAATACAAAGCATTTTCATGTCGGTATTTGATGCAGGAAATTTTTAATGTAGCCAAAACCAAATCATTAAAATTTCAGCTTTAAAAAAATTACCAGTGAGTCAGTTTAATAATCAATTCATTCATTAATTTAACTAATTACTTATTAGTTAATTATTACTTAGAAAATTAGTTCTGTATTTATTAGTAATTATTATTAATTAGTTAATTAATAAGTTTAGTATCTAATTACCAATGAATTAGAAATTTGTTTAACAACTAATTTCTTGGAGGGTAACAAATGCACCTTGGGCATAGGCTGGAATTCAGAGGTAGAATGAGGAATAGTATAGGCTTAGAGAAGGGGTGAGGATGAGGGATGAGATAGGGTGCTGGGATAAAGTGATGGATGAGGAGAAGTGAGATTCAGGGAGAGCTGAGATTCAAATAGAGGCTAAGGATCAAGGAAAGCTGCACAAATTATCATGCACTAAATTACTATCATCATCATCGTTATTTATATTTTTGTCATAGTTTACGAAACCTTGAAAAATGCATTCAGAACAGCTGTAAAATATTCTTCTAATACTATCCACTGTTCTCCACCCATGCCCTGCTCACCTCCCATTGATGCTATTCCTCCAGCCATCCCTCTGTCTGTATGACAGATTCTAGGTCCATCGACCTCACTACAAATAACTCAATTTCCTTTCTTTCTATGGCTGGGTAATATTCCATTGTATATATGTGCCACATCTTCTTTATCCATTCATCTGTTGATGGACACTTAGGTTGCTTCCATGTCCTGGCTATTGTAAATAGAGCTGCAATGAACATTGTGGTACATGACTCTTTTTGAATTATGGTTTTCTCAGGGTATATGCCCAGTAGCGGGATTGCTGGGTCTTATGGTAGTTCTATTCTTAGTTTTGTAAGGAACCTCCATACTATTCTCCATAGTGGCTGTATCAATTTACATTCCCACCAACAGTGCAAGAGGGCTCCCTTTTCTCCACACCCTCTCCAGCATTTATTGTTTGTAGATTTTTTGATGATGGACATTCTGACTGGTGTGAGGTGATACCTCGTAGTTTTGATTTGCATTTCTCTAATGATTAGTGATGTTGAGCATCCTTTCATGTGTTTGTTGGCAATCTGTATATTTTCTTGGAGATATGTCTATTTAGGTCTTCTCATTTTTGCATTGGGCTGTTTGGGTTTTTTTTGATATTGAGCTACATGAGCTGCTTGTATATTTTGAAGATTTATCCTTTGTCAGTTGCTTCAATTGTATAAATTTTCTCCCATTTTGAGGGTTGTCTTTTCATCTTGTTTATGGTTTCCTTTGCTGTGCAAAAGCTTTTAAGTTTCATTAGGACCCATTTGTTTATTTTTGTTTTTATTTCCATTTCTCTAGGAGGTGAGTCAAAAAGGATCTTGCTATGATTTATGTCATAGAGTGTTCTGCCTCTGTTTTCCTCTAAGAGTTAGATAGTGTCTGGCCTTACATTTAGGTCTTTAATCCATTTTGAGTTTATTTTTGTGCAAGGTGTTAGGGAGTGTTCTAATTTCATTCTTTTACATGTAGCTGTCCAGTTTTCCCAGCACCACTTATTGAAGAGGCTGTCTTTTCTCCATTGTATATTCTTGTATAGTCTGAAGTCAGGGATTCTGATTCCCCCAGCTTCGTTTTTTTCCCTCAAAACTGTTTTGGCTATTCGGGGTCTTTTGTGACTCCACACAAATTTTAAGATTTTTTGTTCTAGTTCTGTAAAAAATGCCATTGGTAATTTGACAGGGATTGCATTGAGTCTGTAGATTGCTTTGGGTAGTATAGTCATTTTCACAATGTTGATTTTTCCAATCCAAGAACACGGTGTATCTTTCCATCTGTTTGTATCATCTTTAATTTCTTTCATCAGTGTCTTTTTTTTTTTGCGGTACGCGGGCCTCTCACTGCTGTGGCCTCTCCCATTGTGGAGCACAGGCTCCAGACGTGCAGGCTCAGCGGCCATGGCTCACGGGCCCAGCCGCTCCACGGCATGTGGGATCTTCCTGGACCAGGGCACGAACCCTTGTCCCCTGCATCAGCAGGTGGACTCTCAACCACTGCGCCACCAGGGAAACCCGGGCAGGACCTTTCTAAAGACTTTTTTAGGAGTAGTTTTAGGTTTACCACAAAATTTCAAGAGAGGTACAGAGGATTCCCATATATCCCCTGCCCCCACACATGCAGAGCTTCCTTCATGATCACATCACTCATCAGAATGGTACATTTTTACATACATTGACACATCATATTACCCACAGTCCATAGTTTAACTTAGGGTTCACTCTTGGTTTTGCACATTCTATGGATTTGGACAAATGTATAATGGCATGTATTAATCTTACAATATCACACAGAGTATTTTCACTGTCTTAAAAATTCTCTGTTCCATCTATTCATCTCTCCCCTACCTTCCAACCCTTGGCAACTCTGATCTTCTTTCTGTCTCCCATAGTGTGGCTTTTTCCATATGTAAGCTTTCAGATTGGCTTCTTTCACTTAGTTATATGCATTTAAGGTTCTTCCACGTCTTTTCATGGCTTCATGGCTCATTTATTTTTCAGCACTGAGTAATATTCCATTGCCTGGACCTACCATAATTTATTTACCCATTCACCTACTAATGAACATCTTGGTTGCTTCCAAGCTTTGGCAGTTATGAATAAAGCTGCTATAAACATGCCTGTGGGGGGTTTTGTGTGGACATAAGTTTTCAGCACCTTTGGGTAAATACAAAGGAACGTGATTCCTGGATCTTATGGTAAAAGTATGTTTAGTTTTGTAAGAAATGGCCAAATCGTCTTCCAAAGTGGCTGCCCCATTTTGCATCGCCACCAGCAATGAGTGAGAGTTCCTGCTGCCCCATATCCTTACTAGCCATTGGCATTTTCAGTGTTTGGATTTGGACCCTTCTAACAGATGTGTAATGATATTTCATTGTTGTGTTAATTTGCATTTCCCTGATGACATGTGGTGTGGAGCATGTCCTTATATGCTTATTTGTCATTTGTATGTCTCCTTTGGTGAAGTGTCTGTTAAGGTCTTTGGCTCATTTTTAAATTAGCTTATTTGTTTTTGTACTGCTGAGTTTTAAGAGTTCTTTGTATAGTTTGGATAAGTCCTTTATCAGATGTGTCTTTATGTTGTGTCTAAAAAGGTGTCACCATACCCAAGGTCATCTAGGTTTTCTCCAATCTTATCTTCTAAGAGTTATATAATTCTGTGTTTTACATTTAGGTCTATAATCTATTTTATTTTTTTGTGAATGGTATAAGGTCTGTGTCTAGATTCATTTTTTACATGTGGCTGTCTAGTTGTTCCAGCAATATTTGTTGAAGAGATTACCTTTGCTCCACTGTATTGCCTCCTTTGTCAAAGATCAGTTGACTATTGGGGCTTCCCTGGTGGCGCAGTGGTTAAGAATCCACCTGCCAGTGCAGGGGACATGGGTTCGTGCCCCGGTCCCGGAAGATCCCACATGCCGTGGAGCCGATAGGCCCGTGAGCCACAACTACTGAGCCTGCGCGTCTGGTGCCTGTGCTCTGCAACTGGAGAGGCCGTGACAGTGAGAGGCCCGCACACCATGAGGAAGAGTGGCCCCAGCTTTCTGTAACTGGAGAAAGCCCTCGCACAGAAATGAACACCCAACACAGCCATAAATAAATAAATAAATAAAAGATCAGCTGACTATATTTATGGGAGTCTATTTCTGGGCTCTCTATTCTGATCAATTGATCCATTTGTCTTTTCTTTCACCAGTACCACACTGTCTTAATTACTATTGCTTTATAGGTCTTGAAGTCAAATAGCATCAGTCCTCCAACTTTGTTCTTCTCAGTTGATACAACTTTGTGTGTGTGTGTGTGTGTGTGTGTGTGTGTGTGTGTGTGTTATGCGGGCCTCTCACTGTCGTGGCCTCTCCCACTGCGGAGCACAGGCTCCGGACGCACAGGCTCAAGGACCATGGCTCACGGCCCAGCCACTCCGCAGCTTGTGGGATCTTCCCGGAACGGGGCACGAACCCGTGTCCCCTGCATTGGCAGGAGGACTCTCAACCACTGCACTACCAGGGAAGCCCAGAACTTTTATTAATATATTTTTATTTAATGGAACTAGAGGGACAAAAAAGAAAGAGAAATCCCTCAAAATACTAAAACTCAAGGGAATATTACATTATTTGGCATATGTGAATTTCATTTATCTTCTCCCTCTTTTCTCTGCATTGGTGAGATTATTTTCATGGTTGTAATTTTTTTTTTTTTTTTTTTTTTTGGTGGTACGCGGGCCTCTCACTGCTGTGGCCTCTCCCGTTGCGGAGCACAGGCTCCGGACGCACAGGCCCAGCGGCCACGGCTCACGGGCCCAGCCGCTCCGCGGCATGTGGGATCTTCCCGGACCGGGGCACGAATCCGTGTCCCCTGCATCCGCAGGCGGATTCTCAACCACTGCGCCACCAGGGAAGCCCCATGGTTGTAATTAAATATTAGTTCATTAAACACATATTCACTGAAACACTAATATATGCCAGGCTTGGGGATTCAGTAGTGAAAACAATAGACAAAATTTCTGCCTTTATGAAGCTTACATGCAAGTGGGGGCTGAGAGAGGGAAGGTAGTCAATAAAGAAATAAATAATATAACAGGTGTTGGGGTACAGGCTAAAGAGGAAAAATAATAGTTGGAAGGGGGGACCAGGGAATGCTTGTGTGAGATATGGGGGTGTCAGAGTATACCCCTCTGATATTACAGCATTTGAGAAGAGACCTGAAGGAACTGAGAGAGGGAGCCATGTGACTACCTAGGGAAAGTGTTCTAAGAAGAGGGAAGAATAAATGCCAAGGCCCTTGGTAGATGTGATGATTCATTCTATGTGTTAACTTTACTAAGAAAGAAAGGAAAGAAAGGAAATTTTAAAAAGACGTTTGCTGTAAAGGGGAGCAGAGAAATGGGATGTTAGTAGGAGGGGAAATATGTACGATTTATTTGAATGCTGATGGAAAATATCTGATAGAGAAGGAAATTTGATCTTGTAGGGGAAAATAGATGAGATGTCTTTGAATAGATAAGAGGGGTTGGGAATCAGTGCCCGAGGGGAAGAGTTGGCTCTGGATAGGGAATCAGACCCTTTACTTTGGGAAAGTTTAATGGAGACTTGCAGTCATTACACTTCGTATTCATTTGGGGCATTGAAGGGTAAGATTCCCTTTATTCCTTAGTTTGTTAGTTTATACTGCACAGCAAAGTGAACCAGCTATACATGTACATATATCCCCTCTTTTTTGGATTTCCTTCTCATTTAGCTCACCACAGAGCACTGAGTAGAGTTCCCTGTGCTATACAGTAGGTTCTCCTTACTTATCTATTCTATACATAATATCAACAAGATTCTCTTTATCCTTTAACATGAAATAAGGTAGCACACTGAAAAAGAAAGATGATTTTTTAATAGGAAATTTGCAAGCACTGTATGTTTTCCCTTGATTCTTCTCGACTTTGCTGCAATCTGTAGCTAATATTCTGGAGGAAAAGCACACAGATATAAATGGTTTAAAACAATAGTCACATCTATAAATTCCATTTGTTCTTCATAAGGAAGAAAAAAAAGGTCATCTAATGGCGATATTAGTGGGTTTTAGTATTTTTCCAAGGGTCAATCACAAAAACTGTGTTTACATTCTCCGGTTACTTTCTTTTTTCCTCAAAACTTTGTAGAATATTCCATTATCTTCTGGGGATTTTTATTGTAAAGGGAAATATGAGGTCAGTTTTATTTATTTATTTTTCTCTTGCAGGTTTTACTTGTTCTAGGTTTTCTCCATTATATTTGTAATACAAAAAAATTCTAGGATTTACCTAAATGTGATTATATTTGCATTTATCATGCCTATGTTGATATTTTTAAATTGATATACACCTTTTTTTTCTTTCAGCTCATGAGAGTTTTCTTCAACTATTTCTGTTGCACTTGCTCTAGAATCTTCCTTAGGAATATATGTAAATCTTTAGTTTGTATCTCTGCTCCTTATTCTCTGTATCTACCACAGTCATTCTTTTTTCTTTTGTCCTTTTTCTCTGAATCCCGGGAGATCTTTGTCTTTGTCTTTCACATCACTGATATGATTCTTGTGCTGTTGATTTTGCTCTTTACTAACTCCAATAAATATTATATTTCTATGATTTCATTTTTAGGTGCTCAATAAATCATTCTTATCTCATACATTTCCCATTTTTTCATTCTATCTCAGTAATATCTGTATGTCTTTAGGCTCCTATGTCACAGAGGTAATACCAAACAGTTTCCTAAAAATTTCCCCTGGTTTCAGTAGAAAATGAATTTTAGAAGTCCATGCTTCTGACTTCACAGAATAATATTTCTTCTCTGTGGTTCCACAGATTAGTTTATGGGTTCTATCATTGCATGTTCTGATACTCAAACTTAAAGAGACCTTGTAAGGCCTGTCACTCAACAACAGGCAAATCTGGAGGGCTGTCATCTGGCTCTGTCTGGTCATTGTGGTGCTGGGTGAATGCTGGGTGAACACATTACCTGGCTTCATTCCTGTTCTCCATTGGGCCCTGCTGGCTCTGAGCTGTTGTCACAGAGACTGTCAGTGCTCACTCATACCCACATGCTCTTCATATCTCTCAGCTACCCTGTGGTTAGACTGATAATATTATGGGGTTCTGGGCAATAGGCTGTGAGTTCAAGTGATATGCAACACTTGAGGCCTGGCTTCTAGCTCCCCGCTCCTCTCCAGGTCTCTCTCACATGCATGTGCATGGGTCTGAGAAGTTTAAAGATAAAATTTTGGATCCAGATGACTCAATGTGGAATTATCTGATATTTCCTCTTGAATAGATTTAGGTTATGCATAAGTGATAGTTAATTTTATGTGTCAGCTTGACGGGATCACAGGTACCTGGATATCAGGTTAAACATTATTTTGGAGTGTGTCTGTGAGGATGTTTCCAGAGAGATAGCATTTGGATTGGTGGGCTGAGTAAAGTGTGTTGCCCTCCTCAGTGTAAGTGGGCATCATCTAAGCCACTGAGGGCCTGAATAGAACAAAAACTTGGAAAAAGGGAGGATTCTCTCTCTCTCTCTCTCTCTCTCTCTCTCTCTCCACCTGACTGATAGAGCTGGGACATCAATCATCTCCCTTTTTACTCCTGGTTTTCAGGCCTTCAGACTTGGACTGGAATTTACACCTTTGGCTCCCCAGTTCTCAGGCCTTCAAACTGCAACATCAGCTTTCCTGGGCCTTCAGCTTGCAGATGACAGATTGCAGGACTTCTGAGCCTTCATAATCTTGTGAGTTAGTTCCTGATAATAATAAATCTGTCACTATATATATATATAAAATATGAATATAATGCAATATATATATTTTATATAATGCATTACACAATTACCATAGAAGTGATGCTCTGCCCTTCTAAGTGCATAATATCAGGAGGCACATGGTGAAATTTCTTCCAATTCTGAAGCTGTTAACTTTTATCATATAGTTCATTTTGGCTGTCTCTAAATTTTATAAAGTGGAGTATAATCTTTCTTTTTTGGTATATGTCCTCAATATTATGTATATGAGATTCATTTATCACTCTTGTGTGTGTGCAGCAATAGCTCATTTTATTTCCATTGCTGAGTAGTATTCCTTTATATAAATATATCACAATGTATTAATTCATTTTTCTTTTTATGGACATCTGAGTAGTTCTAAGTCTTTAATTATTATAAATACTGACACTATAAATATTCCTTTTATGTTTTTTGGTGCATTTTCACATTTTTGTTGAGTATATATCCAGGAACAAATTATATGTATAATCTTATATTTACAAATTCAGATGTTCCAAAGTGGTTGTACCAACTTACATTCTCACAAATGGTATCTGAGTGTTCTCATTACTCCATATCTTTGCTAACACTTGGTAAGTCCAGTTTTAAAAATTTAGCTGTGTATGAATTACATTTGACCCTGAACAGCATGGGTTTGAACTGTGTGAGTCCAATTATATGCAGATTTTTTTCCCAATAAATACTACTATGGTACTACACAATCATGGTTGGCTAAATCCATGGATGCAGAATGGAGGATACTGAGGGCCAGCTATGAAGTTATATGCAGATTTTTGACTACACAGGGGATCAGCACCCCTAACGTTGTTCAAGGCTCAACTGTACATCTGTATGTTTCAATTCTCTGCTTTTTCCCCTTGGATTTGGCCATGCCATTCTGTTTCCTGAAATGTGTGGCAATTTTTGGCTAAATGTCAGATATTTTAAAAGACATAGAAACTCTCAATAATGATGTCTTCTTCTAGAGAGAATTTAATTCTTACTCTCAGGGATATAGTATGAGGATCTCAGCTGAATTCAATTGATACTGTTCCATTTCTGCTATTTTTGTATTTTCTGCCATAACCCTTTAAATGGTTTCAACCTACTGTATTGCTGACCCAGTCCCCTCTCAACTTGAGAGGTTCTGAACTCCAATTTTTGGCTTTTCAGCTCCTTTGGAATGCTGAAACTTCTAACCATATTAGCAGCTAAATTCTCAGTTTTCAGAGTCTCTCTGAAACTCTATTGAAACATTACTGGATTTAGCAGATATCTAGAGGAAAAGTTGCACGCAGACTTTCTGGCTCACTTGTCTACAGTTTCTTTTTCTCCAGGATCCTGGCACCTCAAGTCCTGGATGACCTTATAGACATCACAGCCCAGTGATACTGCTGCCAACTCTAGACCTCTGCTGTTTAATATGGTTGTCATTAGTCATATGTGGCTACTGAGTACTTAAATATGGCTAATCTGAACTGGCATGCACTGTAAGTGTAAAATACACACCAGATTTTGAAGTTGTAGTACACAAAAAAATGTAAAACATCTCATTCATTTTCTTTGCATCAAATGCATGTTGAAATGTTATTTTGTTTCTATTAGATTAAATAAAATACGTTATTAAATTTAGTGTTGCCTGTTTCCTTTTACCTGTTTGAATGTGGTTACTAGATCATTTAAGATTAGGTGGCTTACTATTGGACAACACTACTCTAAACTACTGTTTGCTGTTCGGCTTCTGTGCCTCATACTATGACTTGGCAATTGTCCCAAAGGGACAAAGTAACTTCAGATGTGGAGCTTACTTCAATGTTCTTCTCTTTTCCCAAGAAATGTAGCTCCTCAAGTTCTGAGTACCTTGGTTGCTCTCCAGTGCCTTAAGACAGTTGTTTTCTTCCTTTCTTCCTTATTTTTTTCCTTTCCTTTCCTTTTATTTTTTGCGTTTTGTTTGTTTGATTGTTTTTAGTTGATATTTACAGTTTTCCTTGGCAGTGTGCAGTCTAATATTACCCGTATGTCAACCTGAAGCCAAATTTCCCCATTTGATTATTTTTAAAGGTTTTTAGCAGATGCTATCAATGTCCCCATATATCCCTTGGACACTATCATTCAGTGCGGGACAAATAAATTCTAACTGCTGGTATCTGTATTACTGTGCCTGCAGACATTTTATGGAATCACAGAATTTTTCTCTTCTTACTCACATGGCAGGCTGGGGGTGTCCAGAAATTAACAACCTGTGTGAACAGCGTCAACCAAAGGCTATTGAGAGTAATTATATAAACACTCCAGCGTCCTCTTCCCCGAGGAGAATTACGCTGAGGCCTGTGTTTTGCACTGGTTCCTAGGTTTCCCCAGGAAATGAAACTCTAGTTGTCCAATGTGGAATCTGTTTTAAAACACACCCATTACTAGCTGACTTTCTTTCCCTGTTTTACTTCCCCATCCTCTTCTCGTGTTCCCCAAACTTACCTTGTAAACTTTTGAAATATTGTTTCAAAATGTGCTTTTATGGGAACCCAAGTTGAAACAAGTTGGAAGTACTCTTCCAAAATTCACCATCTTACCTTTTAATTCCTTGAACGTAATAATTTTACTTAATGTTTTACTTTTTAAAAGTTGACATACTACAAAATACTACAATCTTAAGAATACAGTTTGCGGGCTTCCCTGGTGACGCAATGGTTGAGAGTCTACCTGCCAATGCAGGGGACACAGGTTCGAGTCCTGGTCTGGGAAGATCCCACATGCCGTGGAGCAGCTAGGCCCATGAGCCACAACTACTGAGCCTGCGCGTCTGGAGCCTGTGCCTCCGCAACAAGAGAGGCCGCGACGGTGAGAGGCCCGCGCACCGCGATGAAGAGTGGCCCGCGCTCGCCACAACTAGAGAAAGCCCTCGCACTGAGGCGAAGACCCAATACAGCAAAAAATAAATAATAAATTAAAAAAAAAAAAAAAAAAGAATACAGTTTGAGGAGTTTTGGCAAATGGATGCACTTGTGTAATCTACGTTCCAATTAAGATATAGATCATCTGTCATCTCAAAAATTTCCCTTATGGCCTTTTCTAAAATTCAATGATGATGATAGAAATTAGGATAGTACATACCCCACGTTGTATATATTCTTGCGTCTTGCTTCTTTCTCTCAACATGACATCTGTGAGATTCATGCAGTCTTTTAGGGAATAAAGGTGTTGTTTTCCTCTGCATTGCAAGTATTCTACTGTATGAGTGAATATATGACAAATTCTTTGTCGACTGTATGAGTCTTTTTGAAAACTTATGTTGTCATTCTCCTGGATAAATACCTAGAAGTGAAATTGATAGAGCATAGGGTAAATATATATTTACAATTTTTTTAAAAAGCAATGTATGTTTTCCAAAGTAATATATGAGGTTTCCAGTTACTCCACACCTTCACCATCATTCAGTGTTGTTATTCTTTTTAATATTAGCCATTCTGGAGGACATGGAATTGTATTCCACTGTGGTTTTAATTTGCATTTCCCCAATGGCTATTGAGCAATTTTTCATGTCCATATAGCAATTTGTATATCTTATGCTGACAAGTGAATGTTTAAATTTTTGCCCACTTATATATACTTATATATTCATATATATAGTTACAATATGTGAATACTTTCTCCAGTCTGTAGCTTGCCTTTTTATATTTTAATGGTGTCTTTGAGGAGCGAAAGTTTTTGTTTTTATAAAGTTGAATTTATCATTTTTTCTTTTATTATTAATGCTTTCTGTATTCTGTGTAAGAAATCCTGTAAATATATTTGATACTTAAAACCAGTTGTTGCTACGGTAGAAACCTTAATTTTCCTGAAAAGGCTCTGACTTGCAATGTTTCTCCATTTATTGATGTCTTCTGTTGCTTTAGGTAGGACCTTCTTCTTTTCTTAGTTCCAGCCTCATGGAATTCAATCTAGGACACTCACCACTTGGCTGGTGGCCTAATAGTGCTCCAAACTATTTATCTCATCTCTGTCATTAGTAGAAGTTTCCCCCAGACTCTGGCAATGGACTGTTGGTAACTTGCAGTTTTCTCTGTTGTTCTGAGTGTTTATATTTTTCTGGGTCTACAATAGGTAATTTAGCAGGAAGTTGGGAAAGGAGCTATTCTATAAAAATATACATCTTCTATCAAAATTGTTTATATAAAAATGGATGATGATTGGATTAAAAAGAAATGACAGATTGTAACCTAAATTACAGGGTGTTTTAATTTAAAAATGCCAGGCTCTTCCAATGCTTATTTTCAGGCAATAAGTGACTTGCCTCGAGTCATAAATTAAATAGGCGATTATCTCTATTTGTTTAGGAAAAAATGGTCACCCCTGGAGAGAAAATAACTTGCTATTTTCTAGGCTGTGGTAAAGCAGACTGTACTGCCCTCTTTAAAATAATAGCCACAGAGTTTAACTTTGGGAGACATTGAGTATGACTTATCCATCCTTCAAATGTCAAATGCCACTTTCAGGGTATCTTCTTAAGATCTTCCTGTAGGCTTAACTGCCTTAGGAACTAAGTAAAATTCTGTTGCCTTTAAGGTATAAGCAGAGGCTCAGGATTCTGTAAACAAAAGATGAATTAACCAGTTAGGGAAAAAGGAGAGCTTGCCAAGTCATAAAGCTCCGCCAACTCTCGAATAGCTCAGCCTTCCCTGGTATTTGTCATTAGCCGCGTGTAAGCCACTTCTCTTGTCATCCACAAAAGGATGGCTTTTCTAAAGCTCACTGTAACAAGCAGCTGAAAAACGCAGGCATTTCTTAGTAAATAAATATTTCAGATTTATAGTGTGTCTCAACGGGACTTTTTCAACCTGTAAAAAATAATTTATGGCAAATTCTAATGGTGTTTCTTGTTATGGCAAGCACCACTTTAGAGAAAGAAACAAAGACAAAGAGAAGGGCCAATAACATGTCGAAGGTTATACAGCCATGAAGTATCAAGTCTGGAAGCTGAACTGTGGTCACTGGATCCAAAACGGGTCCCTCACTAACCACCCTCCACCAGCTATATATCTAGAATTTCACCCTCTGGGACATTTTTTTGGCCCAACATTGGTTAAAAAAAAAAAAAACCCACCCTAACGACTAGAACCATAAATTGGAACAGTGCTAAACGAGGGTGGCTTCCTCTAAGATTTAATGGGCAAATACAGGTCTCCCAAAGATTTGACATAGTGTCGAAAATTAACATACTGCTCCGTATTCTGATTAGGGCACTGAAGGTCTCTTAAAATGCAAATATTATCGGGCAGAGGATAATATGTTAAATAATGGTGAGCGTTAGTACTCTAATGAAATGATTTCTCACAAATCAGATGACAATGCATTTAGCAGGGCTCTGAGGCAGTGATAATATAGCAGGTAGTTTTATTAAGAGAGGAGTAATTGAGCAAGAAACGGCATACGGAGGTTATAAGAGAGGATTTTAACCTGACATAGAATTCATTTATTGACTGATGTATCTTTGGTAAATGTTCCCAGTCTTTCCTGTTGGTTCCTTTATTTTGTTTGCTTATTTGTTTTTATCTAACCAAGGAGTCATGGGATAAGCCCAAAGCTAGCATATCATAGAGTAAAAACTCAGGAATGGAGGGCTCAGCAGGAATTGGAAAGGTCTTGTCATTACTGTATTTCCCAGAGCCCTACTGTTGTAAATTATAATAATTTTAAAAAACTGTGACTGTCAGGCGTTATTCTCCCGGAATGGTGAATGTGGGAGAGGCCTGTTCAGAAGTACCTGCTAAAGAACCCAAAGTAAGGGGCTTCCCTGGTGGCGCAGTGGTTGAGAATCCGCCTGCCGATGCAGGAGACACGGGTTCGTGCCCTGGTCCGGGAAGATCCCACATGCTGCGGAGCAACTAAGCCTGTGAGCCATGGTCGCTGAGCCTGCGCGTCCGGAGCCTGTGCTCCGCAATGGGAGAGGCCACAACAGTGAGAGGCCCGCATACCGCAAAAAAAAAAAAAAAAAAAAAAAAAAAAAAGAACCCAAAGTAAAATGGAGTCATTTATGTTGAGAACAGAAGCCAGTTGGCTAGCACAGGTGCATTAAAGAAAAATGAAACTCAACCAAAGGACACCAGCCAACTCCCAAATGCCAACTCTGTTCACACCATGTTTGGACTTCTTTGTTTCCCTGATTCAACTACCCTGATCTAAGCAAGGAAGAAGACCACTAGACAATCAATCAGTTGAAAAAGCCAAGTAACTTACATATTTACCCCATAAAAACCCTTTAGTCTGTGAGCAACTTGGAACTCATTGCTCCCCTAGCTTTGAGCTTCCCAGCTTACAGGTTGAAACCCTTCCAACAAACTCATCTTTCTGCTTTGTTTGACTCAGTCTGCAGAGTTTGGTTTTGGACAATTGCCTATACCCAAAGGTTACTCCGTGCACACGTGTTGTCTAAAATACATGGCTACAGACCAGTCTATTGGACAAGCTGTGGTGGTGCGGCCTATTCCCGTTGGTTTGTGGTACACTAACCGGAGGAACTGTTCCAGACCAGGCATCTAGGGGGCCATTTCAGGGATCACAGTGAAAGTGTGAAAGCACTGGAGGATGAAATGGGCACGAGACTTGGGAAAGATAAAGGGGCCAAATAGGAAGAAAGATGAGCTTTGCAACTTTATGGTTGTTTGATATGGCTGGGCAAAGACCCTACTGTACACACCGCCAACCAACCACTAGGTCAAGAGCTGTAGGCAAAACTGGCTGATGTTCGTGCAATGCTACTTTCATCTTTATCTGCTATACTAGAGGTTTTTTTATTAAAAAATCATCATATAAAATATCCTAACTAGAAAGCAACTTAATCTCAATAAATAATCTACTTTCTCTTAAAATAATAAAAATTCTAGCTATTCAACCAAACATACATACTCCAAGCCTCATAGACTTCCTTCTTCGAGGTTTCAACACTGAGATTCTGCATTAACGTCTAAGATATTTTTCAGGCATGAAATTGTATGATCTAAACATACAAGTCATCAAAATCAAAATCTTACTGCTGGGTCCAAAAGGACCTCAAATATCATCCGATGAGTTCTCCCCAAATCTGATGCTTTAAATCTAACCTACCCTTCCATAACTGTAGTGATGGAAACTCACCTCAGCCCACTCCTTCCAAGGATAACCTCAAACGGTGGTACAGCTCTGAGAGCATCTTGGCCTAGCTGATGGAGAATCCTGTCTCTAGTAGCCCACAGGCTCAGGCAAAGCTGTAGAGCAGCCCGGCCTGTGGGAAGGGTGTAGGCACCCCGGAGAATCCCCCGGTGGGGCAGCTGGAGACTCCTTGTAGCAGCTTTCCCCCCCACGACCTGCCCATGGGGCATCACCCAGAAAGAGGAGGACACAGCACCTCCAACTGCTACTGCTGCAGCATCTCCACCAGCAGCTGTGGGGCTCCGGCTCCCACTGAAGGGCGCAGTGTGACTCTAGTTCCCAAATGCATGTCTCTAGCTGCTGGCCTCCTCCTACGTTCTCTCTGTCCCTGGGGTGGGCGTGGCTTCCTGATGCTGTTCATCTCTCGCTGTCTCTCTTCCTTGGTTTGGCCTCTCAGCTCTTCAACGGCCGGTGTGAGAGCTGGAAAGTGATTTCTTCCTTCCTGCATGGCCCATGACTGACAAAGGGGCCCATATTCACAGCACCTCTCACCCTCCCTCCCTTCCCCCAAATCCTGACTATAGAGGTATTTATTTTGTTTGTTTACGTTTGTTTACGTTTGTTTGTTTTGTGGTCATCTAACTATACTAACTAGGACTAAGAAGCACTAGAAACCTACCTAGAATGCCTGGTTGCAGCAAGAAGTTAGAATCTGGGGTTTCGGAAGAGGCTCAAACGTTGTACACTTGTCCCTCAGTATCTGCAGGGGATTGGTTCCAGGAGATCCCAGGGATACCAAACTCCACGGATGCTCAAGTCTCTTACATAAAACGGCAGAGCCCAGGGACTTCCCCCTGGTGGTCCAGTGGTGAAGACTTCGCTTTCCAGTGCAGGAGGTGTGGGTTCGATCCCTGGTCGGGGAGCTAAGATCCCACATGCCTCGGGGCCAAGACACGGAAAAATAAAACAGAAGCAATATTGTAACAAATTCAATAAAGACTTTAAAAATGGTCCACATAAAGAAATAGCTTTACAGAAAAATTAAAATAAATTGCATAAAATGGCAGAGTACAATAAATACGTTTCACTCTCTGTATCCGCAGACACAAAACATGCAGAGGGGAAACCTGCAGATGTGGAAAACGGACTGTAATTATAATGAATACAGCCGCTAGGCTTTGGACATTGCAAGCTCAGTGTTTCTCAGCTACACTCCCAATTCCCACAATACAATTTCCACTTATCCCTCATGTCAGGGGTGACACCCATCTTATTCCATTCTTGGCTCTTCAGTTCTCTAGGATACAGCGTATCTGTTAAAAAATACACTGAGGAATAATGACTTTGTGTTCACGACATTATCTTCACAACTATGTGCATTTGAAAATTCCTACCCAGGGTTTCTGGTCATGTGGTGTGCTGTTTTTCACTGGACACTGGAGGATTTTTTTCTCCTATTGTAACCAACGTCTAGAAGGAAGAAAAGAATATTCTCCAAATAATGGGTTCATCTCTTAGACGTGATAATTCTGGGGCCCACAGTAAGTGCCAGGAAGGATATATTTTTTTCTATTACTTTTTATTCATTGTTTTTCCAATGAAACAGCTATTCTAGGTAGAAAGCCATAATTCTAGCCAAGTATAATTTGCGGAGCCATTCAGTAAAGACTCTGGATGGCAGCATCCACAGCCTGGCAATGGGGCAGCCAGCCTTCTCATTTGCTTCTGTCAGTTGTAATAGGGCATGTGGGGCTGCAGAGACCTTTTCTAATTCTTTTTTAGGAAGAAATACAACGAAGAGGGATGCATACTCGTTCCAAGGCTGGTTGGCTACAAGACGTTGTTACGGTAATGGCCCCAATGTGTTCCTGCTTCCCTGTATGCAGGCCCCCTTGCAATGTGAGTTTGCCCACAAGGGGTGAAGTCTAGTTCTCTAACCCTCGGCCAGGGACTTGCTTTAGCCTATGCGACAAGTTCAAAAGTGATGCATACTGAGGCTTGAAAGTGCTTACCCATGGGACTTGCTTTCTGCTGTCGGGATCCTTCCGTCACCGGGTGAGCAAGCCCAGGCTGGAAGGCTACAGGGTGAGGACCCTGTAGAGGGAGCCGCGCAGCCGGCCCAGCAGAGGCCCCAGACCACAGAAACCTGGAAAATTGGTGATGGGAACTCTCAGGGATGTTCTTATGCCCTTCCAGCCTTCTCTCCCCTTCAATGGATACTTGGGAAAACTTAAAAAAAAAATCATACTGTATGACTTCATTTCTTAATGAAATTACGTTCTTGATTTCTTGTTGAGAGTTTTCACTTTTAAATGTCCTTCTTGTTGTTTCACTAGCGGAGTTATCAGGGGAATATGTTTGCATATAAACCCATTTTTGCCTTTTAATAGGGCATACAATCATGAAAATGGTGTTTGTCGTTCTGATTTACTGAGCTCTGGGTGGTGTTTCAGGCAGCGAAATCTAACAGCGTCTGAGTCCAGTAACCAGGTAAAACACCTGGCACAGGCCTGGCGCATGCTTCGTGTTCCACACGGGTTCTCTGGATGATTGCAAGGCTGTCTAACTCATTCTCGAAATAGAAAAGGAAAGATTTCTCCAACCTTGAGATCCTCTTATATGAATCTGTAATGTACCTGCATTTACTTCTTCATATATCTTTCTTAACCAAGATAAGTTCATTTAAAATAGGCAGAGATTTTTAGCTACTTGTCTAAGTGATAGTTAGAAAAGTGTGGAACTAGAGGGAGGGAGAGGAAAGAAGGAGATAGACCAGAAGGCAAAGAAGTTTTTATGGTACCGTCTTGACTCAGCTCCATGAAGTGGACACAGAATACACTTGGGCCTTAGAGCTGTTCTCGGGGATGGGTTGGGGTGAAGGAAATGATAGGCGTTTCAGAACTGAAGGAATCGGGTACCTCTGCTACCTTCTCATGTGCACAGCAGGTAGGGTTCGGGCTGTGTTCATCTTCCCTACTTGCAAAAGAGGTGGACAGCTCTGACAATAAGAATGAGTTAAATAAACATTTCCCAGACAGCTTGTGTCTCAGGCTTCCAAATTAAGTGCAGCGTGGGAGCTAAAAGGCGTGTTTCAACAGCTCCTAGTGACAAAGCATCGAACATTTTAACGGAAGACCAAGAACAGCAACGACAAAAGAAAATATCAATCGAATGCTTTTCTTCTATATGTATATCAGGAAAATGAATTAGAAGCATCGGATTAACACTTCGAAGTAGGAAGATCTTGAAGCATTTCTATCATTGCAGAACAGAGGTTGGCAAACTACAGCCTACAGACCAAATCCAGTCTGCCCCTTGTTTTCGCAAAGTTTTGTTGGAATACAGACTTGTGCATTTATTTACAGGTTGCCTATGGCTGCTTTGGGACTCCAACGCGGACTCTATGGCTTGTAAGACCTAAAATATTTACTATTTGCCCCTTTCTAGAAAATGTTTTCCAAACTCGGACATGGAAGGAGATAAGGGGTAGCTGCATGTATCTATGACTGCCAGGCCCTGAAAATGTATGAAATATTATCAATATCTTCTTTTTGAAAAAACTGAAGTATAATTGATTTACAGTGTTGTGTTAATTTCTGCTGTACAGCAGAGTGATTCAGTTACAAGTATATATATATATATATATATATATACATTCTTTTTTATATTCTTTTCCATTATGGTTTTATCACAGGATATTGAGTATAGTTCCCTGTGCTCTACAGTAGGCCCTTGTTGTTTATCCATTCTACAATAGTTCGCATCTACTAACCTCGAACTCCCAATCCTTCTCTCCCCTCCAACCCCTCCCTCTTGGAAACCACCAGTCTGCTCTCTATGTCTGTGAGTCTGTTTCTGCTTTGTAGATAAGTTCGTTTGTGTCATAGTTTAGATTTCCCACATAACTGCTCTCATATGGTATTAGTCTTCCTCTTTCTGACTTACTTCACTTAGTATGATAATATTTAGTTGCACCCATATTGCTCTAAATGGCATTATCATTCTTTTTTATGGCTGAATAGTATTCCATTGTGTATATGTGCCACATCTTCTTTGTCCATTCATCTGTCTATGCACATTTGGGTTGTTCCCATGTCTTGGCTATTGTGAATAGGGCTGCTATGAACACAGGGGTGCATGTATCTTTTTGAATTATAGTTTTGTCCGGATAGCCTCTTTATTTCCTTTGCTATCTTTGTTGTTTCACTTTAATGACCTCATAGTAGGTGTTCCAGCTCACGTACGAGCCTCAGTCATATGTAGGCAGGGAGCTGGGGGATCCAGAAACCCATTTTAATGAGGACCGAGGAACATCTTTGGAGAACTCACAGCTCAGTTTCAGTCACGTGAATCTGTGTTCCAGTTCCAACTCCATAGAACTCACGTCCTCCCATTCTAACAAAAAATTCTTTCACTGAGTTATTTCACTACAATCTCTTCAAGAGATCAGTCAAACGCAGTGCTGCTCTGGGATCTCTTTGAAGGGGGATATAGTCACACAAATGAAAGGGAGAGGGGCATCTCTCCCCATGGTGCCACACCATTACATGAGGTTTGGGCCATGTGTGAACTCTGGTCAGTTTTTGGTGCTCGGGGATGCGACAGCCGAGATGGTGGAAAGCAGTAGCCTTAGCGGTGCTTACTGAGTAAAACTTGGTTGAACAGAAAAAGCTGAACAGAAGTACCAGCCCTTGAGGCTCGGTGGAGGCTACAGTACGAGAAGTGTAGAGAGAAGCTCAGTGCTTGCTTATAGCCCCCGGGGCGCGGGGGGCCTGGCAGAGTTGATGAGAGTTAAAGAACATCACTCAGGAATCCAGCCTTGAAAGATTTTCTGTGAGTTGCTAAAAGATAGACCCTGACCACGCCAGAGTGTGGGGCCTACCGTATAGCACAGGGAACTACGTTCAATATTTTTTTTCTAACAGAATTATTTTCCCATTTGTTTTGAAAGCAACCAAGGGAATCAGAGAATTGGTCTTGGACCAGCAGGGATGTGAGGCAGAGAGGGTGTGAGCCTCTGGTCAGACTTTCTCCTAACTTCACTCTACGCACTTCTTCCTCAATAAAAAGTGATAACCCCCAGGTCCGCATGCTCTTCTCTGCAGTTTTACAGAGAACCAGGGTGAGAGATGCTCCACTCCACTGCAGAGACTTTGAGGTCACACTCTGAGACTGCTACCAAAAAGAGAGACCAGCTGTAAGAAGAGGCAGGGTCTCTTCCCAAGTCAAAGGAAGACTTCTTTTCCTCCTAACTTTGATCATGCCACGTAATCTTTCATAGTCTAAGCTAAACGTAGTGCTGTTTATATAGAGAACAATGCTTCCAGGAAAGGGGCCACATGTCTTTGCATTTCACATAGGATTTCTTCTGTAACAGGTATAATGTGATTTTTGGAGGAATGGTTTATACATAAGAATAATACTTCATCTATGGACCATATAAAATGACCTCATCACAGAAGCACAATGAAAGCTACGGATTCTGGGTAGCCAGTTATACACACACACACGTCTCTATGATCAAATGTAATAGGGGAATGCTGGATTGCAAAACTTAAAAGGTTTATTTACTTCAAAACTTCTCAGGCCCTTAAGTACGCTAATGTGTGAAATGTATTTCTAAGAGAAGAACATAATTTGATCAAGAGGATCCTTTTATGTGACATAATGTCACTCAAACGCATTCGATCTTGGCGTGGTATAAAGTCCCAATTATTATGGGATGGGCCTTTCCTTAAGATGGTAGACATCTGGGAGGGTGCACTGGATTGGGAAGAACTCTTAGGGATGGAGATGATAAAAATTCAATGCAAAAATAGCTGAAATAAAAACAAAATGCACTGGCTGTGTAGCTGAGAAGCATTACAGAGCAGCTTGGTGCAGGGCTGGGTAGGTGTTCGGGTAGAGGACTTGGTCTCCTGCTCTTTCTTGGCCAATTTCTCTCTCTCTCCTTCAGCTTTTTCTCTCCTTTCAGCTCTGCTTTTCTCTGTTCCCCCACCCCCTGAAAAGGCTCTTTCTATAAGGTGGCAAATCTGTGATTTCAGGAGGAAAGAATGCCTCTTTGCTGGGAATCCCAGCACGATCCAGAGAGAGCGCTCATTGGCCAGCTTGAGTGATATATCCATCTGTAATCCAAACACTGTGGACAGGGGAATGTAGAATGATGCGGAGCTAGGTCGAGGTCATGTGTTCACCCCACAATGGAGGTGAAGGAGGGGGAGTTATTTCCACTCTAACTACGTGGAGCAGGTTCTTGATAAGAGAGGTTTCGGGGGGGTTTTTTTGGTTTGTTTTAACACAAGACAGAAGATGTGATGGCAGGCAGGCCAAAAAATCAACAGATGGCCACTAAATTTTTTCACACAAACATAAAGTCTGTCTGTGTGCCTCCCAGGTTAGGCCTTTTACCTTTTTATTTTTATTTTATTTATTTTATTAATTTATTTTAATTTTATTTATTTTATTTTAATTCAACTTTTTAAAAAATTTAACTTTTATTTTATATTGGAGTATAGTCGTTTCACAATGTTGTGTGAGTTTCAGGCATACAGCAAAGTGATTCAGTTATACACATATATGTATCCATTATTTTTCAGATTCTTTTCTCATATAGGTTATTATAAAATACTGAGTAGAGTTCCCTGTGCTGTACAGTAGGTCCTTGTTGATTATTTATTTTATATATAGCAGTGTGTATGTTAAACCTATGTCACAGTTATCATCTTTGCTTCCTTGAATAGTCACCCCATTGATCAGATATCTTCACTTGGAAGGAAATATTTCTCCGACTCCTATATTCTCTTTGTCCTTGTACAGATTACTAACTCCATAAACCAATCAGAAAAAAAAAAAAGATTCTTTATAGGACTGATTCTCAAAGTGTGATCCTGGAGCATGTATATCAGCTGGAAACTTGTTGGAAAAACAGATACTCTGGCTCTATCCTAGACCCGCTAAAGCAAGTCTCTGGGCTTGGGGCCCAGCGATGTGTATTTGCTCAAGCTGTGCGGGTGATTCTGAAGCACATTTAAGCTTGGGGACCACCACTGTCCAGAGAGAGTTAAAAACCACTTAACCACTGGCCACTTCAGAACCGGAGAGGGAAATTTTTCTTAACAGACCACCATGTGGAGCTCTTTTCTGATCATTTGGATTCGGCTGGTCTGAGATGGTGCTTATTCATTTCTATTTTCCCAGAGTTCCACAAGTAATCCAAATGCATACTCAAGTTTGAGGGCCACTGTTGGAAAAGAGCAAAATGTCTAAGATAAGGTTAGTGGCTAGATTTCAAAGTTTAAGGTAAGATTGGTGGCTAAAATTATGTGTGGGGACAGTCACCATAACTCAAGAACGTGCACCCCTATGTTCATAGCAGCATTATTCACAATAGCCAGGACACGGAAACAACCTAAATGTCTATCAACAGGTGAATGGATAAAGAACATGTGGTACATATATACAACGGAATATTACTCAGCCATAAAAAAGAATGAAATAATGCCATTTGCAGCAACATGGATGGAACTAGAGATTATCATGCTAAGTGAAGTAAGTCAGATGAGAAAGACAAAATACCATATGATACCCATCACTTATATGTGGAATCTAAAGTAAGGCACAAATGAACCTGTCTACGAAAAAGACACAGACTCACAGACATAGAGAACAGAATTGTGGTTACCAAGGGGGAAGGAGGGTGGGGGAGGGATGGACTGGGAGTTTGGGGTTAGTAGATGCAAACTACTGTATATAGAATGGATAAACAACAAGGGCCTACTGTATAGCACAGGGAACTACATTCAATATTCTGTGATAAACCATAATGGAAAAGAATATAAAAAAGAATGCATATACGTGTATAAGTGAGTCACTCTGCTGTACAGTAGAGATAAACACGACATTGTACATCAACTATACTTCAATGAAAAATAAATCTAAAAAAAATTAAAAATAAAAATAATAAAAGAACAGCCCATGAATTTGGACAGATTGGAAACTGCGTGGCCCCAGGATTTGAAAGCAGCTTGTGCAGAAAGCAGTCAAGCCAGGCAGGGTAAGGAAATGTGATGAGGACCAGGGAAGCTCTTTCAGATAATGTGGCATGACTCAGCCATGCTTGGAAAGCAAGGAAGACAGAGGCGCCAGGATTCAGCGATCTGAGAGGTATTGGGAAGAGGACAGGGCAGAGAACAGGAGGAGAGTGTTTGAGCAGAGGCACTAGGTGATTGCGCAAAGTCAGGAGGCAGAGCTCTAAACAGCAACAGATTCTACAGACAGCCTAAGGATAAAATACACATTTTCTTTTTTTGTTGTTGTTTTTTTGGTTTGTTTTGTTTTTTGCAGTACGTGGGCCTCTCACTGTTGTGGCCCCTTCCGTTGCGGAGCACAGGCTCCAGACTTTCAGGCTCAGCGGCCATGGCTCACGGGCCCAGCCGCTCCGCGGCATGTGGGATCCTCCCGGACCGGGGCACGAACCCATGTCCCCTGCATCGGCAGGCGGACTCCCAACCACTGCGCCACCAGGGAAGCCCAAAATACACATTTTCTAAGTTCACAAGTCAGTTGTTTCGGCCCTCCTGACACATGCAGAGCAACTCTTCAGCAGTGTCATCTTGGAATAATGGAAGGCAAAGACACACACACACCCTTCAACAAGTATCCTGGCAGCTTCAGTGACCTCAACATATATTAAACATGCCAGCAACAAGTGCCCGCTTTCCTGAGGGATAATGACACAGAGAAGGGTGACCAGCTGTTTTCCCTCTCCCAGAGGAAGTGGGCTTAAGTAGCAACACAGGGGATGCAGGGCAGTGTAAGGAGATTCTTTCTAAAGGGAAAGTCCTGAGATCAGACACAGCATGGATTACAGCGGGAGGCTAAGGAAGGTTCTTCCCCAGAGGGTGCTGCCTGGTAGGGTGGTGCCCCTTGCACTCAGAGCTGCTCTTCTCCCTTCCCTGAGATAGTCCTGGATGTCTCTGCAAAATCCATCCAAAGAAGCAGATGTATAAAGGTTTCTAATGCATGGATTGCCAAAACACTGAGGACTTGAGGGAATGAGGCAAACAGAGCCTGTTAGGTTTAAACAATCCTCTGACGGATCCTCTGGGAACTTCCTGACAATCCGAATTAGAGCATGAAATCAGTCTACTCTTAATGAAAAGGAATGTTCTCATCGTTGGATAATTTCTACTGACTTTTAATCATTTCACTGCCTTTTAGAATTTCCACCAAGTGCTCATTGCGGATGGAAACTGAAGGGGAAAACTCAAGTCAGTTCTGCTATATGTTAGCTCTGCTAGAGAAAGCGACCTCCTAAAACTCAGAGGGACCGGAATCTACCTCAAAAATCGCAACGAGGGGAATGCCATCCATTTGGATTCTCTCGGGAAGAGTCTAGTACAGAAAGGACAGTGTGAGATTGGCAGTTGGTTAGACATCATTCTTTGGTACGTTGACACTGTTCATAACTAGTGAGATTGAGAGAAAACTATTTACATCATGGTGTCCTGGTGAGAACCAAATGGATTACTGAATCCTCAGCACGGAGCGCTGTCTCTCTATGATGCTGGTGTTGCTAAACCATGGAACCCGGGCTCATCCCCCAAACAGGCAAGTCGCAGTCCAGGATCCTGAAGGATCTGAAGAAAGGACAATAAAATAAGAGAGGAGAAGAAAGAAGGAGCAAGACGCATACATGTAGGAGCTGAGTCAACAGCACACAGACTACCGGGGTGCTGGGTCTCTAAAGGTCCTACCTACTTTTGCTATCACCACCCCCTTCTGCACCTACCATTACCTACCATTTATGGAGGACTTACTGTGTGCCAAGGACTGAAGTGTAGTGCATCACCTCTGATCAACTAACTAGTAAGTGGCAGATACTAGATCTGAACCAAAATATGCCTAAAAGCCCATGCTTTTACACCCTGAAAGATGATGAACACAGATAGTTCCAAGTGAGACATGACTATATATTTACCAACAATTTTTTAAACTGATTTTTGCTCTCCTCTGCATTCCTTGTGTAGTTTTTCTTTCTTTTTTTTAAATTTTTTTGTGTGTGCTACGCGGGCCTCTCACTGTTGTGGCCTCTCCCGTTGCGGAGCACAGGCTCTGGACGCGCAGGCTCAGCGGCCATGGCTCACGGGCCCAGCCGCTGCGCGGCACGTGGGATCTTCCCAGACCGGGGCACGAACCCGTGTCCCCTGAATCGGCGGGCGGACTCTCAACCACTGTGCCACCAGGGAAGCCCCGTGGGTCTTGTTTAAATCTCGAGGAGGCTGTTGATTTTTTGATTGTTTGTTTTAGCAGGCAGTTTACCTAGTTAGTTTTAGTCTGCAATTTCTGATCCACCTTCTTTCAGCTGTAGTTTCAATACCCATTTATTTTCCTACACCTTTGCAGTGCTACTCGGGCTGTTCTACATGGACAACCTGGTGGCCAGGCTGAGACCTGGCTGGTTGCCTCTCCTTTAAAGCAGCAGTTCCCAACCCTTTTGGCACCAGGGACCGGTTTCATGGAAGACGGTTTTTCCACGGATGGGGCAGGGGTGGTCCTCGGCCTGGGGGTTGGGAACCCTTGCTTTAAAGAAGTTCTCAAAGCTTACAGTATGGTATTTAAGGTTAGATACACTCATGATCAACTCTCAGATAAACCTAAGAGTTCATAAACAACAGTATTGCATTGACTTCTTCATCTCCTTCCCTTCTGCAATCTCTCTGAAACTTTCTTGATTCCAGGTCTCCCTCCCACTTCCCCAGTACTTTAGCCAGCAAACTAGAGCTTTGTTTTCTCTTTTCAGTTTCACAATTCCCATGACTGCATCTACATTAGGATCAAGAATCGCAAGAACAGAGAAAAAAACAGCACTAGGGATTGACCCACACTCTTACGACCACATCTCCTCTGGTCAGAGTGAATTCTCTTCCCTTAGGGTGGTTCCCGTAGAGCCACTGCTGCCATCATCTTTGCCTCTAACATGCCGTCATGGTATTGTCTGAGAGCTGGGGTAGCAAAGAAAAGAAAGAAAGGAGGAATTTCCCCCATTCTTTATGACACTTAGGAGTCTTGTGGCCTGCCCTTGGGTCTGTAGCAAAGGAATTCTATCAGAGCTTTTTTCATCTCCACCTGCTCTATGTCTACTTCTGGGTTTTGGCTATTTTTGAGTCCAGGCAGAATGATCCTAAAGGAAAAAAATGAGAAGCTCACTGCTATTGTCATATTACATCAAGGTGTGGGTTGTTTTCTTAATATGCCTGCTATCATTTACTTTTCAGAGTCCTCAGAGAGTGCTTTATGCATTCTGTCCAGAGTTTATGGTTCTGTTCAGTGGGAGAATGTCACAGAATAAAGTGTGTTTACTCCATCTAGCCTGGAGTCAGAACCTTCTGCACAGGATAATTTCTTAGAGTTAAACTTCGTCTGTTGCATAAGGAAACATCTCAAATTGTTGGATCTGACCAGTGAGATATGTCTTAATTTTTTTGTGATCTTAATACTATTATCATTAGTAAAATGATGTTGTTTTATTCTCATAGTATAGTCTGATATGTCTTTTTAGTCTCTTCTGAAAACATTTTGTTTTACCACCAATGTAAAGCTATTATGCTTTATATTGCACCTGGTGTGGTTAAATTCAATCTAAAGTCGTTGACAAATTTAATTAACTGAGATTACAGCTTTCTTTTTTTTTTTTTCTTCACCCATCTTTAAGACCTACCATACTGACATTTTCAACATCAAGACTTCTGCAGTCACAGTTGCCTCAGGACATAAAACCTTATAGAAAATGTAAATTACTGGATGACCATAATTGTATCATCATATTCAAAGAGAGTTATTATCCTTAAATAAAGTGACAATTCACCTATTTAAATAAGACCAGATTGAAGGAAAAGTAGAGAAGGGGAAGAAGAATCAATTTTCTACAGAAGCCAACAATAAGATGTGGTCAATGTGAGGTCCCATATGGGATGCATGATCTGTATTACAAAGGACTGGTAGAGACTGATCAGAAGAACCAATAGTAACTTGCAGTTAGTCTTTTGATATCATAAAATAGAAGAGTAGATGATCAGATTAATATTCACATTATTATTATATTATGTAAAATAATTATTATGTAAAATAATAATTAATCCACAAGCTTCAGAATCCCTTCTGCTCTACGTAATGAATGTCCCCTTTTATATCCAAGATTTTGAGCTCTATTCCCAGATTCCTGCCCATCAAGTATAAGGGTAATTTTTGCATTTACTTAGCCCAAAAAAGAAAATTTTTACTATATTCATAAGAAAGGTCTCTGATTTTTTTTTATACCAAGAATATTTGACTGCTTGGATTTTCTTGATATTTTTTACATTATGGCAAGCAGATGATCAATACTCCATGGTCATAGTTTGCTCCAGAAATCACTGCATATGTACACGAAACTGAAGCAGAAGTTTAGAAGCTTCTTTCTCCTGGTAACACTGTTTGCAAAAAAATCCCATACAAACACAGAAGTGACAACATAAGATATGCATAAGAGAGCAAGCGTCATGGGCAAAATAACAATCCCCCAAGGATGTCCATGTCCTAATCTTTTGAACTTGTGAATATCTTACTTTATATGACAAAAGAGACTTTGCAGTGTGTTTAAGTTAAAGATATCTTGAGACAGAAAGATTATCCTGGAATATCCAGTTGGGCCTCATGTAATCACAAGCTTCCTCATACGAGAAAGAGTTGAGAAGACTGATGATGGAATCTGAGGTTAAAGTGCTGTAGCCAAGAGCTAAGAAATGAGGGCGGCCTACAGAAGATGAAAAAAGCAAGGAATGGATTCTCCCCTAAAGCCTCCAATGGGAATGTTGTCCTTGATTTTAGCCCCATAATAACCATTTAGGACATCTGACCTCAGGAACTATAAGATAATTAATTTGTGTGTTTTAAGCCACTAAGTTTATGGTAATTTGTTACATCATTAATTGGAAACTAATATACTAAGGTTCTGGAGTAGTATCTACATGAGGGAATCATGGTGGCTTATGAAGTCGACTACATGCATCACAGGTGATTTGCCAGAACCAATGGTTCTCTAGGAATCCCTGTAGAAGAAAAAAGAAAGAGAGAGATGATAGAGATAGAGATAGAAACAGAGAGAGAGGGAAGGGGATAGAGAGGAGGAGGGAAAGGGAGAGAGAAAAGAAAAAGGAAGGAAGGGAAGGAAGATCATTTTGTGAAAGCCCAAAGGTCAGCTGAAACTTCAGACTTGCATTTGATTTTATCTGTTTATCTAATTTGAATATAATTTTCTCTTCCACACTTCCCACTATTTTGCTTGGCTTCTCCTTCGAAAGTCAGAGATGAAATGTTTTCATTCAAATAGTATTTTAAAATTCACATAGCATATTTCATGCTTTCCTAAAAGATCTAAGATAAAGATTACCTATAAACTTTCTTCAGCTTATTATGAAACAGATCAAATTTGCCTCAAGGTGACACCCAATTAAAATTATATTTTTAAAAATTTGAGTTGAATATTCTTGCTTTTCCTTCTTTAATGAGGTTTTAAAGAAAGACTTGCATATATATTTTTTAAAGTTAGCATAAAATATGTACAAAAATAAAAATTAATTAAAAAATATATAATAAAAATTAACATAAACAATAAAGACTTCCAGAGAAGAATAGCAAAACCAGCATAGGCACATAGCATCTCCAGCTCTCAGATTTTTATTTAAATGATGAATGGAAGTAAAAACAGAGATCAACCTCCACCAGCATTGGGACTGCCATCCACATACGAGAAACATCAGGGAATATAGTTATCAGGAAGTAGTATAAATCAGACTCCATTCCTGAGAAACAGCAGCTGCCTGAGAAGTAATCAGAGAAGTTGCTAATAAAACTCCTCTAAGGTCTCCTAACTCAGCAACAATAGGAGAGCTAGAGGTGAGAAAGACCATGGGGCATATGGTGCCCTCTGCCACCTGGAAGCCACCGAAGCACTGGAGGCCATAGCGGTTGGGGTGATTGGCATGAAGGGAGAACATGATTGGCCGTCTCCTGCCTTTGCTTATTCCTAGAGTCTGGGCCATGCTAAGTGGAAAGCTGGTTACCAGAAGAGCTTGTGCCCACCCTGTGTTTTTTCAGACTCAGTGAAGGACTATCAGAATCGAAGTACTCTCTGATTGTCAAGGGATGGCTTACCCACTTTGCTAGGTTTGGGGGATGTCTGTAAACTAATACATAAGTACAGTAAATGTCATCTTTTTTTTTTTCATTCTGGATTCAAAAATTTCATGACGATGCTTATCCCATTCTTGGGATAACTATAGCTCATGTTTAACCACAGTCCACTGTGTAAAGATGAGCACAGTGAGAAAAATCATCAACTGTCTTCAAAAATCGCACATATCAATGGAAAAAAAGGTTCTCTAGGAAAACAGGGTAACTTGCTATGAGGAACAGGAAGAAAATTTAGAGGACTTCTCATGTTCAATTCTAAATGATTGAAGAGGACATTTTATCTTTGAAACAAATTTGAGCAGCCATGAATAGGGCTCAAGGGAGTCTGCAAAAAGAATGAAAATATATATGGGCTAGTTGAGGGCTTATAAACAAAACAAGTAGAGTATGATAGATTAGCTTTTGTAAAAATCACATTGGAAAAATAGTAGACATACATGAGAAATCTTAAAGTTACATGGAAAAGATGAAAAGAGGAAAATAATAAATAAAAGTTAACTGCCTCTACTACCATTGGCTGATATATATGAACAGTGTCTTAACTGTTAGCTGAGCAGCCTCTGTCCTGTTGAATGATTTAATAACTCATTCTGCAATCAAAGCAGGGATGAGTGTATTCCAATTACAGACAACATTCTTGACAACCTCTCTAGCAGAACTCTGGCAGTGATGAAGGTCTGAATGTTATGGATTATTGTTCTTGGCCTGCACTTGATCAAGGGTGAGAACGAGTTTAACCATAGATCACACACCCAATTTGATGACAATAAATTTATCAGGAAAAGCAAATTGGGTTGTGAGTCTACTTTTCAATTCATGGCTGAATTGAAACCATAAGTTGGTTACAAATACTAGAGTTTGGCAAAAATCAATGAAAGCATTCTGTGAGAATCAATTACCTATATAGGACTTTCAATAAGAAGTATTGTAGTTTTTAAAAATCGGTGCTATAATCCTTTATATCAGTAAAATTTATAAGCCTCTGTGTATGTTTATATATATGTACGTACATACATACATTCCAGAGCCAGTTAGTAAACATTTACCAGCACAGCACTTTTTGTAGATGATCATTATATCCTAAAAGTTGATAAGAATTAATTGAAAAAAACTAACTGTATAAATAAATGCAAAAATACTTAGGGAAACATTTTATTGGATAAAATTGATAGTATTTGATTTGTTAATTGAAAACAACTTATTAAGTAAAGAATAATTAAAATTATATATTTATTTAAATATTATATATTTTAAAATATAATTATATACATTTCAACTTAAATATTTAAGACAATTTGCCATTTTGGGGGGAGCGTAAAGTTAAGGCTATCTCTTTTAGTGTGTGTGCACTCCTTAAAATTCCCTTTCCTCTTTCTTACATAAATCACATCAATTAATGCCAAGACCTCAAGGATGTCTGTGACCCAGTGTACATAACTTGCCCAAGGTCACACAAGCAGGTAAATGACAGAGCTGAGATTTGACCCCAGACAGTTTGGACACACAACCTGTATTCTTAAGCAGTGCACTGCCTTGATTCTCCTGTGCAAGTGCTGGAGAGCAGCTGACAGACCACGATTGTTCATCATGCAGAAGGCATTAGCCAGTATGTCTGAAGGAGGCACAGGAGGAAGAGGTCTTGGGGATATCTATTACAAGAGTCACTATAGCTTTACTTTATAGCAGCAATAACTAGTTTAAAGGTGTTATAAAAATCTCAATTCAAAACCACAATATGATACCACTTCACATACACTAGGATGGCTAACATAAAAAAATGGAGAAATTGGTACCCTCATACACTGCTGGTAGGAATGCAAAATGGTGCAGCCGTCATGGAAAATAGTCTGGTAATTACTCAAATGGTTAAATATAGAATTACCATATGATCCAATAATTCTACTTCTAGGTATCTACCCAAGAGAAATGAAGACATATGTCCACACAGAAACTTGCACAAGAATATTCATAGACACATTATACATAACAGCTAGAAAGTGAAAACAACCCATATGTCCAACAACTGTTTTAAAAGATCTCGAGAAAAATCTTAAAATATATGTTAATAAATATAACATGAAATACACTTGCTCTAGGTGAAGAAAATGCTATAACTTTGATGAGGGACATAAAAGAAAATTTGAAAAAAAAGGGACTTATGCATTTGCGTAAACAGAATTTTGTGTTTGTGAGTGCATGACATGTTGGAGAATTTGATATTATAAGCAGATTAACTCTTCCCAAGTTATTTTAAAATTTTAAGTAAATTATTTAACTAATTTCAGTAAAAAGCTCATCTTCCCATTTCTGTACTTGTTAATAGGATTATGTTTCCTTGAAATTTTTAACTTTGAGAAATGTCTTGTAATTAAAAAAAGAACAAAGAGATTTATTCTACCACATATAAAGTATAATCAAGTTTCAGTACCTGTACAAGTATGAAGAAGCAGATATTTTAATTAAACAGAATAGCTTAGAAACATAATTCAGTGGTATGTGATTAAATTTGTATACAAAATAATTGGAGAGAGAAACAATTGTTGAATAAACTATGACAACTGTTAAAAGATAATATTCAATTATTGTCTCACATTGTACTTTAAAGTTACAGATAGGTTAAAAAATTTAACTTTTCTAAGATATAAAGCCATAAAAGAACTAAAATGAAGTAAATATATGTGATGTTAGTTAAGAGCCTCATAGAAATAAAAGCTATAAAGGAAACTACAAATTAATGTGTTTATATATATTAAAAAGTAAATCTTCTGTACATAAAAAAGCATTATAAAAATTTAGGGTGAAATTGCAAAGAGGGAAAAATTTGTGCAACAGATAAATGCTTCCTATCTGTAATATATAAAGTGCTTTTTTACACATCACTTAGAAAAAGACAACTAAAAATATTAAATAACATATAAAATTAATTTATTCAATTAAAAAGTCCACTTTTTTTTTGGGGGGGGGGGGTTTTTTTTTTTTTTTTTTGGTCTTACGTGGGCCTCTCACTGTTGTGGCCTCTCCCGTTGCGGAGCACAGGCTCCGGACGCGCAGGCTCAGCGGCCATGGCTCACAGGCCCAGCCGCTCTGCGGCATGTGGGATCTTCCCGGACCGGGGCACGAACCCGTGTCCCCTGCATCGGCAGGCGGACTCTCAACCACTGCGCCACCAGGGAAGCCCAAAAAGTCCACTTTTGAAAGCATGTCATAAACAAGTAATAAATGAAGTTTTTTCCATAGGTTGAAAAATTTTAAAGGAATGATAATCACTGTTATCAAGTGCGAAATAAAAGGGCATTCTTTTTTTTTTTTTTTTTTTTTCGGTATGCGGGCCTCTCACTGTTGTGGCCTCTCACGTTGCGGAGCACAGGCTCCGGACGCACAGGCCTAGCGGCCATGGCTCACGGGCTTAGTTGCTCCGCGGCATGTGGGATCTTCCCGGACCAGGGCACGAACCCGTGTCTCCTGCATCGGCAGGCGGATTCTCAACCACTGAGCCACCAGGGAAGCCCGTTCTTAAAAGTTTTTAGTTTGACTAACAATTTCTATAACCACTTCAGAGAGAAATTATCCTAAGGGAATAAATAATGATGTTATAAAACTAACATAAAGATATTCATGATTGTATTATTTATTTTTACCAACAATAACTAAATAATGCAAACTTAATGATCCCCAATAAGGTGGTACACGCCCCCCAAATTATGGTAAAACCACATGGCTGAAAGTTACTAACAATCATGGTTTCAAAAAATTTAATCATATGAGAAAAAGCTCATGATATGTCAAGTCAAAAACTTTACCCACATGATTCCAGTTATTTTCTATGTGTACATACACGCACACACGTGTGTACACACAAAAGTACAAAACCATGTGTATAAAAACACACATAAACTGGAAAAAATATATCAAAAAGTATATGACAATTAGCTCTAGTTAATGGTATCATCGATAATTTTTATTTTCTCCTTTGTGTTTAAAATTTTTTCCAAATTTTTATAGTAAACCTATTTATTTTATAAGTGGGAATTAATTTATTAAGATTAAAACGTAGTTTTAAATTGAAGGTATCGCATAGAATTTTATAATTAAGTCATAAATATTCAATCAGCAAACATTTATTGATTATTTACTATGCGCCCTGCCCTGTTTTTGGTGCTGGGGATACAACAGGGATAAAACAGACAACTTTCTCCCCTGTAGAACCTTACATCCTAGGAACAGATCACACAAAAACATCTCCCTCAGACTCTACTGCCAATACAAGTATGTTTCAGGGGCTAAAGCAGCTAGCACTGAGTGGGAAATCTTATCCTAACTCAACTAACTCAGCAGGCGTTCTCTATCTGTGTGAACATCGGTTAACTGTGGACAGCTCATAGATGAGCCATACATTTCTGTCCAAGTGATCTGGTACCTGACACCATAACGGAAGTTATGGGTGATTTAAGTCCAGACTCATCCTCTTTCTAAAACTCAAGAGGTGGTAATCCTGATTTTCCAAAGCTTGGCATTGCAAGTGTCTGTAGCTTTACAGACGATTTATAGCATTTCTGCTACATGGTTTGTGCAAATTCATTAGCAGTCTCAGATCTGCAAAGACATGCTTATTTACAGCCAATGGGGGACAAAAGTACTTATTCTATCAACTCTGTGTCTTTTAAATAAATTCAGTTATATCCACATTCGTTCATCCACATTAGATTCTAAATTCTGGAGGAAAGGGACCCCAGAGGCTACTCTGAAATTTGTATAGACACTAACTTAAACACATTAATTCTTAATAAGGACTCTAATGCTTCAGGATGATTAACGCTGGGTTACTCAGTACATAGTAGAGAACTGTGCACATTATCTGATTAACGACTTACCTGGGGTGGTATATAAATAGTCTTTTACAAATTTGTCCATACACGCTTTGCTAGTCGTGCTGAAAATCACGTTTCCAGACTATTTACACAAAATAAAGATGAAGCTGCCAAAAAAAAAAAAGTGTTTTACTCTTGGTTGAAAGGATGTATGTATATTCTTGATTTGTATATATTTGTATAGCAGTCTATGTTACTGGAAGGGCACAACGTAATTATAATATGCATTTCTCTCTTTTGTGAGGTTATATTCATGGAAAGAGAATATTGTCAGGGCTAGACTATTTCTACATCAACACATATATTGAATTTGTAAAGGAATGGCTTATATTAACATATTTTATTTGTTCTCTTTCCCTTTCTCAGAAAATAGATTTTCACTATTCTAGTTCATTCACCATTTTGTTTAATTAGGACACGTGCCCAATCATTAGGAGATCCAAGAAAGGTCCCAAAGTCTACACAGAGCTCAGAAGACAATCATCATCTGAGTTCCTAAAACCAGTATTTTCACCTTTTTTGAGCATCAAGATCTTCTATAGAGCTTTTCAAAACAATTTCCTGGGGCTCATTCTCAATGATTACCGTTTTAATAGATTTGGCTGGAACCAAGCATTGCTATTTAAAACAAACAAATGAAATTTACATGGGTGATTCTGATATGTCCTGAAGGTAGAGAACCATGATCTTGAGATATAATAATAACTCCTCAATGATTTTAAAAATCATTTCAGAAAATTCATTGTTCATATAACAGAGTTTTCCCATATAAATTAAATATATCAACTTGGTTCAACTCAACCAATATTTATGCACAGGTCACCTTCCTCTGATTGGGGAATACGAGGATATGCTACAAACAAACAGACAAACAAAAAACCAGAAACCTATTGCACAATTACCTTAATAATTAAACTTCAAGGGAGAAGCTGGTAGGATCTGGTAAGAAGCTGGTAAGAGAGGGAAAAGGTGCTATGAGGGTTTGATGGAGGGAAAGGTCTCATCACTCCCATAACACCTTTATTAAAGATGTATTTGAGATAGACATTGGAAGGTTGATGGGAATTTTGACAAGCAGAAGTTGCAGGGCAGGCCAGGGCAGAACACACTGCAGGAGGGAGGAATGGATAAATGTGGAACAAACTGACCAGAGCTTCAGTAGAAAAAATAAAGTGGGAAAGTTCTTTTGGGAAATTGATTCCATAGGCAAGAATTCAGTCCAAGGAAATGAAATAAATTCCCTTACCACTATAGGACTTAATGAAAACTGATTTTCAAAGAAAGAGCTCAAAAAAAAAGGAATAGTAAACACAATAGAATTAACTGGGAAAAAAAGGAGATTGCAGTTAAAGAAATAAAACAAGGAATAAAACAACAATATTAGAAACACATACCTTAGAAACTATAATAAACAGAACACCATGCCTGAAATTTAATTATTATAATAAAGGCTTGAGATACAAGAGTTAGTGCAGAGGGCAAATATAAAAAAAATAAAACATTAAGATAGATGACACCATGTTTTGTTAAATCAAAGGTGCCATCAACTGTAAGACACACCATTATTTTATGTACCACTCAAAATGCAAAAATGCACTGCAAATACATTATGATGCAAGGCTGTCTTATTTCTGAGAATTTCTGTATTTACTGAAGGAGCTCATTTAACCTTAGACGTTGATTGTTTTACATCACATATCGTTCTGGTGCATACAAAAAGGATACATTATCAAGATATATAACAAGATAAATTAGTTAAGACATTCCTAGTTCTTCTCATGGTGTCGAATTGCTCTGAGTCCCTTTTCAACTCAGAGTTGTTGAGGTCTGTGTTTTTTCTGTTTAATACTCAGTAACACAATGTAACACAGCGTTACCTAACTGTGAGCGCTACCGCTTAGTAAGAAAATATGCCTTTGAGTCATTCTGCCATCGATGAATATTTGTTTCAAAGATAATCTAACATATACATGGCAGATGTACCTGAATTAACAATGCAAAGAATAGATTTTTGAAGATGCATTCAAATTGTAACGAAAAGCTGTCCATGAAATAAGATATACTCTGACTGAGAAAAAAATATAGTGAGAATTTGGATATGGGAGAAATGCTGATTAAGGCATCACATGTCAGAAAAAGGCTGTATGGTGTATCATTGAAGTATGTGGGGCTGGGAGTCAGACCCCCAGAGTTCAAACCACAGTTCTTCCAGTTACCATCTGTCTTCCCAGGCAATCTGTGCTACCTCTCTGGGGGCTCAGAGTGTACTCATCTCTCAGGGGTGTCATGAGGATTAACCAACTCTCAGTAAGTGTGTCACTAACTGTTAGGTACCACTTCCATAAAAAACAATCACTCAGGGTTCCACTTGGCCAACGTGTAGTAACAGGGACTGGACTGACTCTCCTGGCACTGAAAAAATGGACCAACCGCACGAAGCAAAGGTTTGCAAGACATTAGACCTCCGGGCAACAAACCACAGTGATCCCTGGGAGACTGGTAACAAGATGAACCCTATCACTGCCCCACTTTTCTTCCTGGGGAGAGTTTCTAGGCTGCAGTGTAGAAGAGGGGACCCCAGGCCAAGCAGAGGGGTTTCCCTGAGCTGAGGAGACGGAGCTGGGCATCTGGGAGGCCACGTGCCCAGAGGACGCAGGGCGGAGTGCTGGAGAGGAGAGAGCTGCCTCAAGGTGGCTCTGGAGATATGCAGGGCGCCCCCTCCTGTCTGCAGCTGAGTAGGGCAACACACGCACTAGAGGAAGGGACCTGAGAACCCCCGAAAAGATTAGAGGAAATAGTTTCTGAGGATCACAGAAGGCCAGAAATTGTCCCTGTTCCCAAGAGCCAGATGGGAAACCTCAGAAACCATGGGCCATCGGGTAGAGTGCTCTGCTGTCTCACTCGTAGGAAAAAATTCCCTCTAGACTAAATGCTGCTCTGAGCCAGCCTAACAAAGCTTAGAAGCAAGACCCCAAATGTTTCCAATTTGTTCAATGTTTCCAAATAACTCCTTTGGTTACATGTCTGACCAAATCTGTTGCCTATTTTTTTTCAGTTGAGTTTTTTGTTTTCTATTACTGTTTTAAAAGTTCTTCATATATTCTTTTTATCCAGTTTTATTGAGACATCACTGACATATGACGTTGTATTAGTTTAAGGTGTACAGCATAAAGATTTAATATCCGTATATAACGCAAAGTTTACCACTGCATGTGTCTCAATACCCATCACTTCACATAGTTACAAACGTTTTTTCTTGTGATGAGAAATTTTAAGATCTACCCTCTTAGAAACTTTCAGATATACAATATATGTATTTTTGATACAAGATCTTTTCAGATATGCAGTCTGCAAATACTTTCTCCCAGTATGTGGTCTGTATTTTATTCTCTAAAGAATGTCTTTCAAAGAGGGCAGAAGTTCTTATTTTCATAAATTCCAATGTACACATACACACACAGTCACACACACACAAACGTTCATAGCAGCTTTACTGGCGATAGCAAAACTCTGGAAACTCCATCAACAGGTGAATGGAAAAATAAATGTTGGTATACGCGTACAATGGAATGCTAATCAGCAATGATTCATATACGCAACAAAATGGATGAATCTCAGAATAATTATGCTCAGTGAAAGAAGCCAGACCAAAAAAACAGAGGGTACACTGTATGAGTCCACTTATAGATAATACTTGGAAATACAGGAAAACATGCAGAGCAGTGGTTGCCAGGGAGGGGGACATGGGGACAGGATGGAGCAGTTACAAAGGGGCACAGGCAAACATTTGGGGGTGATGAACATGTGTATTATCTGGGTTATGGGTTATGGTGATTATTTCATAGGAATAGGCATATTTTAAAACAACAAATTGTATGCTATAAATACGTACAGTTTATTGTATGTAAATTATACTTCCCCAAAAGCTCTAAAAACTAGTTCTTCGGTCATCTAAGCACAGAAACCGAGTACTAAAAATGGTGAAAAAGATCAAGCTAACCTCAGATTTTTTTCCATGGCAATATTACTTTATTTTATTTTATTTTATGAAGACAGTTGACGGACTTTCTCAAGTACGTAAGAACCCAGAGGACACAGCATCTATGATAATTTCTTTGAAAGAAAAAGTAAAGAATTGCAAATCGTTACAGATGTGATCACGGCTATAGGCTAGTTTTGGGTGCTATTGGAACGTGACCTGGACCCAGCCTGAGCATCTGAGAACAGTGTCCCTGGAGAAAGCACATCTGGCTAAGATCAAGAAAAGTTTACTTTGTGAAGAGGAGTCAGAAGAGTGTTTTGGAAAGAAAGAGCATGTGCAAATGAGGTTTTCCTTTACAGTGAGCTCAAATTTGCTTTAGAGGAATGGTACCAGACTTAACAAAACTCAATTCAGATGTTTAAGGGCTTGGCCAAAGGCACACGCAGAACTGACAAGGACTAGAGAAAACCCAAACCGCTTTATTTGACCTATTTGATAAAAAAAAAAAAATCTGTATAATTTAACCACCTGAGATGAAAAATTCCAGGAAGAGTCATACTACCACTAGGAAAATACAGAAGATACATGCAGAAGTCTCCAAACATCTTTCTTTAAAAAACAAAAAAACTTCCAATGGCTTAGCAAGTTCCTTTTTTTTTTTTTAACATCTTTATTGGGGTAGAATTGCTTTACAATGGTGTGTTAGTTTCTTCTGCATAACAAAGTGAATCAGCTCTACATACACATATATCCCCATATCTCCTCCTGTCTCCCTCCCACCCCTCTAGGTGGTCACAAAGCACTGAGCGCTTAGCAAGTTTTTACTGGATAAAATCCAAACACATTTTCATGACATACAGAGCCTGCATCGTTTGCTCATGACCTACTTTTCTGTAGGTATCGATCCATCTCTTTTATTCAGGCTCCTTTCGGTCATACAGAACAACTTCCGGTCACACCTTGGACTTTCAAATGCCTTGCTGTTTTCTGCCTTGGCCAGTACTGCCCCCTCTGTGGCAAAGCTTGCCCCCACCTTGCCCGGAAGCCACACCCTCCACTGGATAAAGACTCCTCCTCCACGGGGGGTTCACTGGCTGGGGCCACCTGGGCCCAGGTTCCCCCCTATATCTTGGCCAGCACAGAGGACCTGTTTCACCAAACCTGCCCACATCCCTGTCATTTTTCAAACCTCAAAAGAAATTATAAAAGAGAGATCTGGAAGTTAAGCACCTTCAAACTGCAGCATTTCATGGGTTGATGGGCAACAGTGAATTCCCTGGGAGAGAAAGAACATTTTGGAAGAGCTGGAATTCACGCTGTGAAGCAGTGATTTTTAAACATTTGTAAAGATGGAGGCCTGTTTTTCATATGAAAAATTACTTGAGATTCCAACATATAATATAGATTGAAGGAGAACTTTATGAGTCAAAGTTTAATTTATAATTTCACATTTGTAAGGGCAATCAATAAGAAAAACGGGGCGGTTTAGGGAAAACCACATTTTGGTACCGAACACACTTGAGTATGTGTGCTTTTTTAAAGCACCATTTTATTAAAAGCCTTTAATGTGTTCTTTAGAAAGCCATTCAAACATTTGCAGACCCTGAAGCAGTCCTGAACCTGGCTTGAAAATGACTGCCTTAAATTGGGAGGAGTAGGGCTTAGACTGGAATCAACGGGCATTCAGGGAATTCAATGGTGTTGCTTGATTTAAGCCTGGGTCTTTCCAATTCTGAAACCCTGTACTCTTTCCATTGCATCACTGCTCCCCAGGCTTTGTGAATTCTCCCTGAGGAGTTTCAGACAAGCATTTGCCGTCCCGAGTCTCTAATTAACAGACCAGAAAATGCACTGGCAAAGGCAGGGGGTGGAGGGCCCCGAGAACTCTGCACTCTGCAGACTGCTTGCTCTCCTATGAGGCATGCCAAGCTCCAGTCCTGCAACCCTCCAGGAAAATGCATTTGATGAGGCCGCAATGAGCTGGGCTTGGGCAGCTGAACAATGATAAAAAATGGAAGGTATTTGACTGCATCCGAATACGTTTAGGAACGGCCAGTCTCGAGTGCATTTGTGAGGTTCCTTCACTCAAAGAGAAGCACAGGTTCTAAATGGAGTGATTGTGTACAAGCTTAGGGGCAATCTGAGCCACAGCCAAACCACATGAGGATAATAGCCATCTCAGCACTGCGACCGGAGCTATGTAAAGCTAATACACACAGACGCTGTGGGCTTCAGCCTGTCTGAAAAGGCAGGGAGATTGCATGGTATATTAAATTCACTGAATTTTACAGCTAACATCTGGCCTCAAGGACAGCTGTGGTCAGGTTTAGTGAAAGACTTTAGTGAAAAATGGTAAAGTCAAAATATTTGAGCCTCTCCATTTGCACTAAAGCAATTTGTTAATCAGTCGGTCTGCACTGAGGTTTAATATTTAATAGTTTTCTTTCACTTGAGGCAAGAGTAAACTTCTCAGAGTTAAACATCATCTCCTGGATTCACGGAATCTTGCTCATGTAACGCTGTCTTTTCTGTTTCAGAAACATGTACTTTTATTGTTAAGAAATTATGAAGGTTTCTCCTCACATCCCTTGAGTTTTCCTTACCTTGATATCACCAGGCACTTAATGATGAATAAACGGCGAATAAAGAGAGTGTAGAATAATCAGCAACTAAGGCAGCCTCCTTGAACATCTGAGATTTTTGAGTAAAAGGCTATTTAGCATAAATAAGAACTCTTACTCATTAGCATGAAAACGAAACTGTGGGATTTTCTATTCAGTCCAGAAAAGTTGCATCTTAGAGCTGCTGAGTTCATTTAGCAGTCTGTTTCTAATCTTTCAGAAAACACAACATGGATTTAATGTGACCCTGAAGGGTCTAAGCAAAACAGGGCTTGCCCTCTGAGCCTCCATTTGAAGCCTGTTGAATTAGTCCAAGCACATTTGAAATAAATCAAGATGGTTAACATCTGCCTCTCTTTATTAGAAAAATTCTCTTTTTATTACAAATAAACACTTTGTCCGGGTAAGACTGTAAATTCCATTAGTCCAAGGACTGGGCCAGAAGCACAAGGTGTGATCTAAATCTCGCTAGAGTCCACCAGTGGACACAGAGCAGACAAACAATTAGCTAGTCCACGGCACGCTTTTGCTTCGTTCTGTGTAGCAGCCGATTCAGCTACACGGAAGAGTCTTGGAACATGGTCTTGATTTTCCCGATTTACATCACAATCAAATTGTGCAGAAGTGCTTGGAGCCTCTGAGAGAGAAACCCACCTCGGTCAGCACTTCACTAATTATCAGAACCCGGAAGAGGCCCATCAATAGCTGCTTTGCCCTGCAGCCTCCCTCACTGATATCAGGGGATAAAGTAGACCCAGATGAGATGGTTTTTTAAAGGGCTGTGGGTCTTAGAAAGCAGGACCTTTAAGAAGGGTTGGCCTTCTGCCGCCCACCTCTGCCCCTCCACACACACACTCCGTCTTCCATTTCCTTCTCCAGCCCTCGTGAATGCACAGAATGTGGCTTTAGTGTAGCTCTTCAGAGCGAACACGCTGATGTCACTTACACCTCATTTAGTGGGTAAGGTATGATGGGTCCTGTGAATTCAAGAGAATGATTTCTCACTACAAGCTGGAAAAACTAAAAGCCTCCATTAGAAGTGAAGGGTTTTTTTTTTTTTTTTTTTCTTTCACACTTACCCTCTTACTCAAAGAAAACTGATTTGATTTGAACACTAAATTATTACTATGTGACTTCGGATATGATACTTCACTCCTTTAAAACGAATTCTCTAGTTCGAAAGTAACAGAACACTGACCTTTGAAGAATAATCTACACAAAATGTCTTCCTTTACATTGTATAATTAGTGCCCCCAGGTAACCCTGTGATGGACACATGATCAGCCCATTAAACCCAGGAGGAAAAAAATGAAGGTCTGGTATTCGCACTTGTGAGATACAGAATGGGACTAATGTCTAGGTCTCCCACTTCTCAGTCCTGTGCTCATTTCAAAACACTGAATCCAAGACACCTAAAAACAAAACAAAAAAGACCCTGAAAACTGTCACTATTCTGTTTCACAAGGCCTGATGGAAAGAAAGATATTTTGGTTTTGGTATATGTCAGGCTAGGCACCTACATCAACCCACTGAAAACAAACAAAAATGCTGGAGGAAAATTTTTTTTAAAAAATCTTGTTAATAAAACCACTCAATTGTTGTGATATAAATTCCCTGAGGGAAGGGACTATTGCCTGTTTCTTACCCTGCTATATCCCCAGAACATAAATAGTAGCTGCCTTATTGCAGAATGTCCCCAGATATTTGTTGAATAATTAATTCGGTGAGCTAGCAAAAAAAAAAAAAAAAGAATCCTTAGGCCAAAATCTAAGTGAAGCGGAAAACCTGGAGAAGCAAGCATAGCATTTCATCCAGTATTTTTACCTTACGAAGATTTGAAAAACTTGACCATTTAAGCTTTTATGATCCTGTGGGGTGTGGAGGCCAAAAAATAAAGCACAAATATAAGACAATAAATAAAAATCTAAATATAGCACATCAGACATTATGGCAAATGTAAATAGACTAAATAATCCAATTAAAATGCTAGAGTTGTTGGGCTGGACATTTTAAAATCTGACTCTATAAGATATGCGTTTATAAAAGGCAGATTCCCAACAGTAAGGACACAAAAGGCTAAAAGTAAAAGGATGGAAAATATGAATCATGAAATATTAATGATAAAAACCAAAGCCACTGTATGTTAATAATATACAAGAGAGAACTTAAGGAAAAAAGTTTTCCTAGATATAGGTTAATTTTAAATTATAAATGATTTAATTTACCAGTAGGATATACAGTAACAATTCTAAATGTATATGCACCAAATGACATAGCTTCAGAAGCCATGGAGATGCAGTAATGTTGCCAAGAAGAACAGACTGATGGCAGACCTAAGACCTCTCAGCAAAAGTCACTCCTAGACAAGAAAGCCTCTTACCCTGAATGCAATATATATGTATTTAATTTTATAGCATAATTGAAAAGCAATCCATCAATGGCCAAATAATTTGGGTTATGTTTATGTAATGGAATACTACAGAGTAGTGAAAATGAATAAACTACAGCCTGATACACAGAAAAATCCCCAAAACATAATGGTAAGCAAAATAATCAAGTCAGAGAAAGTACATGCAGTACTGTTTCAGAAACAGACCAAACTAAACAAAACAATACTTGGATACATTCAAAACTCCTAAAGAAACGCACAGCAATGATTATTATGAAAGTCAAGATAGTAGTTACATGTGGTGGGGAGATAGGAGCAAAGCACAGAGGGGGTATGTAAGAAAATGGCACAGTCTCAATGGGTGTTGAGTTCTCGGATATTTGCTGTATTACTTTTAGCAAGCTATTTAAATAGAACATATATACACAAAAGTGCACAAAGAGAAGTATGCAGCTCAATGAATGAAGCTAAAGCTCCCAGTGCACCAGCACCAAAACTTTCCTACATCTGAATCACTAGCTATCCTAACAAAGAAAAAGATAACGAGTGAAAATACACAAAATAAGGAATGGCAAGTTGCTAACTCCCTCTCAAAGGTAACCCTATTCTTACTTCCAACACCACTGATCAGTTTTGCCTGTTTTTGAACTTTATATAAATGGAACTACATAGTATATACTCTTTTTTTTTTTTTTCTGGCTGCTTTCCCTCAATATTTTGTTTGTGAAATTGATCTATGTTGTTCCATGCATAAATAGTTTGCTCATTCCCTGATTTACAGGCCTACTTTTTTTTTTTAAATTGCACTTAGCTTTATTGTGTCCCATAGATATTGCATTTTTTACAAAGCGAACTTTAGTGGCAACCCTGCTTCTAGCAAGTCTATCCACACTGTTTTCCAACATCATTTACTCATTTCATGTCTCTGTGTCCATTTTGGTGATTCTTGCAATAGTTCAAACTTATCCATTATTATTATATTTGTTATAGTTCTCTGTGATCAGTGATCTTTGATGTTACTATTATAATTGGGTTTTTAGAATATTTTAAATTGAGGTATGTACATTGGTGTTTTTTTCAAACATAATGCTATTGCACGCTTAATAGACTACAATACAGTGTAAACGTGAATTTTATGTGCACTCAGAAACAAAAATTTAGTGTTACTCACTTCATTGTGATATTTGCTTTATTGTGATGGTCTGGAACTGAACTCACAATGTCTATGAGGTATGCCTGTGTTATTTTAAAATCATACATACGTATTTTATACAAAGATATATGCGTATGCCTTATTGTACAGTAATACAAGTGAAAATAAAACTCTGAAAGATCAGATTAAGTAGTTAGGTAGATGCTGTTACTCTTTGCAGGTCCCTTAAAGTTGTAAATCCTAACTATCCAAATATTTTAGACATTAAATATTTCCAGAGAGGCTGGAATGAAAGTCATTTCTCAAACACCTCAATCTTTCTACTTTTGCTGCCAAGTCCAGACCAGACACAGGGATAACAAATATGGACCCTGTCAAGTAAGTTCACCTAAAGTGTTTATAAGACCAAAATTCAAACAGCAAAAACAAAGAAGTGCTCACTCAACCAGATTTCCCCAGCAGATCTGCTTCTGGCAAAGTTATGGAGCTGGTAAACTGTCTCAGTCACATGGCTCTTACAGCCCTCAGCCCCCCTCACACACATACATACACCTGTTTGTCCTTTTGCCCTGTGTTTTCCTTTTTGATCCATAAGTCCCACCCCTGCACCATGCTTAATGCAGATTTCTCCACGTCTGATGAAAAAGAATCTGATAAAATAATTCACAGTGGAATGTGAAAAAGGAGGGATTATCCTATATTTCTAGAGGCTGTCTACATTTAACAAGGGCAATGGTAAGGGAAAAGTTACCACAAAGGATCAGCCATGGTGATAGAATACTGGGGGAGATTTTGGATTAGCTTTTTACATTACATCAGGATGGCATTACCTTTGTTTTCTTGCAGTGAGCAGACCCAAGACCCTCTGCCCTGGAAGGTTTTGTCTATTCTAAGCAAGGGGACTTCTGAAGGCAAGAAGAAGCCTTTAACTTTATCCCTCTGGCCTCCAAACCAGAAGCCACAATTCCAAGATGAAAGCTAATCTTCACAGCAGAAAAACTTTTCTTAGCTGGTGCCACTGAAAAAGCTAGAAGTCAACCCTAGCAGAGGCCATGATGGGAAAACATCCAAGCACTGTCTGTTCTTCTGACCAGGCTGAGAAATGCCTGGAAATGTCTGCATCTTTATTTGTGTTTGAGGGTGGAGATTTATTGGTCTAGTAGGAAACAGGCTTGGAGACAGCTGCTTGGAGTTTGAGCAGGGCTCAGCTGTATCTAAAGCTCTTTCCCCGAGGATGTTACCGTCAATCTATTCTTCTCTGGGGGTGGTGTTCATACTTCCACAAAGGTGACCTTACTTTCTGATTTGCCTCAAAGAGTTCTGGTTTATGCCTGTTGTCTTGGAACCCCCTTTGGTTTTGCATTTGTCCTGGATTTTTCATTTTCTAACAAGTTATAAGTAGTAGTAGACGCATTAATGTATCTTTCCACTAGGTTGGATGTAAGGTTGGACACACTTCTACTTTTTATCTCCAGCTGCTGCCATGGTCTCATCTAGGAGTGGAGGAGGTGCATGATTAGTGACCAGAGTCCTCACGTTATGGCCTGGTTAGGGCAGAAAGACAATCAGAGATAAACTCTCTTTATCTCAGATCTTCCCACATGAAACTCTTCTCTTGTGAGACACGGTGCAGGATGGTGGCTGGCAAACTAGTTTGGTCAGACATCATTGGTTTAAGACAACTCAGTCCTTTCGGTTCCAGTGATATGGTGAGGGAGGCATTCTGGCCACCTGGTATACCAATTTGTGGTTCCTTGGTCAGCATTGTAGATTACAAGGCAGAAGAAGCCACAAGGCCACTAGTCAGATCTTATACTTAGTAAGTGGTTGAACTGGGACTCAAACCCAGATGTATTTGTTTTGAAAACTCATGCTCTTAAACATACTTTGGAACACTCTCTCATTTTCACTAAAGACAAGGACAAAAGACTCAGCCTCTTTCTCTCGATTCCATGTTTCTTCCTATGTGAATTTCATGTCCTTGTGGTCAGTTGCACCACCATTTCAAGTTCATGGCCACATGCCAACTGATGCACTTTAGTGGCTGAAAGCTGATAGGAAAATCTTACAACTCTGGGCATTCATGCAATTACAATTTCCTACTAATTCTAGGAACAAACTTTCAATTCTCCCAGTAATCGTTCTTGACAACTCCTTTGCTAGTCTTTGATTAGCTCAGTCTTCACCTAAGCAATAATTTAAAACACTCACAACTTCTCTCAAGCCCTCTATCCTATACTTACCCTTCTTTCCAAAGGTGACCTTGTATTCTATAACATTTTTGGAGGATATTGAGGGAATTGGCTATGAATTTCTCAATCTTTAGATATCACATTCTCCTTCCCACCTAGTTCTTCCCTCTGTTAACAACCAAGATATCCACTTGAGCTCTTGATCTTCTCTGCCTTTGTCCCCCAAAGACCTGACTCCATTTCTTATCACTATAAGCTTTTTGCCTTCAACCTGTTCTACTCTACTGTCTCATTTCTTTTGGTTTATAAACTTGATAACATCTCCCTCATCAAAATAAAAACAGAAACAAGCAAAAACCCTAAAACTTAAACAACTCCCTTAACAGTATCCTTTTACCCTTGACTTATCCCACTTCTTCTCTTGTAAGTCAAAGATCCTGAAAAAGTTGAATACATTTCCTCACTAAATTCTTTCACTGCCCATTCTCATCTCAAAGTCTCATAATACAGCGTCCACCCTCACTAAAACCCTAAAACTGCTCCAGAAAAAAAGAAAAATCACCAACTTTCTCCCCATTGACATTTCAGTAAAAAATAATTTTCTTTTGCTATTACGGTCCTTGGTTTTCTGCATAATTTGATTCACTTTACTATTATACTTCTTGGAACTCTGTGTATACCTGGCTTCCTGTAACCATGACTTCCTGATATTCCCTCTCCCTCCAAACCCACTAGTTTTGCCTCCTTCTTTATTCCCATCTGACACATCCTCCCCAAATCTGAGCATTTCTTCTCAGCCTCCTTCATGGGAACATCCGTGTTCCCAGAATTCCCAACTTGGCTGCAATGGTCCTCATTCGATTGCTGTCCCAGGGCAATTCCACCCACACTAAAGTTTATCTGCCACCTAATTGGACACTGACCCCCAAACTGTCTTTCTCACCTTGACTTTTCACAAGGACATCAAATGTGTATACCTACCTGCTCCCTGAAATATGTAACTTAGTTGTCACACAGATACCTCACAGCTCAAAGGGTCCAACATGACTCATTATTTCCTCTAAAACTTATTCCCTGTAATTCCTCCCCCCCACACACACTTTTTAAAATAAACTTTATTTTATTTATTTACTTATTTTTTTACTTTGGGCCTCATTGGGTCTTCGTTGCTGTGTGCAGGCTTTCTCTAGTTGCAGCGAGCGGGGGCTACTATTGGTTGCGGTGAGTGGGCTTCTCATTGAGTGGATTCTCTTTGTGGTAGAGCACGGGGTCTAGGTGTGAGGCCTTCAGTAGTTGTGGCAGGCCAGCTCCACAGTCCAGCCTGTGAGCTCCGTAGTCCAGCTCACGGGCTCTAGAGTGTAGGCTCAGTAGTTGTGGTGCACGGGCCCAGCCGCTCCGCGGCACGTGGGATCTTCCTGGACCAGGGTTCGAACCAGTGTCCCCTGCACTGGCAGGTGGATTCTTAACCACTGCACCACCAGGGAAGTCCCTCCCCACCCCACCCCCCCTTTTTTTAATCATAGCTCCAGCCACTTAGGTCAAAAACCTGGGATTCCTCTGAGAGTCTCCCCTCCGTTCACTATCCAATGTCCAAAGAATCATCAAAGTTATCCACTTTTTATCCTAAGTGTTTTTCAAAATGCTTCTTACCTTTTATATCTTGTTTTCTCAGGCTCTCAATCCCTAACTTTTCTCTTGCTTCTCCTCCTATACTCTCTTTACTCCATGCTGTTAGCTTGATGCTAACATTTCACTCAACTTATCAAACAGAACTTTTCATGGGTTCCCTATTGATTTCAGGATCAAGTCCGGGCTCCCAAGATGGCAGACGTAGCTCTCCATGGTGTGCAGGCTGAAGTTAAATGCACACAGAAGCGCCTTCTTTTCCCTGCTGATGTGAAATTTGAACATGCATAAACCAGCAGCAAGGTGATGTAATCCCATCCAATTTTCACAGATAATATCCAGGGTAGAAATGTTTCCAAACCACAGCTGAAAGACACATGTGGTTTTATTCGGCATGAAATTCAGCAAGTAATTAATACTCAACTCTGTCATGCTCCTGGAAGCAGGGCCACTCTTGGGGTTTTGGAGAGTGAGAATTAGACCCCCACCCTGGTCTATACAGACTCCCTCTCTTCCATCAGGGAAGGCTAAAGCTTCTCATACCTACTGCTACGTAATTACACACCTGTGTGGTTGCTTCCTGGGGTGTATGGAGGAGTGTCAAGGATTCTGGATGATTACACAGAGAGCGCCCTGAATCAAGACTGTTTCAGGGGCTACCTGAGGCTATTTCGGAGGTTGATTTCTCTTCTACACTGCCCCTCAACTGTACACAGCTAAAGACATCTAGAAAAAACTAATCAAACTAAGGGTTTATAATATACTAAATGTGTCAAATGCTAGAAAAGCTCATCTTTAAGACCAACTAAAGGAAACCACAGGAATAAACTACAGGAGTAGTCAGGCTTCAGCAAAATGAATGTGAGAAAGTCTCATCTGGAAACCTCGCTTCAAGAGCATTTTTATAAACACTTGCCATAATCAATGTTATGGTTTTCCTTCTGTCCTTTCCCTTGCCCCTTCTCCTACTAGACATATTCATTTCCTACTTAATCCTGCCTTGAATCTGTCTCCAATTCTGCTTGATAATAGATATCAGTTTTAATACTTTTTTGGCTTTCAGTCATATATTTTAAAAAATATTGTGGGGACCTCTTTGAAAAACAAAATAAAAGTATGAAGAAAAATGTAACTACAGTTGAAGTTATGCTTATAATTCAGGGAATTCATGTACCAGCCCCATCCCAACAAAACACATTCATAGTCCTCATTGGACCTATTATGCCTTCAGATGACAAGCTTTAAGTATTTGAAGAGAGCTCTCAAGTATCTCTTTCTCCTCTCTACCTTTGACTTGACTTATGCAAGTCTTTCCTCACTTGCCATGTTTTTCTCCCAAATTGAATCTGTTCATTTTCCCTCTTTGGGGATGTGCTGAATTGAGTTTGGCTCTATGGGTTTGGTATGAAACATGCCCAGTAGGATAGGCCATTGCCTCCTCTTCATCAGGACCGTAGTTCAGGAAAAGTAGACCCTAGCACTTGCTTCCTTGGCAGCTCCATGGCAGACTCACCCAGAATGTTCCATCAACTAAAATTCTGAGGATGTTTCTGGATATACTGATGCTAAGTTGCATTTCTATCAAGCTCCACTTGTTGGGTCTATAGGTACTACATGGCAAGGCCCAGTCAACTATCACCCAAGGTAGCAAATTGGATGAGGACAGGACCTGGAATCACAGTTCCCCCATGAGAATGAGAGAAGTGTTGTGTTGGAACCAGCTGACAATGCAAGAGACAGTCCAAGTTAGCTGCCATCACATGGCACCCTTCAGTAACTCATCCACTGCTGTAGACAGGCAGCTGATACAGAGACTATGATATAATCTCAGCTAAACAAAGAAACTAAGCAATTGGAAAGTGCATTCATTCATTCATTCATTGAATAAACCAGTTTTCACTGTGCTCCTACTAAGTTCTAGGCTCTGTGCTAGTGCCTGGAACATAATGGAGAAAAAAACAGACACGGTCCTACCTTCTTGGAACTTCCTGTGTCGTGAATGATTCAGTCATGATGGTATAACCATTGAATTGTGAAGGTTAGAACAAAGTTTTAGAGAGAACTTAGAAGGACATCTAATATACTTTGAGAAGTAAGGGATCAAGAAAGGCTTCTAAGGGCAGTGACATCAATGCTGATTTGTAGATGCAAATAGGTGCTAGCCAGGTGGTATGTGTGTGTGTCTGCACGTACATTGGGGTTGAGGGGGTGTCAGTGTGGAGAGGGCCAGTAGAAGAGTGGACACCTGGAGGGAAAACTGGTGGTGAGAAGCAGCAGAGAGCAAAACATCAGCAGATGCTATGAAAGAGGTTGGAAGGGCCCAGAACTCCTTTGACATGATTTTTAGAACTTTACACTTTACTCCAAAGGATTTTAATCAAGGCATGATCAAAGCAGATGTGGGTCCTGGAGCAGTACCAGTGGAAGTCTGGAGCATTTGTCATCTTATAGCTGGGCCATCCCTCTGAGCTGGCTGGGGAACCCCCTGTAGTTGGGTGAACAGGGGCCCAGAGAACCAGCAGGTTCCAGGCCTGCCCTAGGGGCCAGCTGGCTACTTGGGAGGTGAGACTAGAGCACAGAAGATGTTTCTTTTTTTTTGCGGTACGCGGGCCTCTCACTGTTGTGGCCTCTCCCGCAGCGGAGCACAGGCTCCGGACGCTCAGGCTCAGCGGCCATGGCTCACGGGCCCAGCCGCTCCGCGGCACGTGGGATCCTCCTGGACCGGGGCACGAACCCGTGTCCCCTGCATCGGCTGGCGGACTCTCAACCACTGCGCCACCAGGGAAGCCCCCAGAAGATGTTTCTTAAACATTTGCCGTCTTGTCTCTCATCTGCACATTTGCCCCTCTTGCCCACAGAGTAGCAAAGAATGTTGGTCCCTTGAGCCTCCTTTTCTTGACATGCTTGTCCTTAGCAGAGGAGCAGGGTTGAGGCCCAGAACGGGCTCAAGGCCAGAGGATGACCCGGGAATAAGTAAGTGTACGAATAGCTTTTTGCCAAATCTCACCCAGGCCTATGCAGCATCCCAGCTCTACCTGGGGTTTCTCAAATCCATGCAGAGAACCTGAAGCTGGAAGTCTTAGTGGAACATCTGGGTTGCAGGGCTGTGCGTGGCCCACCTTGTCTTCTGGGTGCCCTGGCCCTGCGGTGAGAGGCCGTCTAGGTAGCTCCATGAAGCCGGCAGCCACTGAGTCTCTGTCTTCCTGATTATATTCCCAGGGAGAGGACTGAATTGTTGAGTAAACGGACAGTCTCACGGGAGCAGAAGAGACAGGGGGGACTTGTCTCTTAAGAAAACTTCTCATTAAGTCAACAAGTTTTCCGGTGTCTGTTTAAAGCCTGCTAGGTGCGATATGCACAAAGGAAGAGCCATCTGTGCTTTGGCATGTCATCTCCCAGGAGGTGGGGTCTGAAGGCCTCCGGGATGCTGCTGAAAATAATCTGCTTACCTGTCATCCAGGCCTGATGGAAGTTATTCTGAGAAGAGCATCTACTCCTAAGAGTGAGAACTGAGAACCACGGGGACCCTCGCCCATCCCCCTGGTCTCAGCCTTGCTCTGGGTTGACCTTCTGCTGCCCTCTCTCCCTTGGGGCAAAATCCAGGCGAGGCAGCTGCTGGTTCATTCTCGGTAGTAATAGGACTCCTTCTAAATGCTTATCAAAGTGCCAGGCGCTGAATGTGAGCTCTGGAAATTACTTTCGCTGAAAGATCCCTGGTGCCTGTCCCTGCATTTGGTTTCCAGAAGCTCTGCCACCACTGGGTGTTTTACGGAGCTCTCTCTATTTTTGCAGCCAGCTTGTAAGTCCTGGATGACATTCGTTCAATGGGTTTCCAAGGACTTGTGTGCTGCCTGTTTGTGAGCCAGGCTGGAAATCTCAGCCTTTCTGGGGGAAGATTCCTGCCTTGCCATGTGTGGGTGAGTGTCAGAGGGCATTCTGGATCGGCTGAGCCCGAAAGCCGGAGGGACGTTTGTCCTGGTGTTGAAAGGGGGAATGGGATACAATCCAAGGCTGGGAAGAAAAGCCCCAGGGCTGCTCTCTGCTTCTCAAGGCCAGGGTTAAAAAGAACAGGAGCCAAACTTTGCATTGAATCCAGTAACCTCGGAGCATTTCACCCCACCAAGCCCCTCACTTGGGCAGCCCACCTCCCTCCTGCTTAGAGAATTTACTTCTCCTTGTCTCATATATCAAAGCAATTGGCAGATTCTAGTAGGTTCACTCACTAGTAAATATTCATTTATGGTAAGAGATAGAATCATGAAATAGATACCTCCCATGTCTTAAAGAAGGCTGATTGTAAGAGAAAAGAAACAGACTCTCAAGATTGGAAAGGGCTTAAGGGTCCTCTAGGCCAGCTTGCCCTGGGAGCTCAGATCCCCTGGCTTGTCTCCTTATTGGGCAGACTTAAAGCCCAGGAAGAATGCCCCTAATGACTCACTGTGCCTTAAGCTAAAGGCATTGGTTCCTCTTCGTAAGCGGCTCATCAGTTATCCCAAACCTAGTGTCCTCTGTCCCTCCTAGCACTGTCTCCAGGGCCTTCAACTATTCCTCTGTGATGCGGTCCATGCGGGAAACTCATCTACTCCTAAACCTTGTCTCCCTCATTCTATGCTTGTGAGGCTGATTCTTTAGGTCTAATGTCATTGTCCTAATTTTAGTCTATAATAACTTCTTTTTATATTCATTCCAATATTTTGTTCTAGATCAGGGGTTGACAATAGTGGCCTATGGGCAAATCTGACCCACCTCCTGTTTTACTATTGCCCGCCATCTAAGAATTGTTTTTATATTTGTAAATCATTGGAAAAACATCAAGAGAAATATATTTTAATGACACATGGAAATTATGTCAAAGTACCTACATAATATCCTCAATTTTACCTCTTAGACCATGAAGCCTAAAATATTTACTGTGTATCCATTTACAGGAAAAGTTTGCCAAAGCGTCATCTAGATTTTAAATTCTGTTGTTGAACAGAGAATAACCCATCCCTTTTACACAAGGGCTCTAATCTGATAAAGATAATGTTTTATACCTTTGATGAAATCTAAAAATGTGTACAGAATATGACAGGTTAAGAATAGCATCAGGTCCTGTCATGTACCACTACTGTCTCCCCCAGGAAATATCAATCTAATAATCAATGGATGGTAACTCCTCTAGGTCAGTTGTTGTACAAATTCACCTTGTATCCAAGGATATCAAGAGAGTCATGTCAGTTTTCCTGTTTACATCCAGAGATACCAGATGCACTAATACACCTCACGCTTGTTTCAATAAGGAGTTGTTTCAATAAGGACTGAGGTTAGTCTGACATAACTTATTCTTAGGTGCCAGCCTCCTTTTTTAACATACAAGATTTGGCACACAATTTTTCCAAGACTTAGTGGTACTCTCTCTGAACTGAGCTTGAGAAACCTTTAACTGGTGGGGTTCTGCTGGCTGCCATAACAGGTAAGCTCCACAATCTCAGTGGATTAATGCAACAAAAGTTTATTTCATTCTCGGAGTAGCTCATGATTCTTACAACATCCATGTCATGGTTTAGGGACTTTATCACTCATGGCTCTTTTATATACCAGGGCTTCCAAGGCAAAGAGAAACTGGAGAAGGTACACCTGGCCCCTTAACTTTCTATCACCTTTACCTATGCATCGTGGATGACAGCCAGACACATGACTCTACCAAATGGTGTCGTTCTAGCCTCTTCCAGCCACACGCTAAGCTATGGAAAGGGAAACGAAATCTTTGTTGGGCAGCTGGCCATGTCAGCAATGACATTTCCTGTTTTCCTTTTGAAAACTGTAACTCTATTTGCAAATATCTGTACCTCTTTTTTCTCTCATTTTTTTTGTCCTTGCGCATCGCTCACAGGCATTTGTCAGGAGACCAGGACATCCAAACAATTGTCAAAAAGTTCTGTTAGAATTACTTCACCCATTCATTAAGTGATTCTATTTTGGCTTAAAAAAGTTCATCCTGCTCATTCAGGTCTTAAGATCAGTCTCTTTAATTGAGATCAATTTAGCAAAGATATTTGGTTGCAAGTGTTGGAAAGCCAACTTAAATTAGCACAAGCAAAAAAAAAAAAAAGAAGGTTCTAGGGTATATCTAGAGACAAAAACTGGAGGACCCATGACCTTGAGGATTGGAACAAGGATGTAATGTACCCAGGTCTCTTTCTACCTCTGTCTGCTTCTTCACTTGTCCATCTGACTTCATTCCAGCCGTCCCACATCATAGCCCCAAATGCTTCTTATCTAATTTTACATCCAGAGGTCTCAGACTCTGATTGGCTGGACTTGAGACACCTGCCGGCTCCTAGACGAATCGGCACATCCCCAGAAAGGGGACTAAAGTAACGGACCAAACCCAGTCCTGTTCTATACGGCCATTCCCCTACACCTCACCGCTCCACCCTGACTGTGGATGGCTAAAGACCAGGGTAATGGGAATACTTGCCAGGCAAACGAACAGAAGCAATTTCCATTCTCTACACAGAGACAATGGGAGTAAACTAGAAGATGGGGAGTCCTTTGTTATCTGTTATACATCATAGCAGGGCCATGCGCCGCCGCCTAACCACCTAGTCTTAACATGTCCTTTCTTTGTTTTGTTTTCTTTTGTTTTTAGTTGTTTGGTTTTGCTTTTCTGTTGTTTAAACTCACCTGAAAAAATGTTTACCAATAACAAAGTAAAATATATTACCTAGTATGACTGAGACATGAGCAGAGTGCTAGAAAAGTTTGGAGGCAAGAGAGATGCTCTGTGATACTTGGATTACAACTTCGAAGGCTGCATAGGATTTCAACTGGCAGCCCTGGGGGAGGGCGAAGAGGAGTTGGGCCGGCAGGCACTCCAGGCCAACTAAAGATTCTGAGAAAATCCTCAGGGGTGATCCATATTAGAAAGGGTGTCAGGGTGATGGCCAGAGTGGAAGAGTTCCAAAGAGTGTTTTGAGAACAAGGCGTTGCTGGGTTTGGCTGAGGCCTGTGAAGGCCAGAGTATCAGGATACATAAATTCTGGTCTGTCTGTGTGAGAAACAATCTAGTTTGCTTATCATCTCTCATTGTAGATTCTGTTTCCCTCATTAAATTCCAAGCTCCTTGAATCCCGGGGGAAAGAAGCTCCTTTATAGAAAGTCAGCTGTGTGCTGATGTTTTTCTAAGTCTTCATAAATCATGTGGGCTCTTTCATAAATCACGTAGAGCTGCCTTTGCGGTGCAGCTGCACTGCACAGATACTTCAGGGTAATGCTTCTATCTGTCCCAGGCAAAACTATCAAACTTGGGCAGTCCCAGATCCCCTCTGTTTCTTGATGGTACCTCTCCCCCATGCCCTCCCTTTGCCCAAAGGCCTCTTACTGTCTTTACTCCCCCTTTCCCTTTCCCACCCACTACACCTATGAAAACAGGAAAGACTCTGTTATCAGTCACTTAGCCTTGATGATGGATTGATTAATTGCACTTTAACTGAAATCTAGTCACCCAAGTATAACCTGTGCTTTCAACTGTTCATTTGCATTTTAATCCTTTTATCTTCCAATGTGGAATGAAAGGCTATTTTCTATGCTACAAGGCTGTAACTAGCTTTCAGGGATATTTTAGATGGTAGTGGTGAAGGAGGAGACAGAAAAGAAGGAAGAGACCAGAAATAAGGAGGGGTAAAGGGACAAGTTGCAAGGCAGAAGATATACAAGAGGTAGAAGAGGCATATGAGCTGACATAGAGTATATCTGATAAATCAGATGTTCATTAAATATTTATTGAATAAGTGTTCCTGGAATGCCTAGATGGATGAATGCTAGATTCAGAAAAATAGATTAAAAGAATTTTCTCTTCCAACTAGACAACAAATTCCTTGGAGGTGGGAAATGTGACTTATTTTTTAAATCCCATGGCACCTAGGATATATTACCCTACTCAGTAAATAAGTAGAGACACAATAAATGTAAGCCAATTGAGGTGTTATATGTATAGTTAGCATATATTGCCAGTATAGGAGCCAGGCTTGGAGTCTCTCAATAAAATAATTTTGTAAAACCCCTAAACCTCAATCTTTTACTTGTAGACACCTGGCTTTTCAATCAATTTACTTTTCACCCTTTGGTTCACAGGTTGACCTCTCTGAACCTGGTTGCCCTTGCCCTCATCTGCTAAATAAGTAGTTGGAATAGATCAGCAAATTTGAACCTGTACTCTATGGAACCCTAGAGGTTTCTGAAAGTGCCCCCGAAGCCATCATGAGGTAGAGGGGAGCAAGGAAAAACCCAGATGGTTAGGGCAGAAAACCTCCACCATAGCCCCGCCTCAATGCCCCCTCCCCATCCCTACTACCTGCAGTGGCTCCGTGTCAAGGAAAGCAGACCTGCTTTTATCTTTTAATATTTTTAAGGTTCTGAGTAAATATTTATTTGGGGAAGAGGAAAGCTTCAAGACCAGTGCAGTGCACTTGATCTCTAAACTCATCATTTCTTTAACTCTTTCATTGATTATTCTTAGGATATTTTTCCTAGCAGTAGTATCTAGTTAGAGCAGCTTCTCAAATTTTCATGATTAATATCTTTAAAATTAGGAATTCAAGGCATTTGCCAAATACCTTCACATACTAGATGTTAGACTGAAAATAGATTTAGACATAATCTTGAAATTATTATTAGTACATTTCAAAGTGCTTTCCAAAATTGTTGCAAAATCCTCACGCTATCTTCAAAGTATTCACTGAATGGACAGCTATTAAAATTAATTGTTGAAAACATCTCTTTTTCTAACCAGAAAGCTGAGTCAGATTTTGTGAGTTCCTGGAGGGGAAACAATTTCCAACTAGTGATTTCTCTGGTGAGTCATAACAGAGAAATTTAAAATCTCATACTAATGAAAAAGAGCACAAATAAATTCTCAGTTGGATGATAATTGGTGAATTATCTGGCTTATGAAAATACAAGAATCTACGGTAAATATATGTCCAACCTCTAGCTTGATGATAACCATACTCAAAATGTCCATATGTTTAACCTAAACTGATGTCTGTTGATAAAAACAAGGTGGGGGGCTTCCCTGGTGGCGCAGTGGTTGAGAGTCCACCTGCCGATGCAGGGGACGCGGGTTCGTGCCCTGGCCCGGGAAGATCCCACTTGCCGCGGAGCGGCTGGGCCCATGAGCCATGGCCGCTGGGCCTGCGCGTCCGGAGCCTGTGCTCCGCAATGGGAGAGGCCACAACGGTGAGAGGCCCGCGTACCGCAAAACAAACAAACAAAAAACCAAGGTAGGAAGAGATGGGTCAACATATTACATGAATTGCAAGTGATTTTAGAGTTCATGGACACCTTCATCCCAAGAAGGAAGAATTGGGAACCAAGCTCCAAGTAATTAATGTAGGTGTGCAATTATATGTACGGTTGTGTTCATACAGTTAATCAAATAAATCAAATAAATCCAACACACAGAAAGACTGTACTTCCTGGCTTCCTTAGGGTAGGATGGCATCATGTGACTAGTCCTGGCCAATATCTGAACTGGGTCAATTATGAGCTAAGTATTTAATTGCTAAGGCAAGACCTTCCAAAAGCATTCTTTCCACCTGGCTTGAGTCTCAGCAACTGGGTCCCCGAGTGCCCAAAATGAGCATGATGGATGTGTAGTTGGGTAACGTGAGTGAGAAATAAACCACTGTGGTTTTAGCCATTGAGATGTGAGGGTTCATCACTGAAACCTAGTCTGATAAATTAGGTGAAAGAGAAATTTGTTTCAACCAGGAAATAGCCTTCCTCTTCTAAGCAAATTGAGAAATTTGCGTGAGACCAGACCACAGGCAAGAAATTGTGCGATAATGCAGCACACCCCTTCTGAAAGACGCATAATACTGCACTGATTTCTCAGGCTCCCATGGAATATTTAAATACTCTCTGGGAGACAAAAAGAACCTATTTTAATTGAAATCATATGACTTTTCTTCTCCCATCTTGAAGTTTTTAAATGGCATGTGTCGTATTTTTTTGAAAACAAGACCAATTGAGGTAAGGAAAAAAAAAAAAAAAAAAAAAAATCCCTGTAATGTTTTTCATTTGAACAGGACTCAGAAATTTTTCCATAAAACTTTATTTTTCCAACTCAGTTTTTAAAAATTTTACAAGAAATGCTACAAAAAGGAAAAACATTCTTCAGAGCATCCATCTCTCACAATCCTTGTATCTTCAAATACATGGACAACACATGACTTTTTCTAGGCAATTTTGGTGGGTCTTAATATGGTTAATTTTAAAAGCTGAACTAATAGCTGATGGAAGCAGTTGAATCCCCATCAGAGAATGGCAGAGGAAAGTTCTTTCCCAGAATGAGTCACATGGTCCTCACGGCTGCTGAGTTCAACGGTTCCTGTTAGCTAGAGTGCCAGAGTTTATTCCCCTCACCCTTTGTTTTTACAGCAATATTAATTCCATTCCTATGAACTGAGGTTTGGACAAGTTCCTCCTTGATTTTTAAAAACATATTAATAGTGAATCAGGATGGGCCCCAAAATAAGAAAACACACACACACACACAACTTGTGCATGATTCCACTCATGTTAGATCATAAATTCATCCATTTCTTATACTTTATACTACTTTTCCATCATTTAGTCTTACCAGAAAAAAAAAAAAAATGAGTGGAATATTCTCAAATATATCCTCTAATTAATCAGCTACTCCCTGAAAGTTTTATTGGTAAAACAAAATGGGACATCAGAAATTTATCCGGGGAGGGAGGGGGGACTCCTCAGGAATTTTTTAACTTAAAGTTCATGTTTCCCCCCTTCCCCATAAATGCCCACAAATGCCAAGTACCATCTGTACTCTATCGTCTCACTCAAAAAGTAGGGAAGCGAGGCATTTAATATTCATGGTTACTTAATTAACTTCAGTAATTGTTAAATACGTCTCTCTAAAATACAGTATTTGAAACCACAATATATAATTTTATTTTCAAGCTGAGATATATTTTCCACATTTAACCATGGAACTTTATAAATGACATTTTGACAATTGAACCTCATAAGGCTCTGAAATGCAGGTTGATGATTAACACGATGACCTAATATAGTCCACTTATAATAATTGCTGTTAAGCTGTTATCAGTTTATAAATTGAAAATCAGACGTATTTGCTTTGGGGGTGATAGTAATATATCTATATCACTTGGGCTTATGGGAAGAACTTTCCTGAACTAGTGACTCTTGTACACTGGTAGCCAGACCAACAAATATGTCAAAAATGCTTTTACCACCATCATTCTAACAACATTTCTGACACTAGAACAGATGTTCTGAGCTCATTTAAAGAATAAAAAGAGAGATGGTTGCCTTCAAATTTGGGGTCATGTACTGGAACAATATATGTGAGTAACTTACATTTTCCTTTTGTGACTTTCCCCTTGAAACCATACAGTTTGATAAGGGTTGGCTGCAGAAGACAATCAATGATTTGGTAACTAGAGGTAGGCTTATGTGAAGGCCCAACGTGAGGCACAAACTACCAAAAAAAACCACAGAAAGGCTTTTAAAATGTGATGAACCCTTCTGCGTTCAGGATTACCAACAGCATTTATAGCGAGTGCTGTGCTACACAAAGTGTATGTGGACTTCACCATGACTGTTGGTCTGTTCATGAAGCAAGATTTAAAAAGCATGTTGCAAATAGTTATCACAGACAGAGAGCTGAAAAAAACATTAATCAAGTATGAGAAGTAAAAATAATGCATCAATTTTAAGTATAAGCAAGGATCTGAGTAGGGAACATAGGATAATAACTGAGAAACAGCAAGGAAGGGTGGTTAGTGGCTTTTTCTGTTTCTTTTTTTTTTTTTTTTTTTTTGCGGTACGCGGGCCTCTCACTGTTGTGGCCTCTCCCGTTGCGAAGCACAGGCTCCGGACGCACAGGCTCAGCGGCCATGGCTCACGGGCCCAGCCGCTCCGCGGCACGTGGGATCCTCCCAGACCGGGGCATGAACCCTCGTCCCCTGCATCGGCAGGCGGACTCTCAACCACTGCACCACCAGGGACGCCCTGTTAGTGGATTTTTCCATGCCAGTATTCCAGATATACTTCTGAGGATATCCAAGGCTATGTGAGACAGTAGCTACACACATCTGTTTGAAAAAAATCTGTCTGAATTTGAACTGCTAATAATTTATCAAGCAACATCATCTAGCAGCTGTTAATATTAATAACAATGATTTTTTTAACCTTTTATTAGGCACTTTGCATGTATCAGGCCCTATGTTTTACATTTATATTTTGAGTTGGTTATTACTATCTTCATTTGGTAAATGAGGAAACAGAGGTGCAGACAGATTAATTAAATGTTGGCAAATTGTGAAATGGAGATTAGAAGCTGCACCTGAATTCCAATGGTTGTTTTGAAAGACATAGTAAACAGACTTATGGTTACCAAAGGAGCTGGAGGTGGGGAGAGATAAATTAGGTGTTTGGGATTAACATATACACATTACTATATATAAAATAGGTAAACAACAAGGACCTACTGCATAGCACAGGGAACTATACTCAATATCTTGTAATAACCTATAATGGAAAAGAATCTGATAAAGAATATATATATGTATAACTGAATCACTTTGCTGTACACTTGAAACTAACACAACATTGTAAATGAACTAGGCTTCACTTAATAATGCATAGTAAAAAAATAAAATAAAATAGGTGCTTTGATGAGTTAACTGTTGGCTTGTTTGTTTTCCTTGACTGTGCTTTTTTAATGCAATTAGAGAGCTGAATAGGTAAATATGGGAAAGGGGGAACTCAAGAAATCAAGGGAAGACCCTCTGCAGAAAGAAAAATCTTATTGGAGAAAAGAGAGGACAGGAAAGACCCCAAGTGAAACATTCAAGTTTTCTTTTCCTTTCCCCCATCCCCGCACACCGAAGGATCCTGGTCTCATTGACCTGCAGCCACAAGTTTAAAAATCAAACACAGAGTGGAGCCTGAGACTAAGGCCATTCATTCTCTGAGCATCTACAGTGAAAACACCCAGGAGAAGGCCAGAGGTACAGGAAGAGACATGGAGGCCCACCAGCTTCTACAGCTGTAGTCAACGTAGTAGACAGAATTCCACCATGACATTCAAACTACCAAGCCTGAAATAAGGCTGCATATGCCTTGAGCTTTCTTTTTTCTTTCTTTTTTAAAAAATTTATTTATTTATTTTATTTGTTTTGTTTTGGGCTGTGTTGGGTCTTCATTGCTGTGCGCAGGCTTTCTCTAGTTGCATCGAGTGGGGCCTACCCTTCGTTGCAGTGCATGGGCTTCTTATTGAGGTGGCTTCTCTTGTTGCAGAGCACAGGCTCCAGGTGTGCAGGCTTCAGTAGTTGCAGCACACGGGTTCAGTAGTTGTGGCTCGCGGGCTCTAGAGCTCAGGCTCAGTAGTTGTGGTGCACGAGTTTAGCTGCTCCGCGGCACGTGGGATCTTCCCGGACCAGGGCTCGAACCCATGTCCCCTGCATTGGCAGGTGGATTCTTAGTCACTGCGCCACCACGGAAGCCCACCTTGAGCTTTCTTAAAAGAAAGGGAGTGGGCTTTCCAGAACAAAGTTGCCCAGGAATTCTCTGTGTCTATGGAAAACATACACACACACACACACACACACACACACACACATATATATACTTTTTTCCACACATACATCATTTGTTAAATATATATGAACTTCCTAATTAAACTTTTTAATATCATCTCATGTTGAGTTCCAGCCATGTAATTTAAATGTTCTGTGAGTACCTGGAGACAGAAAGATGCCACATGGCAATATTCCATGAAACTAGCTGGAGAAAGTCATGACTTATTCCTAGTCATCTGGTTAAATGAAATTTCCTTAATACACTTCAAGCATCCGAAACAGGCTCCATTTTAGATGTAGCCTCCAGGATCACAGAGGGAGTGGTTTCAGGCGTTTTTAGACTAAAATTCACACTTTGTTTTCAGCCAACATGACTTCAGCATTATCATCTAGTACCATCTTCCCTGCCTTTGCATCCCTAAGGCATAATATTTCAGTGCAGCTCAGTGTAAATCTTAAGTCTTCTGGACCAGCACAATGGAAGCAAACCTCAGGGAAGGGGGGCCCGCAGGGGAACAGACACTTCCAATAAAGGCCCCTCAGAGCCAGTCCACAGCGGATCAGTCCACCTCTGCTTTCTTTGAAAGAAAGTGGGGATGTGGTGAGGCCCTAATATTTTGTAGGACCAGAGAGCTAGCTGGGAATGAATGGTCTCTGGGAAAACGTTCATTCTCTAGCTGTTGGAGCCCAAGAGGAAATGTTTTTCTTTCTTTAAGATTTCCAACCTCCCTACTTGTTCTCATGGCTGCCAAGTTGCACACAAACATGCCTTTGAATCCAGACATTTGCTGGGCCCTCTGGCTTCATCCTGATTTCTTCTTCTGGTTAGGGTTCCATGCTGGGCCTGGGGTTCACACAGTATTGCATGTGGGGAAATTGCCTAATAAATCACAGTGATCCTGGGCTCCTTATACAAATGGGGTTTTTCTTCATATATCTTCTACCTGGTGCAAAATGCATTGAGGGACACATTTTCTATGAGTCATTGTGCAATTTTATGCATTTGCAAGAACCGAAGTCTTTAATAAATCAGACCTTTGGAGTCCTTGGAGTATTTTTCTTTATACCACGGACCTGAACATTTTGTATGGTTTGTGGTCATTTGTTTTTTTAATATTCTGGTTGGTTTTCAGTTTGCTTGGTGGTGTTGGCTGCAGACTTGTAATTCCTGCTAGAGTTGAATTTTCCACTCAGAGCAATTTTATACCTCTCCACTGTTCACAGAGACCAGAACAGACATTTCTGCCAATTTGACCAACTTCATTGACAGACTCAGAATCTTAAGTGTGGGTCAAATAATGGACGTGATTCATATCTTACAAGAACCCCCATTGATTTGCCCAGGATCTGATGCTGGCCTCGTCTGAATAACATTCTCCAGCCTTCTCATCAGGGTGTCTTGGAGTATGCAAGGCCCTATCCCACGCGGAACGCAAATGTTATCCGTCATCTCCAGCACGTATTCTCAGGGTCAGTCGAATCCTTTGGGAGAGATGCAGTGTCCACACGATTCTGAATATCTTTTACCCTTGATTATGTATGAGGTGAAGGAACATTGAGTGTTCAGAGCTGAAGCAGAATTGTCACCCAGCAAACTGACAGACTGGTTTTACGAAGAAAAACAGTATTGTAGTAGTTCTGTTGCATGGGAAGGCAACATGATTTTAGAAGGCCTTCCTCATTCTGTTTTATAAGGCTTGATCTCAGGAGAATGACAGTTAATCCAGATGTCATTTAAGGATAACTGACATTGTTACCAAATGCAAGTTTGTATGCCCGACTCACAGTGAGGCCAAACAAACTTGAAACATCAGAGTTTGTAGCAGTGAAAGGTTTGTTGAAGGGCCAACCAGGAAGACAGGTGGCTTGTGTACTCTGCCCCCCAAAACCCCAAACTCCCCAAAGTGTTTCAGCAAAGCACTTTTAAAGGCAAGGTGAGGGAGGGATGAGGTTGGTTGTTGCAGACTTCTTGGTGTCAGAATCCTTTGTTCTTGCAGATGTCTAGGTAGGTCAGGTCATGATGTTCCTGTAAACCTCCAAAAAAACAGATGTTGTTTTCTGTTCTCCAACTTCTTATCTCTATATGAATGGAGTCTTAAAGGTCAGAGCCTTGAGAATGGGTTATCCTATATATTTCAGGCTATAGGCGACATTCCTTTTTTTTTTTTTTTTTTGCGGTACGCGGGCCTATCACTGTTGTGGCCTCTCCCGTTGCGGAGCACAGGCTCCGGACGCGCAGGCTCAGCGGCCATGGCTCACGGGCCCAGCCGCTCCGCGGCATGTGGGATCTTCCCGGACCGGGGCACGAACCGGTGTCCCCTGCATCGGCAGGCGGACTCTCAACCACTGCGCCACCGGGGAAGCCCCTAGGCGACATTGTTTTACAAAAGGTGCAGAGCCGGCAGGACTAAGCTTAGGCAACAGAGCACAAAGCATAACGTTAAAGGAAAAAAATCTAATGTGGAGTCAGACTTTTTCTTCCCTATCACGACATAAGACAGTGCTTGCCTGATGTCATACATCAAGGCAATGAAAACTCAGCACTCGAATTCATTGTATATAATCAAACTGACGCTAACGTGAATGCTTACTATTAGGTGTGAGCAGAAATTCTCTTTGAAGTTCAAATCTACATAGGAAACAATTCCTTCAGAGAAGTTGGGGGAGGGGAAATTAGCAATATTTAAACATCTGCTCTGTAGCCTATGTCTTGCCTTTATTTAACCTAGTCAAATGTGGAAGGACTCCTGAATCCTATTTTATAGATTAACCACTCATACCAGGAAAATTAAGTAATGTACCCAATATAGCACAACTGACCATTGGCCGAATTGAACCTGAACCCATGTTTCTTTGACTATCAAAGCATATGTTCTTCTCACTACACAATTATCTCCTTAAACTTAAATAAAGCCTTGAATTACAGTTTCGAGTCTTCAAGCAAAATTTGGCAACCTCCTTCTGAGATCATTGCCACTTGCAGCTTTCCTGCCATTACTTTAGAAGGTGTGCCACTTAAACACACTCCTTTACAAGTGTTTATGTGATACCTACCATCCAGTGTTCTGCTATGGACCAAGGAACACATACATTTAACGTAAGGTAATTCCTGTCTTCTAGCAGCTTATAATCTAGGTGAAAAGACATGAGGTAACCACACACAATAGTTTAAAAACGATGTAAAGAAGTATTGTTCACTGCTTTCATTCACATTCATTCTTTCATTCACAGTGGAAGCCCTTTTTTCTATGGCATAATTTATTTAATAGCACATCCAAGACACTTGTGGCAGCTTCCAGTGTTAAAATATACGTGATACGGGCTTCCCTGGTGGCGCAGCGGTTGAGAGTCCGCCTGCCGATGCAGGGGACGCGGGTTCGTGCCCTGGTCCGGGAAGGTCCCACGTGGCGCGGAGCGGCTGGGCCCGTGAGCCGTGGCCGCTGAGCCTGCGCGACCGGAGCCTGTGCTCCGCAACGGGAGAGGCCACAGCGGTGAAAGGCCCGCGTACCGCAAAAAAAAAAAAAAAAAAAAAAAAAAAAAAAATATATATATATATATATATATATATATATATATATATGATACAAAATGTTAAAACTAAGACAGAAAGATCAGAAACAGTTCAGACAGACAAGAGACTATTCAACTAAGAGCCCTCAAGTACAAGACAAGTCTCTTAACTACTGAAGCAGAATGTAAAATCTAAACGGACTTTGCTGTCCTCTTTAGGTGCAGCCGAGGAATGAACTGTTTGCTGATATGAAATGTAATAGGAATTTATTCAAAGAGACCCAGATTACAAGTTGACACCGTCAACAATGCATCAGAACCTCATAGGATCGCTCAGGAATTGGCTGTGATTCACAAGAGATTATTTAAGGAAATACAGCAGAGAACCAAATTAGGGCAATTGTGTGTCTGACAATGAAGATGATTTTAAGAATTAAGAGTATTCAAAGTTAAATACAGTAAGTCACAGAATGAGAAAGCCACTTCCTTTTCAATGCTCTTTCAGTCAGACTGTCTTGGTTTGTTGTGAAATCGTTAATGGTCTCTAACACCTGCTGGCTTCCCCTTTTAATAAAGGAAATGGTGACCTCAGGCCAATTGTTTTCAGTAGTTTGGAGTATCTAGTGATGATTTTGAACATGATTTTGGTTTTGTTTTATTTATTTATTTTCATGGTTTCCTATTTATAACAAGTGATATGAATTTTCTACTTATGGTTAAAAATATAAAATTTCCCTTTAAAAAATGTTTAAGTGAGACTTGTCACCTATCCTGTTGGTATAAACTCAGAAGTCTGACACTCACAAGTACTGAGCGGGGTGTGAATTCAGAGCTACCTGTAGTGATTGGTGGCAGAAAAAATTGGTGTGACTGCTTTGGAAAACAGTTTGGCATTGCCTCGTTAAATGGAACATTTGCCTGCTCTAATAAGCCACCATCCAACCTGTGTATCCATATCCAAGATACATTTTAGCCCTTGAATGCAGGAGATATGCAGAAGAAGGTTCACAGCAGCCCTCTTAACAATAGCAAAATCATGGAACTCACCCAAATACCCAATGGCAGGAAAGTAGATGAATAAAATAAATGGTGGTGAATTCATATAACAGAATATTATATAATGGTCAAAATGAATGAACTACAGCCACTGAGAACAATATGGATAGATCTAAGTCATATAAAGTGAAAAAAGCAAGACTCAAAAGATTACATGCCATTAGATTCTTCTTTTAAGGTTAAAAACAATTAAAATTTAAAACTGCACCTTTTAGATGTACGTATTGATGAAATGAGACCATGTATAAAAGGAAGCAGCTGAACAATGAATACAAGATTCAAGATGCCTTTCCGGGGGCAATGGTCAGGGGATAGGTTGTGGAAGAGGATCATAGGGCTGGAATTATTGTCAACATCTTGGCTTTTGTTTGGGGTGCTGGTTTACAGATACTTATTACATATTCGAAGTAATTAAGTAATTAGCAAAATAAGGAAATGTAAGCCTTGATTGTGCCGATGATAAGAGTCTGTCAAGAACCAGAAATAATGATGAACTCGACTCTGTATTGCAGGTCCAATTGGAAGTACAGGGAGGGAATTTAAGAAAAGATACTAAGCAAAATAAGGATACAGATGTGAAGCAGGATGCAATTGGCTGAAATTTGAAAGGTGCTGCGATAAGAGAAGTTCCTTCCTATGCAGGCTAGTTTAAATAGTTCTAATGACTGAACCTTAGAAGTCAGGTTGAGGAAGGATTCAGAAAGCACCTGAATTGAAAATGAAGTTACCCACAGGGACCAAAGCAAGCAAAGAATGTGGGGCGGTATGGGACCCATGAGAAAACAGGATGGGCAACTAAGGTTTCTGCAAGGAAGCTCAAAGCGTCCGAGGCTGTGATGTGGTCAAGGAGGCATCAGCTCTGATCGGTGCTACGTGGAGCATGTTTTTGACATTGGAGACCTGACTCTTCTGTCTCTTGGTGTCCAACTGAAGGTCAGACTGGGGTATTTACTGGTAACCTTCCATTTTTTCAGAAAGAATTGAGGATGGTTTACAATATTATTTGAAATACACCCGAGTAACTAAGGTGAGGAATAAATGAGTTTTTAAAAAAGGAAGGTGGGGGGGAGCCAAACTGGAGTCAGCAACACTCCTAAAAAAAAAGTGCTGGCCTGAGAGTTGTCCAGTATACTTGCCACATAACACATGTGGAGGAAACAGGAATGCTATCTTTAGCTGTACTTTCACGGGATTCACAAGTCCTTTCTTCAAAGACTGATATTGCAGAGTTCCTTAAATGAAGGCAAGTATGATCATGATTCTCTGGGAAAGCTTTCTTGAGAGAGCCGAACATGTACACTGGTTTTTGGTAACCTAACCTACGAGTGGGTAGAGGACCTGCAAAAGTGGATGGAGGGTATAAGCCTTAAATGATGTCTACTAAATAATAGTTTCCGCCATATTTTTGGCAGGAATGCTTTGAGGTCAAGTTTCTGAATTGTGCCTGAAGTGGATGTTCATCTCTAAACAAAGAGCTCCATGAAAAGGGAACCTTCCTACACTGTTGGTGGGAATATAAATTGGTACAGCCACTGTGGAAAACAGTATGGAGGTTCCTTACAAAACACAAAATAGAGCTACCATATGATCCAGCAATCCCACTCCTGGGTGTAAATCCAGAGAAAACCATAATCTGAAAAGACACATGCACCCCAGAATTCACTGCAACAGTATTTACAATAGTCAAGACATGGAAGCAACCTCAATGTTCCTCAACAGATGAATGCATAAAGAAGACGTGGTGGTACATATACACACACACACACACACACACACACACACACACACACACACACACACACTGGAATATTACTCAGCCATAAAAAAGAATGAAATAATGCCATTTTCAGCAACATGGATGGACCTAGAGATCATCATATTAAGTGAAATAAGTCAGAAAGAGAAAGACAAATATATGATATCACTTATATGCGGAATCTAAAATTTGACACAAATGAACATATCTACAAAAGAGAAACAGACTCACAGACATAAGAGAACAGACTTGCAGTTGCCAAGGGGGAAGAGGGTGAGGGAGTGATGGATTGGGAGTTTGGGATTAACAAATTCAAACTATTATATAGAGAATGGATAAACCACAAGGTCCTACTGTATAGCACAGGGAACTATATTCCATATAGTGTGATAAACCATAATGGAAAAGAATATAAAAAAGAATATATATATATATATATATACACACACACATATGTATCTGAATCAATTTGCTATACAGTAGAAATTAACACAACTTTGAAAATCAACTATACATCAATAAAATAAATTTTAAAAAATAAATAAATAAACAGGGAGCTGACTGTGCTGCAGATTTGTGATGGACGAGTGGAATGGTTGATCTTTGGATGCTAACATGGGAAAAGATGGCCTATACAGTCCAAGCTGAAAGCCACCCGTTCTCCATAACAAGGGAAGGGCAGAATATGGTCTTTAAGGATAAGTCTTTAAGCTGTGGAATAACAAGAAAACATTGGTGCTTGGAGAAGATTAACCAAGGAAGGAGCTATGGGCTTTATGGGGCTGCACACTGGAGGTCTAAAGACAGTTAAGAACTTAGGGAAGCAGTTGGGGCCCTGAGGCTATGAGTTGCTGCCTCTCAGATGACAGCCCCTCTTTGCACGCGCCTCCTTCTTTCTGAGTGAGTACCCCAGCTCTGTATGGGGATCTGTGTTGCTGTATACAATTTCAGCTGATTTAATTCCCCAAAGTAACTAACTCTTTTTAGTTGTCTAGGAAAATAATGACCATTTATAATCAACCCTTCCTACACACACTAGTCCAGAATCTGAAGAGTACACAGGATGTGGCAGGAACAAAAAAGAAACCGATATTAGGGGATAAGTATCAAAATTCCATTTTTTTTCCATTTGGAACAGACTTGAGCAGCCTAAGAGTTGAGATTTCTGGCTGAAACATTCCAAAGATGTCACATAGCTCCTCTTGAAAGGTGAATAAAGTTGAGATATTAATAAATCAATTGGAGGTATCCTTAAGCTCCTACAGCTGAAGAATGAAGCCAACAGGAACCTCTAAAAACACAGAGTGTACCCCAAAACCACGGGCCCACTGGCTTTGGTCCCTTACAGCCTCTGGTAGTTCTGTTGTGCTTTTAGCACCACACTCTATATGATGGACCCCACTTTCCCCGTTTGTTAGACCTCAGCAAACCTTTAAAACAAATCCTTCCGGCAGAAGGGAAGGAAGCCACAGAAATTAAGACAGACAGATGTGAGCTGTCTGGCTGGAGGGCTGCTGTGAAGCATCTCAGTCCACTAGGGCAAGTACCTCCTGGTGAGGACGTGAGGAAAGGGAGAAATGGATGGTTAGAGAGAGAAAGCGGAGCCCAGCGCTACTGAAATTGCTGGTCAGTTCCTGAGTTTTTGTGCTAACGTAGTGTGACTTATGAAAAAAGAAAGTGTGGATGTTTCCATAGGTTGAACTTCCATGCCAAAGAAAAGTCACCCAAGATTCCATGCACCTGTAAGCCAGTTACTGACTGAGAGCTTCCAGGCTTACAAGATCTTTTAGGCCGTTGGCTCAGGCTAGAGGATCTACATTTCCCAGAAGTGAAGAAGAATGGAAAGGAAGAAAAAGAAATATATCAATTTCCTTCTGACAAAGAGACTTCTTCAACATTAAGTTAGAGCTAAAAATGTCTTAGATCTTAAGAGATCATGTCCAATTTAAAACCTGATTCTATAATATTCAATTAAAAAATTCAAGTCCACTTAAAGTGTGGCTTTTTATTATCTTTATTAGAATATATTAGGTTGAACCATAGAAAATATTCAACCATTTTTACCTACAAAGCCAAATTTCATACTGTTCAATCTGATACAGTTATATATATCGTACTATAAACTACAGAGTATTGTCATTATACAAACAAATGAACACATAAAAACAAACTAAAACTGGGTCAAGGATCAGTGATCTGGAACTCAAATCCATGCATTTTTATTCTCATAGGAAAACTCTGCAGAACTAAAAGAAACGTTCTTTAAACATCATGTAGCCTAGCCCCTTAACTTCTGTTTGAGACTTGAGACCTAAAGAGGTTGATATTTGTGTAAGACCATACATTTATGTAAACGTCAGGGATGTGAAATTAAGCAAGGGTTTGCTTTCAGGACCAGCCATTGTCGGAAAGAGGATTTTTATGAGCCTATCTGTAGTCTGCCCGGGTCACCAATGCAAAAAGCGTATCAACAGTGTGGTCTTATCAGAGGAAACGTGTGTTCACAAGGCCTCCTGACACATTTGAGAAAGCGAATAACTCTGTTTCTCACCCGAAGAAATTTTTTTTTTTTAGCCGCACCGCACGGCATGTGGGACCCTAGTACCCTGACCAGGGATCGAACCCACACCCCGTGCATTTGAATTGTGGACTCTTAACCACTGGACCGCCAGGGAAGTCCCAGGACATTTTGTGCTTGATGGTGGAGACGAGAGAGAAAAGAGGTGCCGACAATCCAAGAGTGGAGAGGATTACCCTGCCCTTCTCCGTGCTGGAGCTCTTGGGATTGAAGATCGCCATTTGACCAGAGCCAGGAATATTGGGTCAAACCTTCCTCCCTCCTTCCTCCTTTTCCTTGTCCTGTAAGGATAATGAGACCCTGTTCCCCAGAGTTGATTCTTAAAGAACTGAGGGCAGACATGACTGTGGGGTTGATCTGCCCCAGGCAGTACTAAGGAGGGAGAAATTCCCATTACTGTACCACAATGAATCTTCTCTATAGAAAAAGTTAAGACTTTTAGGAAAAGGCTTAAAGAAAGCAGAATGGTTGGCGCCTACCTAGTAGGTAATTGGGGAAAATAACTTTCACATTACTTCAAGATAATTAGCACTGGCTATCTTTCCTTTGGGTTTTTTAAGAATTTGGGTTGTTTTCCATTTTCTTTTTTTTTTTGCGGTACGCGGGCCTCTCACTGTTGTGGCCTCTCCCGCGTTGCGGAGCACAGGCTCCGGACGCGCAGGCTCAGCGGCCATGGCTCACGGGCCCAGCCGCTCCGCGGCATGTGGGATCTTCCCGGACCGGGGCACGAACCTGTGTCTCCTGCATCAGCAGGCAGGTTCTCAACCACTGCGCCACCAGGGAAGCCCTCCATTTTCTGATAGGCTTAATGCATTTGAGCCCTAAGAAAGAAATGAGGTGACTATGGCTGGTGACTTATACTTAGGAGCGTAGGGAGGCGGAAAGAAGGAAGACCCAGATTCTCAAGTAATTGTATGTAAGAGGCACAGGCAATGTCTCCCTCTGACAAGGTAGCAGTTAAAGGGGTTGGCAGGGCCTTTCCCCTAAAGATGCTAAAACCATCAGTAGAAGCTGCAAAGAGGTGCTGAGGTCGGATATAGCAGCAGCCACATCTTCAGAATAGCATTTTTTAAATAGAAGTACAATGCAAGGATGCACCCTGTGGGACTCAGGATGTAAAATATTCCAAGGAGGGCAATGACAAATGGCTGCCGTTTTGCGTGAATGTAAAACTCAATGTATCCAACACTGAATGACTGACCCATACATACGCTTGGGAATCTCCAAGGTGATTTACATCTAAGTGTCAGTCATAGAAGTTTCCCAATCCTTAGCAGTGTAGCCTAGAAACTGAGAGAGGATCAAGCACTTCATCTCTTTCACCATGAAATATACCTTTTATTCATCCTATAAATGCCAACTACTCCTCACCTAGCTTGCATTTCCTAAACTCAGTGATTTACCCTGGCAACTATTACTTAATTCTTTAAAGTTAAAGACTGTGGTATGGAAGTATTCAAGAGAACCCCATATATTGAAGGTAGTATAAAATACTTTATGTTTGCATAGCATTTGATAACTTACATAGATATATGCACATACATTATCTATGCCTATGAGCCTTACAACAATCCTATGAAGTGGATGTCAAAGGCATTCTCATTTTATTGAGAATTAGCTTCATTTTCTTTATCTTTGTCTTCTTTGAGTTTTCACAGGTGGTTCTACTAGCATTCACTACCCCAGTGGTTTTCCAAGTGTGGTCTCTGGACCAGCAAAATCAGCATCACTTGGGTACTTGTTAGAAAGGCAAGTTCTTAGCCCCCTCCCCTCCTCAGACCTATTGAATCAGGAACTTGGGGTGTTTCAGGTAACCCTGATGCATTCTCATGTTGGAGCCATTACACAATGCTCAGCCTTACTCCAGTTCCTAAGCAAATCCTGAAGGCTGCAGGATACATATCAAATGGCCCAGGGCTTCCCTGGTGGCGCAGTGGTTGAGAATCCGCCTGCCGATGCAGGAGACACGGGTTCGTGCCCTGGTCCGGGAAGATCCCACATGCCGCGGAGCAACTAAGCCCGTGAGCCATGGCTGCTGAGCCTGCGCGTCCGGAGCCTGTGCTCCGCAACGGGAGAGGCCACAACAGTGAGAGGCCCGCATACCGCAAAAAAAAAAAAAAAAAAAAAAAAAAATGGCCCAGGTCTCCATGCTCTGGGACTTAGACTGTTGACCTCACCAGCTCCAGAATCTGAAGACCACAGAGCCATGTTGTAGGCTGGCCTACCTGTTATTCCTCTCCACTTTGAGTTTTTAGGCTAACCGTAACTTGATCTGGGTCCTGCGAAAGACAAAATGCACCAGACACCTAAGGAAAATGCTCTTATGGGAGAATGCTCATTCATGAGGATCGTCTAAAAGAAAAGGAAGGGTGCCTAGGGTTCCATAGAGGCAAAGAAACAGGGACTTATATAGTCGCTAAGAAAGGATAGAGGTGGGTCTTGTCTCAGAATATGGAGAGCAGGTGGTCCTTGTTTCCTGAAACACAAAATGAGAAGATTTCTCATCTGTCTCTGCTTTCCAGGAACACAGGGCTCAGATGAAGTTCAAGGTTGTCAGTCCCCATGTAGCCCACAGGTTGGATCTCTCTCCTCCACCTATATTGGCCTTGCCATTTACGTTTGCTTTTTCTGCCTTGGTCCCAGTTCTCCCTGCTTCGGATGGTTACTTCATATGGTCTACCCGTCCTCCTATGGACTTGGACTTAGTACCTTATCTTGGTCTTCCAAGTCTTCTCCTAGATTCAAGAACCTCGTCCCTGACCCCAGCAGTGGCTAAGGCAGGAAACCCATGGAAGTCCTTCCCAGGTAATGTCTAGTTCCTGCCTGAGAAGCAGATTCCAAGGTTTCCTTTCCCCATGCTCTGCCCACTTGTTAAAATCTTGACCTCAGGGCTTCCCTGGTGGCTCAGTGGTTAAGAATCGTCCTGCCAATACAGGGGACACGGGTTCAAGCTCTGGTTCGGGAAGATCCCACATACCGCGGAGCAACTAAGCCCGTGGGCCACAACTACTGAGCCTGCGCTCTAGAGTCCGTGAGCCACAACTACTGAAGCCCGCGTGCCTAGAGCCCGTGCTCCGCAGCAAGAGAAGCCACTGCAATGAAAAGCCCGTGCACCGCAATGAAGAGCAGCCCCCTCTCGCTGCAACTAGAGAAAGCCCGCAAGCAACAACGAAGACCCAACCCGGCCAAAAATAAATTAAAAAAAAAAAAAAATCTTGACCTCAAACTCTCCTCCTGCTCACCATTTCTGAAACTGTGCTTGAGATAGAGGTGTGTTTTGGACATTATTCCTGACTCACTGGGCTGCACCGGCAGATGGGTTTCCCTGGCCTCATTCAGTTCAAAGGATGTTTAGCAGGCCTCTACCTCCCTGCCTGGACCATGTCATCTCATGGTCTTGATCCATAAGGTCTAATATCTGAGTTACGAATGTCACAGAACCAGAAGCACCAGCTTTTCAATTGTATACCTTGAGTCAGCAGGCGACTTCAGAAAATACTTCGTGTTTTGTGCTTTATTGTGTATTGCATACAGCAAAATGCCTGGTGCCTAGTGTGTTCCATTTATGGAAGGAAAGAGATGGGGTAGGAGAGAAGGAGAGCAGGAAGGAAGGGAGGGAGGGATGAAGGAGGGAGAAAGGGAGGAAGTGAGGAGGGAGGGAGGGCAGGAGGGAGGGAGAAAGGAAAGAAATATAATATGCTTTCTTTCTTAGTGGATTGCTTTGGGAGTAAATGACTGGTTATATATACACAGTGTTTTCAGCTTTTTGGAAATTCACTGCTGAAATCTCAAGTTATTTTACTGTCACCATCAATAGAATAATCTGCTGTATCCCCATACCCAGGGCTCTGATGCATGTTTAAGGATGTCACGCTTCTTCTACAGACTGGTGGTTCTCTATTTAAGAGACGTAAACTTGAAAGAAAATGAAAATGCAACAAATCCAACGAGAAGGCAGCTTAGCGCAGGCGGAGAAGTGATCAGACGGGAAGTGAGAAGAGACAGGGCAGCCTGAGACACGCTCAGCACGGTCCCTGTGGAAAAGCTCCAGGCCAGCTCAGGAAGGACTCCGGGAGCTGGCGGGCTCGTTAATCATCGCCGCAACACTAGGAGGGACACCGAGAGCGCGTTTCCTTCGCACAGAGGCTGGGGGTTGGGTGGGGACCATTGCCCTCCCTCCGTGGTCCCTCCCCCGGCAGCCACAGGATAGGCTCCCAGTGCATCCCCTGAGGCACCAGCAGGGCCTTGCAGGTGAGAGTCCAGCCCCCTGGGTTGACAAGAAGGAGGCCCCCTACCTCCCTGACTCATCTCTCCCTCAACCTCTGGCCCCTCCTCTCTGAAAGGAGGCTGGGGCATCAGCGGTTCCCCGGGCAGGAAGAAAACGGAGCCAGCAAGAGGGTATGCCTTCCACACAGACGTCTGAGAGTTCTGTCCTTGTACTTGTTGTCGCAATCAATGATGCAGAGACTTTCCTTAAACGGTGAATTTCTCCCCTTTTCCTTTTCAGGTGAGCCAATTTCTTACATTCTCAGAACAAAATGGAGAGTGCCCTTTTGCTACACCCTTCTGCTCGAGGGGAATGTCTGGTATTCTCAGAAAAGTGGACACACCTCCCATGTGCTACAATTTCAGGGGTGCTGAGAAGTCCCCTTTACCCCAAGAGCCCCCTACATTGCCCCCAGGGTGCTGGCCACCTATACACACAGATCCAAAACCAGCACAGAAGCTTTGAACATTACCTTTTTTCACCTCTGCATAATGGGTAAAGGATATCTGAATAAAAACTTTACAAGCGAAAAAAGAAGACCCATAGTGTTAACACACGTAAGCATGTACACATGCACACAATTATTCTTTAAGGAAGAAAGACATAGTAAGTGTGTGAATGGGATCTGAATGAATTTGTGTGTGAAGGTTATCTAAAAGAACACTATATGAGTAAAAAGGACTTCTTATACCAAGAGACAATGCAGAAAGGGGACACAGAAAGCAGGGATTCGTCTAACTCATTAATAAATAGTTTGAGGTCATTCAAGTACAGTGAACTTTGGGAGTTACCAGATAATTGCTCTTTAGCCAGTTCTGTAATTCGGTTTTTTATTTTCTTACTGAGCTTCGAGAGTTTTTATATATTCTGCATACAAATCCTTTAGCAGATGTGTGATTGCAAATATTTTTCTCCTAGTCTATACCTTTTGTTTTCATTCTCTTAACAATTTAACAGAGTAACAGTATTTAACTTTGATGAGATCCAGTTTATCAACATTTCTTTCTATGGGGAGTGCTTTTGGTGTCATGTCTAAGAATGCCTTGCCTAATACAAAGTCATAAAGATTTTTTTCTATGTTTTCTTCTAGGAGTTTTATAACTTTAGCTGTACCTCTGATCTATTTGGAGGTGATTTTTGTATAAGTTGTGAAGTTTAGGTTAAAGTTCTCTTTATTTACTTATTTATTTATTTTACATATGAATGCCCAAGTGTTCCAACATCAATTGTTGAGAAAGCTATCATTTCCCAACTGAATTGCTTTTGCACCTTTGTCAAAAAATTATTTGGCCATATTTGTGTGAGTCTACTCTGGATTCTTTATTCTGTTCCATTAATCTACATGTCTATCTCTTCACCAATATCACACTACCTTGATTACTATAGCGTTACAGTAAACCTTAAAAATCTCAATATAATTTCTCCAACTTTATCTTCTTTTTCAAAATTGTTTTAGTAGATGTTCTAAGGTTCCCTGCTTTTACATATAAATTTTAGTTTTACTATGTCTATATCTACAAAAAATCCTGCTGGGATTTTGATTGGGCTTGTGTTAAATCTATACATAAATTTTGGGAGAGTTGACATCTTTACTAAGTTGACTCTTTCAATTCATAAATATCATGTGTACTCTCCAATTATTTAGTTCTTACCTGATTCCTTTCATCAGCATTTTGTAGTTTTCAGATTACAAGCTGCATATATGTTTTGTTAAATTTATCTCTAAGTATTTCATTTCTGAACCTATTTCACATTTATTGTTAATAAAATATTTGATTTCCATGTACATTGCTAGTGTATAGAAATATATTTCTATACACTTCAAAATACTGTCTTTTGTGTGTTAAACTTGTATTCTGTAACTTTGCCAAACCCACTTATTAATTCTAGAAGATTTTTTCCTATTCTTTGGCATTGTCTACATAGACAATCATGTTATCTGTAAATAGGTACAGATTTATTTTTCCCTTTCCCATCTGTAAACCTTTTCTTTCTTTCCTTCCTTCCTTCCTTCCTTCCTTTCTTTCTTTCTTTCTCTTCCTTTCTTTCTCCCTTCCTTACTTTCTTTCTTTTCTTTTCTCCTTTTTTTTTTTTTTTTTTTTTTGCCTTATTGCTTTGGATAACACTCTAGGACAATACTGAATAGATTTGAGAGTGGACAGTTAACAACATGGCAGTTCTAAGTTCTACCTATCAAATAAATGGAACTTTAAATGGAAATGGAATAATTCTCCAATCAAAAAGCCACAGGGTGACTGAATGCATTTCTTAAAAGAGAAACAGATTTTAATAATATGCTGCCAACAAGAAACTCACTTTAACTTTAAGAACACACATAAGCTGAAAGTGAAGGGATGGAAAGTGATAATAAAGGATCACACACATATACCTACACACAAAACTATATCATTAAACTTGCAATAAGCACTTGGAAGGAAATAAAGAGTATGCCATAGAGTCCCGCACCTAGGATGGTAATCAGGACAGAGGGCTGTGGAAAGCTTCCCTAAAGAAGTACTATTAGCTTCCCTAAGGAAGTCAAGGCTTAGTGGTGAGTAGGACATTCCTGGGTGAAGAAGAGTGAGGAGGAGCACTTCTGACAGATGCAATCCCCTCGGTTGGAGGTTTTAAGATGGGAAGGAGCTTTCCCCAGGAGACGAATGAAGGTTAGCGTGGGGCACAAGGAAGGGGGGCAGATGGGACAAGAGGCAGCTTGTGTTGGTTGAGCAAGGTGTGCAGACCTGCCTCAGGAAGAGCCTGAAAAGAATGGTCCCTAATCTAGGCCACTGGTGTGGTTCTCCACCAGGTCATCCAGATTGCTTGGGGTCTCTTTCTGAGAAGAAGCAGGCCCAGGAAAGCACACCCCAGTACTTCTGAAGACTGAACAGAGAATGATCAGAAGACCAGGAAGAGTCATTAAGTGTTTCCTAGACTACTTTCCCCTGATTCTACAACCAGAAATGTCTCTGGTGGAAATAAAGAAAAGAAAGAGGGGCTTCCCTGGTGGCACAGTGGTTGAGAATTTGCCCGCTAATGCAGGGGACACGGGTTCGAGCCCTGGTCTGGGAGGATCCCACAGGCCGCGGAGCAACTAGGCCCATGAGCCACAACTACTGAGCCTGCGCGTCTGGAGTCTGTGCTCCACAACAAGAGAGGCCGCGATAAGTGAGAGGCCCACACACCGCGATGAAGAGTGGCCCCCGCTTGCCACAACTAGAGAAAGCCCTCGCACAGAAACGAAGACCCAACACAGCAAAAATAAATAAATTAATTAATAAACTCCTACCCCCAACATCTTAAAAAAAAAATAAAAAAGAGTTAATCTAGTACAAGCCTCAATTACTCCCCAGAGCTATTAAAAAAAAAAAAAAAGAAAAGAAAGAAAAAGAAAAGAAACGTGTATCTAACCATCGTCTTTCCTTGTGTTGCCTGACTCAGTCTAAGAACTGTGGAGACTAAACCCTCACATTTCAGAAGATACTTTGCAGTTTTTCTGGCACAATACCCTCATTATAAAGGTGTGCGATGAACAGTTACGAGGTCCAGGGGAATCACAGGATGAGTATAAAATAGCAAAGCCGGGACAGAGCCCAGAACACCCTCACGTTTTCTGTGGTGCAAGCAGAAGCACCGATGTTGATACCTTTGCAGACCCGGCCCCCTTTCACTTTTTAAACTCAAACTCACGCTGCCTGGGAGACAGAAGGGCTTTTTGTCCTCATGGTCTTCCTGTAGTCATGTGGTAGTTCTTCAAAACTACTGCCCTGTTGTCAATTACCCCTGATCTTTGTTACTTCCCCAAAACAAATGGGTGGGATTAAATCAGTTCTAGAATGCTCCTGGGAGCTATAACCTATATTTGAATAAGGCCATACTTATCTGAGTCAATTTTTAAAGTACTGCTTTCACATCTTAATGCCAGATCTCCCCATTTTCTGTCTCGCAAGCCTACCCACACTGAACATACTGACACAGGAAGTTTGTGGTTTCCTTTTCCATAAAACAAAACAATATGAAGAGCCTCAGCTTTACAATCAGCTCGACACATGGGAATACACTCGTTCAAATGTTGATTGGACAGTGGAAGGCATCAGTGGAAGGGCTTTGTGGCTTGGATCGCTCCTAATCTCAATGTAACTGGCCATGAGAGACCCTTGGACACAAGTTGGGACTTTCCCAGCCTTGGAAGAGAGAGGCATTTTCCTGAATTGCAGCAGTTGTAGCTGGTGGGTAATAGAAGCCTTCATACCCAGAGCCACAGAAAGAATCTAGCCCAGTTAGATATTTAGGAGCTGGTATGTAGCCCAACTGATGGAGAGTTTGACCATGTGTTTATTTAATGGCCAGTCCTGTTAAAGGTTAAAAACCATGGGTGAGATCCTGGGAAGTAAAAGTCCATCTCCCACGTCTGGTCAGTGCTTGTCACCCAACTTCACAGGCAGACCAGAGAATTTTTTTAAATTAATTTTTATTGGAGTATAGCTGATTTACAATGTTGTGTTAGTTTCAGGTGTACAGCAAAGTGAGTCAGTTATACATAGATGTATATCCACTGTTAGGATATATGTATATGTATAACTGTTATGTATACATATATCCACTGTAATACATATACATATACATATATCCGTATATCCACTCTTTTCCCATGTAGGCCATTACAGAGTATTGAGTAGAGTTCCCTGTGCTACACAGTAGGTCCTTATTAGTTATCTATTTTATATATAGTAGTGTGTATGTGTCAGTCCCTATCTCCCAATTTGTCCCTCCCCACTGCCTTTCTCCCTTGGTAACCATAAGTTTATTTTCTACGTCTGTGACTCTATTTCTGTTTTGTACATAGGTTCATTTGTACCGTTTTTTGTTTTTTAGATTCCACTTAGAAGTGATATCATATATTTGTCTTTCCAGACCAGAGATTTACTCTTAAGTGTTGGTTAAGCCCATATTTGATGGTTCCTTTTCCATATATGTCTGCCTTCTGTGGTTTAACAGACAAATATGTAAGAGAAAGGAAGGATCACCATGAAAAGTCAGCTCTGTAGAATGGCACCGAGAGCTGGGCAGATAGCTGAAAGTGGGTCTTTGAGAACTAGGCAAGAGTCAGAGGGTTGCTGTCTGGGAACCCCATTCCCTGAAGCAAAAGGCAGGAAAAGCTGGCTGTAAATCGAGGCCAAGAGGAATTGCAGGGCCTCCCACTGTTAGCCAGAGAAAAAGCAAACGGGCCACTCACAAGGGAACAGTCCACAGCCTCTTCTGCACCAGTTTGTGAGGCGTTCCTCTTCTGTCACCCCACTCTCTACTCCCTTCTTCCAGACTCTGCTGCCCACACAAGTCCCAAAGACAGTGCGAATTTTGATTTCACTGGGGCATTGCACTGGGTGATGTCAAATAAGAGTGCCCATGACAAGAAGCAACTGGAAAGAATGTTCCAGAACAGGCTGAGCTGCCTCAGCATTTCCAGAAGGAAGGCGTATGAGGCTTAGTTAGAGTGGTTCCAGCATGCAGAATTGTACTGGACTGGAGTTGAAAACCAGCTGTTTTGTCCTCTTGCTTCAGTGAAAACAGTTGTCAGATCATGAAAGTCTGAATTTGCCACACATTGAGACTGCAAGCTGGGGGTAAGATGTAAGCCAAGGTAGGTAATTACTCGGCCCAAGGGATTTCTTCTTCCCTTTCATTTTTCCTTTTATTTTGCCATCTGTGAAAATAATATAGGTCCATTGCTAATCTAATCATTATAATCATTAACTAGAAAATTAGCTTTCCTCTATATTTATGATTTAAAGCCCACTGTAATATTAATGATTATTTGATTGTACCCAGATTCTACAGAACTTTCCAGAAAAATATGACTCCAACTCTAAGGGAAAACAAATACATACAGGAGAAATTCCATTTTGTCATAGTGTTGCAACACTTGTGTTCAAGTAGAGAAAGGACGCCTTCCCTTAAACCTCCCCACCCTAAATTTCACATGTTCAGACTTTTTTTATTTATTTATTTTTGATGTGCCATCTCAGGATCGCTCTTTCCCAGACTAAGGTCGTTCATGGAAATAGTCAATAGTTACTACTCTTCTTTTTCAATAGCTGTCAGAATGCTGTCTGATTAAACATTAGATGCGAGAGGAATTAACAGTGTGCTGAAAAGATGAGGTGTGTTATGAATTCTCCTTCCTCAGCTACGTCCTATTTTTTAACTGCCAGCCGCTAAATACCGAAAGATCAGAAAGCCAACAAAGAAGCCCCATGGTGGCCCCACTGGAGCTGCATGTTTCGCTCAGGATTAGAGCCTTGGAGAGAAAGATGCGTGGAACTTTAGCTGGCACACAGTAGGAGAGAGAAGGTTTCAAAAGCTCCCCATCTTTCCCCTTGTGCCTGGACCTCTGCCCGAGTCCAGGCATATTCTAGTTACATCTGGGAGTGCCACCTTCTCCCCTGCCACAGAAAAGCAAATCAACGCCAACACTCAGACGAGCGGATGGCTTCCAGGGAAAATATACATGATCCACCTGCTGAAGCAAGGAGCTGACGTAAAGTTGGCTCTATGTGCACATGACTCACGCTGATGACTTCCTTGCAGTTGTCACTGTGCAGCTTCTCACGCCCCTCTAATCGCTGGGCAGACAGCTCAGCGGGACTATGTAGCTTCACTGTCTGTTCCTCTGGGGGACCGCAGGGATCTGTCTCTACCCTGACCCTCGAGCTCTTCCCTTGGTGAAGCTCTGACCTCATTTTCCTGGTAGCCACCATGTTTAACCCACTTCCTCCCTCAAGAAGGCACTGGTGAGTATTTGTGGAGATGAACTTGAATCCAAGGTAACAGATGAACGTGGTAGTCTGTCCAGTGGTCTTTTAGGACGCAGGTAGGCAGGTTTATTTAGAACTAGTCTACTTTTAGAGTCTTGCTGGCAAAGTCTAGCTAATGCTAATGTTCCTGCACTAAGTTGCTTTGCCTAGATTTATAGAACCTCAGATTTATATGAGTTCTTAAAGTTTACCTGGTCATATATATCCTCTGAATACATTTATGCTTTTTTCTCCTGGGCAGCAGTGGTTCTTAACCCTTCAAAAAGGCACGTATTCCATCACCATCTCACAAGGAGAAATCCACTTTTGTCAAATAAAATGTACACTCAGATTTCTAAATGAGTTCTAGATCATAGATGAAAATTCCTTTTCTTTCCTTTTTTAAAACTTATTAAGGAAAAAAGGAAAAGACATAGGAGTGTAATATAACTATCAAGTATTATATAGTTATCTTTACTGGCATTATTTTTAGAAGTAAAAGATATTAGAATTATCTCTTTTTAAATTAAGTCAGTCATAGAATAATAAGTCCATACGGTATAGCATTCTGTGTATATACCACATATTCACGTTTAATGCTAGATCAATAAGCAGGCTTATTGACTATGTACCATGCCTCCCTTATTTCTACAGAAAAGGACTATTAAGGACATAGAAGAAAGAGGCACACCCATGAACGTGTAGTAGGAAAGTCAGTTAAAGGAGAAAGAAACGTAAACAGAGAGTAAGGGAAAAACAAAGACCCTAAAAGAAAGAACAAAGTGAGGAAAGGGAAAACAAAGACAGAAAAGAAGGAGAGGTAGGAATAGAGCCAGAGGAAATTCTGGAAGAGGTTAAGAAGAGAAAAACATAGAGAGAACCAGGAGGAAATGGAGATGAGGGGCAGAGAGGAGGCAAATGAGCAAAAGGAAAGCTTAGTGTAAGAGAAACTATTGTATAATGCTTAGAAAAGATGGACTTTGGAGTCCTATTGTTTAGGTTTAAACACCAACTATACCTCTTACTAGCTGTGTGACCTTGGCTAAGTTACTTGACTCAGTTTCTCTCGTCTGTTCAATGGGAATAATTGCAGTACACATTTCCAGAGTCACTATCAAGTGCTGGGACCCAGGGAGCACTATATCTGTGCATTTTTGTTCATTATTGTCTGCTGACCCATCACCCACTCTGGGACTCAGGTAGCTCCCAAGTGTCACATTCACTGTCAAAACCAAATACTAGGCATTTGTAAATACCTCACTGATTTTTCAAGTTTTGAACACAGAAGATTTTCTCCTAATACCATACATACCTTTTTTTTTTTTTTCCAAAATCAGATAATTGATCTGTTCAAAACATAATTGTAGTGATTAGATTTCCAGAATAGTCTGGACTTCAAATATTCTTTCCCATTGTGACTATGAGTAAACCATGTCAGACCATATATTCTTACTTTCTCACATATACAAAAGTATTTTTGTTTCAACATCTGGGAGGAGAAATTGCCCAGGCTATGAACACAGGAGGGTTAACTCATGTGGCGGTGCTCACTTCTGAAAGTCCTCTAAGCCAGGCCTATACTTGGGTGACCCTATCTCCACTGTGAGCCCAGCCCTCCAAATGAAATCAGTTTATGAAATTCTCATTTGTTTTTCATTTCCAGGCCCCATTCCTCTGCCTTCCATCCCCTACCAGCCAACTAATGCCTTCTAACCACTTAGCATACTCTACTCTGGCATTTCAGATCAACCTTTGAAATACCAATTTGGATGCATGATGTCTTAAAGTAAATCGCTCGCTGATACATCAGCTGTGTTAAAAAGCCGTAAAAGTCAAGGTAGGTCTAAAGTCTGGATAAATGCAATGTCTGTCTTGGACAGCTCAGATATTCAGAATTCACACAGGCATAAAACAGACAGAACAAATATCATGGTCTGGCTCTGACAGATTTCTCCACTGCTGTGATGAACATAGAGTCATTTACTGGAAAAATTGATATGTTTTTATCATTATCAAAATTGTGCCTTTGGTGGAACTGACTCAGGGTAGAGTACAAAATTAAAACTAATTAAAATGCTACAGAATGGCAACAGTAATTAAACAACTTAATCCCTCCCCGAGCCCCCAGGGTAATCCAACACAAAATTTCATGGGAATCTTCCAGTTGAGAAATCCCAAGGAGTTACTTAAAGTTCACTCTGGCCCTCCTATGGTCAGTGTTAGCTCTCCATTGAATCTCAGCTTCTACACCACTCTCCGCAATTTGTAAAATATAACAAATAAATATTAACTCTTTGAACTGGGTACTCCTTAAGGATGCTCTCAGACACCTCATCATCCCCTCTTAAACGGGGGTCAGTGAGCAAAGAGGGGGTGATTTTATCCCTTGCTGCTTCCTTGAAAGCTTCTCTCACTTGCCAGGGAGCTTTTGAACTATCTAGAGATACAGATCTGGGAAAGAAAGGGAGCAGGGGCTAGTGTAAAAAAGTAAAATATTAAAGAAATAGACAGGTGTGTTGTGTTTCAGAGAATTGTGTTTGGGGATAAGGGTGTAGTGAAGAGCAGATACAGGTGAGTCCCACCGGTTTTCAGTGCCCGTACCTGATTTTCTGCAGCGGCTGTTCAGCCATAGCTTTTTAATTGTGAAATTTTACAATTAAAATTTAATTGTAAAATGGAAATTGTATTTCAAAATATTCTATGTATTGTACATGGATGCGTGTATACATGTGTAGATGCATTTATATACATTTTACGTGTACATATAATTATGTATATATATTATATACACCTGTGTACATAGTACCCAGCTAAAAAATTACATATTAACACTTGCTGAAATCCCCTGTATCCCTCCCTGGTCTCTGAGCTCATTCTCCTCCACACACACAGAGAGAACAGCCTCATCTGTGACTGGGTGTTCTGAATATTCCCACGTATATTATACAGAGAGGATTGTTTTGTATATTTGTATATTTATTTAAACTCCTATGTAGAGTTCCATGAGCATTTATTTAGTTTTTTGATTCAAGGCCACCTTCTGTTACTGACCCATCATTTCCCAGGATAATATTTCCTGCCACCAAGTAGCTGTAAATGAAATGATCTGTTTTGGAGTTAAGGAAACGAAAGACGAGCGTATTTCCTACCAGCGATGCAAAGGTCCGTAAGGGCAAGAATGACACATTTTTTTCGGCACCATCGTATTTCCAGTTCGTAGTACAAATGCCTGGTGTATAGCTGGCGCTCAGTGAATATCTGTCAGGCGAAGGGATGAACAGATAAGACAGGAAGAAAAGAGTCGGGCTGTTTTCACTGCCTGATGCTGTTCCCGCTGGTGGTGTAGTTTCAGTGCCAAAATCAGCCCTTTATTCCAACAACATATTGATGGCAGGGAGTGATTCCAGTTGAGGAAATCTGCAATGCATTTTGGGGTGTAACCAGAGAAACAATGCAACTGTTACCGTTCTCTAAACGCCAGTAAAATGTAGCCACGCGGGGCCTCAGTCCATTACCGTGGCGTTGGAGAGAACTGGAGGAATTGTTAGGCAAGAGGCTAAATTCTCTCGTCTGAACGATTTGATTTCCTTGAAACACAAGGTCACATATGGCCAAACTACAAGGTCACATATGGCCATTCTTTCTACTCATAAAGAAGTCCAGATCAAAACAACTGAATAGAACCTAAATTTCACAGTTCTTTTCCCTCCAGGCCCGACTCAAGCTCAGAGGCACCGGTGACTGATGATTTTTATGACAAGCTCCACTACTGGCATAATAAGAGTGTCCCTCAGTTCGTGTTAAGGCCCTTTCATTAGTGATATAACAGTTCTGTTGTCGGCAGCGTTCGGTGACATCACGGTCGTAAAACTCCGCAACAGCAAGAAGACCGTCTTGGTGTCGAAGTGGGGATTCTGCCTCAGCCGGCCCTGCGGCCATCCTGCGTTCTTTGTTTAAACGCAGTGCTCACGCCGGTCTGGCTGTACCCAGTCATGGGCTCTGCTGAATGTGCCAGCCACTCATTCGCCACTGCTGCTTCCAGCTAAGAGACACCGCTCGGCCCTGACGCTGGGCCACCGACATTCTCTTTCACTCTGGCCTTCACGATCAGTAGAGCTCAGACGTTCACATCTATGAGGGCCTCTGATGAGTGCTCGAGGCAGGTAGATAGGAAATGTCACCACCAGAAACGTGTCCCTTTCTATAGCAAAGGTATTTCTATCTTTCACTCACCCACCCATTTCCCTCAAATGTTATTAAAAGTCATCAAGAAGAGAAATCAATGGAGCATAACTGGGCCATTGTAGAGACAGAATGTTACTATAAACATCTGCAGAAAAGAACCAAAATACCCGTCTCCCTAGGCAAGATGCAGACATGAAAATGCCTTTAGCAGGAGGTAAATATACGAAGTCACGTCCCCAGAAAGTGGCAGCTCAGCTTCCAGATAGCCTAAAGGAAGGAGGAACTTTGCAGAAGATGCTTTGCTCCTCTCCTGGCCGCACTCAAACCCAGGCGTTTTCAGTGAATCAACTCTACTTTTATTCTGTCTCTTCAGCATCTTGGAAAATTGAAAACAAACAAGACGAGCTAGGAATTTTGTTCTCAGAGAAGCTGAAAGTGTTCCTTGAAGGCCCCTGAATTGAGTGCCATTTCTGCACCCAGCTTCCTTCTCCAAAGTTTAGCAGAGCAATGGAGCTGTTCAATTTCCCTGCCCTCGGGGCAGGATTTCCTCCTTATTAACCAGTTAGGGTTCCTAAGTTTACAAAATCTGTTGTTGGGTCTCTACTGAATTCATGCCATTCTCCATTTCCTCAATTAAAGTCGACCAAGAACTTTCTTTTCCTCACAGAGGTCTTGTGACTTTTAATTGCTCTGCCAAGGGTCCCCAAAGTCCCTTTAGAGCCATTTCCACCAGCCATCTCCCTGGGTCTCACAGCCTGCTCTGCGTGATGCGTGGACCTAAGCTGATTCTGGCCACCTGAGGGGCCCGTGGGACATCCTTCCAGGCAGCAGCCTCTTTCACCCCATTGTTTAAATCTGTGAACGTTCCAGGGAGAGCTGACGTCACCAGCCCTAACATGTACACACCTTCACGTGCACATACCATGTAGCTATGCCTGCTGCATATAATACCTACACACACTTCTTCTTGCACACACCTATACCCTGCATGCCACCTGCATGGTGGTCAAATAAGTAGAGAAAACCCAAATCAATGTGAAACCGATATTCTGCATCAACTCATCAGAGCCTTAATATACTAATGTGCATTATAAATCTTTAAAAATAGCGTTTTAGTATTGAGTATTTCACAACTTATTTAAACAGAGTTGTTTTGTTGTGGAGAGAACCTAAAATGGATACGTGTACCGTAGAACACAGTTTGCAAAAAATTCTATTAGAAGAAGAAAGACCACTAACACATCTAACACTGGAATGATAGTAATGATTACTTTTAATAATATTAAAAACAAAGATGTTCAAAAGCACTGAGAGATTAGGTCGGGGTGGACGAATTATGGACCACAAGCCAAATCTGTCCTGTGGCCTGTTTTGATACAGCCCTCCAGCTAAGAATACTTTCTATTTTTAAAGGGTTGTGAAAATAAAGTAAATTAAAACAAGTCAAAGCAAAATAAAACAAACAAAAAAACAAAGAATATGCAACAAAGACCATATGTGGCTCACAAAGCCCTTCACAGAAAAGTTTGCTGTAGCCACGAGCCATTTGTTCTTTAAATTTTACTTCATTAAAATTAAGGGAAATTAAAAATTCAGTTTCTCAGTTACATTAGCTATATTTCAAGTGCTCAATGTCTACATATAGTTAAAAGCTACCATGTTGAAAAATGCAGATAGAGAACATTCTCATTACTGCAGCAAGTTCTATTGCATTGTACTGGTCTAGATAAACTTTCTGTCAAGGTTTGAGGTAGCACTGTTTGCGCTTATTTCTATTATAAAGTTTCTTTCTTGTTGCTTTGATTAAGGAATTTGACTGAAGTGGTGTGGACAGTGTGAGTCATGCAAAAAAGAGTCTTGACTGGTTTCTGACAGATTTCCAGATGAATAATTTTGCCCCTCATATGTTGTTCTCCTTTAGCTCATGGAAACTAGATCTGTGGCAGCCCCACCATGCCCCCAGGTCCTGAGACAAGCCAGTAGTTGACAGGAAGATTCTCCCTGGCCAATACTTGCATGGTGTCCAGCCTGGAGTTATTTTGGCTTCCTTCCTGTCCCCTTCAAGTTCCTGCCAGCCTCTCTCTGTCTCTTTGTTTCTTGAGTTTCCCTTCCTTCCTCCTTCCCTGCTAAAATGTAATTCCTTTCACTTTATGATTCAGACCAGTTGTGTTCCTCACCTCATCCTTGGAACTGGGTCTGTATTTACATATCTAAAGACTCATACTCAGTTAAACAAAGTGTCATCTACTAAATTACCCTTTAGTAATATGGAAGAATTGGCCAAAGCCTTGAAATCTCCTTTCTCTTCCTTTTTCCCACCAATATCCATAACTGTTGATGGAATAGTATCAACACTTAGTTCCTTACAGATATATGTCACTTCTTCACTCATTAGAAGGTTAAGTGCAGAGTTTTTGTTTAAATGGCCCCCTTGCTACACTGAGAATGAGTTCTCATCAAGGGCAAGGAGAAGATGCAAAAAAGGAAGGGGGTCAGCACAACAAAATGTCATGGAAATAAAAGAGGATGAAGATTATGCCAGACAGTTCTATGGAGCTTCTGAGAATTTCTTTAATAAACTATTTTAGTACAGTGTTGGTTGTTGAGAAATGGGTAGGTATGAGTATAAACTATAATTTTAAGGACTTTAAGGATGAAAGAAGATAAAAGGGCATAATATTCAAGTAAATTTTATTATTTTAAGATAGAACAGACTGGAATATATAGACTCCAGGGGAGAAACCAGTTGTAAGAAGGAGAAAAAAAATTATTATACTGTGAGAAATCAAATATAAGCTTGTACAATGGGCAGGTGTAGGGTCAGAATTTATACTACGTATGGGGTTCAGTGAACACTAACCAGGTCATTAAAATGAAATCCCATCCAAAAACCAAGGAATACTTGGGGATCCTGAAGAAGAAATAAAAAATTGCTCTGTAAGGGCACATCTATAACTCAGGGCCCATAAACAGCAATTCCTTGAATTCACAAAGAACAAAATTAAGTCAAATAAAAAACACAGACTAAGATTAATAGTCAGAATAAAAAAATCAAATCACATGAAGGAATAAATAACCACAAGAGAGACTGTGTAGATACAATAAAAGGGAAAATTGGTGCTCTACCATCTAGAAATGACAGAAAAACCTTTATAAGTCTTTATAATATTAATAAAATAGGTCTGTTTAAAACAAATAACAAAAAGGATAAAAGAAGCAATAGAAACCATAAAAAATATAAAGGATTCCTAAAAGTGAAATATATAGCCATTGAAACTCAAAATTCATTGAAGAGATTAAATAGATTACATAAACACAGCTTTTAAAAAAAAGAATTCAAAACTGGAAGATTGATTTAAAAAGCACAGGCAGGATGTAAAATGAAGTGATAAAAATGTGGAATATATGAAAGAGAGGTTAAAAGACATCGAAGTGATTCCTGCTTCCAGCCAAGATGGAATAACAGGAACTAGACTGACTCTCCCAACTGAAACAGTTTTTTAAAAAGAACAAAATACAGAAAATCTGAGATACATGAAACAACAGATTTCAACACACTTGACATCAGGCAATGAAGAAAAGTGACTCCTGAAATTATGAAAACAAATGAAGTGAGTTCTTCTTTTGACCCAACTGAGTCCCCGGGTCATGGCACAGGCAAGGGAACCTGGGTGTAGCCTACTGGAATCGCTTAGTTGCAGAGACAAAGTGACTAGAATATACAGGACAGTACTGAGAGAAGAGGGAAGCACAGAGAGAGGATTTGGGAGATATGTAAAGGGTATGCCCCAAGTACTCAGCTGAGTGCTGATCAACTCATGCATGTAAAGGAAATACCCAAGGCCAGGAAAAGAACACCTGAAAAGAACAGAAGTAACAACAGCCTGACCAGGAAAAATGCCTAATCTAGACTGACTAGTTAATCTCATGAATCGTGGCACATTGGATAGAGTGCCTGAAGGATCTTGCATCACTAATGGAAAAAAACTAGCCCTGAATGAAGGGTTGCTCTGATCCTGCTTAATAAATCTTAAAAGCAAGACCCAAAAGAATTTAAAAGTTTTCCAGTAAATTGTTCCCCCCCCAAAAAAAAACCCCTCAAGAATATTTATAGAAATATAAAGATAACATGCATCCAAGATAAAATTCATAATATCTGGAATCCCATAAAAAATTACCAGGCATGGAAAGAAATAGGAAAATCCAGTACTTAATGAGGTGATAAATCAATCAATTGAAACCACAGCAGAACTGGCACAGATGCTAAAATTAGCCAAAAAAAAAGACATTAAAATAACTGTAATTCATATGTTCAAAAGATAAATGGAGATTAAAAAATTTAAAAAAAGTTAAAAAGATAAGTGGAGAAATGGAAGATAGATATATTTAAAAATCAACTTCTAGAGATGAAAATAACAATGAGATGAAAAATACATAAATGGGATTAATGGCAACTAGACATTGAAGAATAAAATGATTAGTAAAATTGAGAACATGGTAATGACAACTATTCAAATGCAAATCAGAGGGACTTCCTTGGTGGTCCAGTGATTAAGACTCAGTGTTTCCACTGCAGGGCACATGGGTTCGATCCCTGGTAGGGGAACTAAGATCCCGCATGCTGCATGGCCAAAAAAAAAAAAAAAAAAAGCTAAAAAGAAAAAAAAGGAAATACTCAAATACAGAGAAAAAGAGAATTTAAAAAATTAACAGGACTTGAGTGAATAGTGGAAGTGGAAAAACTTCAAGCATGTAATTGAAATCCACATAGAAGAGGAGGGAAATGTGAAGGAAAAAACCATTTGGCTGAAAATTTTCAAAAATGATGAAAACTATAAACCCACATTTCCTAGAAGTTCAACAAACCCTAAGCTTAAGAAAAATGTAGAGAACTACACCAAGGCACATCATAATTAACTGGCTCAAAAGCAGTGAAAAAAGAGAAAAATCTTTAAAGCAGCCAGAGAAAAAGATGATAGATTGTATACAAGGAACAAAAAAAGATGACAGCTGATTTCTTGTTAGGAACAATGCAAGCAAGTAGACATAAAAACTACATTTAAAAAGTACTAAAAGAAAAAGAGCTGCCAACTGAGAACTGTAAAAATAATAGAACAACCAGAAAGAAGATAAGTAAGGAAATAGGAATTTAAACAATACAGTAAACCAACTAGATCAAACAGACACATACAGAAAAAACTGCCCAACAAAAATAGCATACACATTCTTCTCAAGGGCACATGGGACATTTTCCAGGATAGATTATCTGTTAGGCCACAAATTAAATCTCAATAGATTTTGAAGGATAAATATCATACATCTTCTCTGACCACAACAGGATAGTTAGAAATCAACAACAGAAGTAAAACTAGAAAATTCACAAATTTGTGAAAATTAAACAACGCACTCTTAAACAACCAATTGATCAAACAAGAAATCATGAGGAAAATTAGAAATACTTAAAGACAAATGAAAACAAAAACACAACATACCAAGACTTATGGAATAAGTTTATAGCTATAAATGCTTACTACAAAAATATAAGATCTCAAATCAACAACCTAACTTTACCTAGAAAAAGAAAAAACAAACCAAAGCCAATGCTAGAAGAAGAAAGGAAATAATAAAAATTAGAGCAGAGGTAAATGAAATAGAGAATAGAAAAACAACAGAGAAAATCAATAAAACCAAAAGTTGTTTCTTTGAAAAGATAAAGAAAATTGACAAATCTTTAGCTAGATGGGCTAATAAAAAAAAAGAGAGACTACTCAAATTACTAAAATCAAAAATGAAAATGGGGGCATTGTTACTAATTTTTCAGAAACAAAAAGGACTATAAGAGAGTATTATGAGCAATTATACACTAACAAATTGGATAACCTAGGTGAAGTGGAAAAAATCCTAGAAACATAAGCCTACCAAGACAAGATCATAAAAAATAGAAAATCTGAATAGACCTATGGCCAGTAAGGGATTGAATCAGTAATCAAAAATCTTCTGACAAAGAAAAGCTCTGGACCTGATGGCCTCGCTGGTGAATTCTACCAAATATTTAAAGAAGAACTAATAACAATATTTCTCAAACTTTTCCAAAAAATTGAAGAGCAGGGAGCGCTTACTAACTTGTTCTATGAGACCAGCATTACCCTGGTACCAAAGCTAGACAAAGACACTACAAGAAAAGAAAACTACACAACAATATCCCTTATAAGCATTGATGCAAAAAAATTTACATGGTCTACTAATAGACCATATTTAGCACCTCACCGCAGTGTGTCCAGACCTTGGCTTGAGGCCACAATCGAGCCAGCAGCAACTTTATTCAGACAGTGCGGCTAAATGGTTAAAAAAAAAAAAAAAAAGAAAAAAGTAACCATATGGTTTGGTCACTGAATGTGAATCTTGTATTGATTTTCATAACTGGCCTTAACTTGAGGCATTAGTTCAGAGTGATAAAGCACACAGGCTTTTGATTCAGAGAGATGTGGGTTCAAACCTCAACTTTCTAATTTACTAACTGAGTGATCTTGGCAACTTGCTTATCACCACTTTACTTCTACTTCCTCATACGGGAAATGGGGATGATTACAGTACTATCACCCAGCTCTGCAGGAATTTAAAATTTTCTAACATATGTAAAACACTTGAACAAACAGGAGACTATATTGCCCACACTGTACATTTCATACCTGTGACTCATTTATTTTGCAACTGGAAGTTTGTGTCTCTTAATTTCTCTCACCTATTTCTCTCCTCCCCCTATACTGCCCCCGACCCCAGGCAACCACCTGTTTGTTTCCTGCATCTATGATTCTCTTTCTGTTTTGTTATGTTTGTTCATTTGTTTTGTTTTTTAGATTCCACATAAAAGTGAAATCATATAGTATTTGTCTTTCTCTGACTTATTTCACTTAACATTATACCCTCTAGGCCCATCCGTGTTGTCAGAAATGGCAAGATTTCATTATTTTTTTATGGCTGAGTAATATTCCATTGTGTATATATACCACATCTTCTTTATCCATTCATCCGTTAATGGACATTTATGTTGCTTCCGTATCTTGGCTATTGTAAGTAATGCTGCAATGAACATAAGGGTGTGTTTTCATTTTCTTCAGATAAATACCCAGGACTGGAATTGCTGGATCATACAGTATTGCTATTTTTAATTTTTGAGGAATCCAGAATGTTTTCTATAACTCAATAATTATGTAATATCTTTGTATCTTGGTATGGTGACATAGCATAACTAGAATTATCATGGTGATCATTTTGAAATGTATAGAAATATCAAATCACTATGTTGTGTAACAGGAATTAACATAGTATTATAGGTCAACTATACTTCGAAAACAAGGAAAAAACAAACAAACTCATAGAAAAAGAGATCAGATTTGTGGTAACCAGAGGTGAAGGGTGAGGGGAGGGGGAATTGGATGAAGGCAGTCAAAAGGTACAAACTTCCAGTTATAAGATAAATAAGAACTAGGGATGTAATGCACAACAGGATAAATATAATGAACACTGCTGTATGTTACATATGAAAGTTGTGAAGGGAGAAAATCCTAAGAGTTATTGGAAAAAATATTTTTTCTATTTCTTTAATTTTGTATCTATAGGAGATGATGGCTGTTCACTAAACTTACTGTGGTCATCATTTCGTAATGTATGTAAGTCAAACCATTATGCTGTACACCTTAAACTTAACCATGCTTTATGGCAATCATATCTCAAGAAAACTGGAGGAAAAAAAAAATTCACCCTTGAGATCCTGAATTATCCAAATTAGCCATTGGTGATGATTCAAATCATTTCCCAGCTTCCCCCCTCATACTGAACTGAGTAGACCCAATATTAGCTGAGAATTAAAAGCAGCGATATACAAAAGTTTTTTGTCTTTCATGGTGGGTAACTCTGAACCTTTCAGAACTACTGCTCCCAAAAGTGACAGGAAATTATAGCTTTGGCAAAAAAAAAAAATAAGAGAGTGATAGTATTACCATTTGACAAATCCTTTCCTCCACTGTGTTCCCATTTCTCCAATCAAGGGAAGGCTCTTTTTTTTTTTTTTAAATTTCACCTCCTAAATTTTTCCTTCTGCTTACTTTTTTTTTAACCTTTAATCATTTTCCTTCTCATTTCTGTTCTACCCATTAAATGTTCTTCTCCTGTCCTTTAGCAAATGAAACAGCACTATTTCAGTAGATAAAATTTATAGCCTCTGACTCTCTTATATTCACCCTTCTCCCACATCTAAAGACTTGGGATCAAAGATTTTGGAGGACAAACTCAGGAGAAAGAGAAAGCATTTGGGGGTCCAAAGAAAATTCTATCTTCAGCCCATCCCGCTGATACAGAGCCAAGATCCAGAGTTTCCCTGTTCTCACTGTCTGGCATTCAGACCATCGGTGATTCCTAAAGCTGGGGGCACTCTGGAGACCCCAGCTGGGCCGGCACTGGCCCCCTGACTTCAAAATGAGGCAATGTGTCTTCCTTGATGTCATTTTGCAGTATCTTCGATTATCTCTTCTTTTTCCCCTTTCTGAAATACAGTTTGAAGGCACCCAGCTGCATCTGGAGAGGCAGTGAGGGCTGTTCACTCGTTTGGTCCCAGCACATCTTTTCTCAAGCTCACCGTTTAGCACTGAAATGACTGTGGTCTGACTAACCACGAGAATCATACCACCAAAACTTTGCTTGTCAGCAAAGAGGGGAACAGTTCAGCATAAAACCATAGATACTTCTTCTCTTGAGGGAAGTCAAGACCCTGTCTCTCATCGAATTCATTTCCCTTCACCCCCAAGTGGGGAGTGGATAATCAAGTTTGGTCAAGTTCAAAGACCTGTCATCAAGCCATGTTTCTAGCGGTGGAGCTAACGCAGCAGTTTCTGAGCACATGTGAGTGTGTGCTTTCTCTTTCAGATACAAAAGCTCAGCCGCACTTCTCTGAGGGCTGTCCCTGCTGTACCCAGGACCCGACCCAGGAACAGAGGCCTAAGAGGGCTCCACCCAGAGGCTGCTTTAGGTTTCCCCTTGGGGCTACCTCATCTGATCTGAAGCGTGGCAGGGACAGAAAGGAAGCATTCACAGACCTCCCTGCTTCCAGTACCACAGGCCAATGACTGGAGAGAATTCTAAGTGGCGGTATATCAGGCAGGATTCCATCAGAGAAACAAAAACCTTGCTAGGCAAAGCCATCGTATAATTTATCACCGAGTCTGGAACACGTGGAGAGAAAAGGGAGGTATTATTAATAATTAATTGGGAAAAACGGGTGTAAATGAGACTGTCCCAGGTGGATCAGATGTCTGAGGACCGTAACTATAGACATGTCAAGTGGGGAGGGCTTTTGGACAGGGGATGACAGCTTTACTTCCACAAGAAGCACTGGTGGAGCAAGGTCAGGGATAGAACTCCTGGAACCAGCCCCAAAGCTCCAGTGAATCTTAGGAATTGCTGGTGGTTGTCGAGATCCACCTCCAGCCTTGCAACAACCTGCAGCTACTGCGTCTCCTCCAGACTGATGGCTTCTTCCAGCTTGCCTTCCAGATCTTACACGAGAGGCAGTCGCTGGCAGGCTAAGCCAGACCTTGCCAAGAGGCCGTGGAAGAGCCAGGCAGAGGTGCCAGACTGACATCAGCTAAGCCAGCACTGACAGAAATGTGAAATTTCTAACGGGATATTATGAGCAAGGGCAAAAGAGTCCATCTGGAGGGGTAAGGGGGATGCAGGAGAAGGATGGAGAACTTTAAGCCATTGCAGGTTGACTTTGAGGTTCTGAGGAGAAGCAGAAATAAAGGGCAAGAGGAAGAAGAGAGATTAAGGCAGCAAACACACTGGGAGGGACTTGGGGGAGACAGAGGTGTGAAGAAGAATTTTAGGACACTCTGCACGTGTGGAAGTAATTCAACCTTTTGCTACGTCTTCCAGAATTTCAGCAAAGGCTTGCATTACTTTTCAAGAGTTTTTGAATCAGGGTTTTTTGAATGGGATACAATGCCCAGCCGTCCCCCAGTTCACACAGATTTAAGTACGGGAGGGTGACATGTCGTGCAGGCCAGTTTTGTAGAGTTCTACACTATGGTTTGGGACCAAAGTCCCAGCTAAAGAACAAAGTTTCTCTTTGTGCCACTTGCTGGTCATTTTCCTGTATCTGTGGTTTCCCTCAGGGACACAGGGATGGACATCTCTGGTATGGGGCATGATTGGGGTAATACTTGGTGCATGGACAGGACCCATATACTTGCACTAAACATGACCTTGAATTATATCAAGACAGTTACACCAGTTGGGTAGGAAAACCCCACGTGAGACAAAAAGAGTGCAATAAACAAATGAAAAACTGAAGAATTTAGAAAAATACAGGGAAGGAAAAAATAGTGATGTTTCTTCCTAATACTTAAACTGTTGTCATTAACTATGGATCTATTTCTTTAATGTTTGCCTTACTCATGAGAGTATAATCTCCATGAGCCGACACGATGTGTATCTTTTCTCACTTTTGTACCCCAGTTACCTAACAAGGTGTTGAGACTGGCCAGGATGTGCCTGTGGTAGCTACTGGTTACATAATTATTCAAGACGCAGAGCCTGCTAATTTCTTCCCAGTATCAATTTTCCACATTCCAGTATGGACCTGCATGGAAGCTGATATTTCCCAGCTTTTTTTCCCCCCTGATTTTTGCTTGTAGGTGTGGCCACCTACTAAGTTCCTTTCAGAATGTGAATTAACTTGTCCAGCTCTTTGGCCCTATGCTAGTTGGCTCTCCAACAACCTCCCAAAAGACATGTTGGTTAAGACATGTTTATGGGAAAGAGCTTCTGTGGAATGGGTCTGATTCAGTTTAATCTCCTGGTCCTCAGAAATGTGAACACTCACCTGAGCTTTGGTGGCATCTTATGACATGCCTGACAGGAAGGAAGGGAATTCCTGGAAAGAGGGATCACAGTCACACCTAAAGGAGAACACGGGTAAGTCCTTCTCTGCTATATGGACAGAGAGAACAATCTAGATCCCAACTTCCTTCTGAGAAAGGAAATCGGGGACTAAAACAATTAGAAAATTGGATTACAAATGTTTTAGTATGTCTTCATGTTAACCCGATTTTTTTTCTCCTCCATAAAACCATTAATATGAAAAAGGATACATGAGCCTACCTTCAGAGGCAGGGATGAGAATATGTGCCTGTGGACTGTTCCACTCCAGAGCCAATCTGGGGACCCCTACCCATGGGATAGAGTAGGAGCAACTGCCATCAAGTCAAGAGACTTGGGTCAGAACACAGGGTCTGCTTTGAAGCAGAAGGAACAGCGTGCAGGTGATCTGGACCTGCCCATAGAAAGGCCTCTATCTGATCCCCCTATGAAGCTGTTTTGATCTAGCAGAGCAGTGGGAGGAATACTAGCAGAATCAATGCTCTATCAAACATGTAAATATTGGCTCCTCAATTTTAGATTTCTCTGATACAAGTTGATTTTTCATTCCTTAACTGGTTTCTTACCATGCAGTTCCAAAACAGCTTTCTGAAGATTGCATGTGTAGACTGACATGTTCCTCCTAGCTCCTTGTCAAATCCTCTAGCATTACCATGTGATTCTACTCCATAAAAAATGTTTCACATTAGGACAAAACATATAGCATAATTCTACATGATGCAAAAGTCGATCTAAGTGAATGCCAATTACCCCAATGCCATGCTGTAGATAACCACTGAGCAGTGCTTGGGTCTTCATTAGCTTCTTATTAAGTTAGAGGCCTGCTATTTGGTCTCAAATGTTTTTGTCATTTGCCACTTGGAAATATATTTTTTTAACTGCTTCTGGAAGTAATATCAATTAGCTATTCTCAAAATTGCCCCTAACACAGCTCAAATTCTGGGTGAATTACCATGAACATATTTTAAAATCAATTGTGGAACTAGCAAGAAATTAAGGGAAATCCCCAGCCCCCAAAGAAAAAAGTTGTGCACTAAAAAACAGAGCAGCAAGCAGTAAATGAATATAAAAATGAAGACTGCCCTGGGCTAAATACTGATATGAAGAACGTAGCATTTAGGGGATTAACATTTGCATGCCACAAATATATTAAGCTATAGGATTCTACAAGATCAGGAAGCTAAATCTGAGTCTTCTCCATTAAGGTAGGACAATCTTAAAAGATGAAAAATAATCCAATGCCAGTCAAAAAAGTGTGGTAGATATTACTAGTACTCACAAATACTTCTAGCTCTCTTCCCCTTGCTGGACCAAGCTTTCAGCCCTCTTACAGATGGGTGAAAACAGCTTTGGTCAGCAGTCTAGGAATGAGAGGGACATGTGTCACTTCATGTAGAACTCTTGGTGCTTATCTCCTCCAAGCTATTTTCCACCACTGTGGTAAATCCTGATGCATCATATTAAGCTGGAAAAGCCACAGAATTGAAGTGGTATGTGTTCTAAACCACTGCATGGAAGACAACTCCCCTGAAGAGCTTTTTGGATCCACATCAGACTCTGCACAAGAAATTAACTCTTTTAATCTAACTCATTGAGAGTGTGGTATAAATCACTTAGAGTTGTTTGTTACCCAGCATTACAGAGCCTATTCTGACTGATACAAAGTTGCCTACAAGAAAACATATCTTTTTTCTCCTCTTGCAAATGGGATAAAATAATAATGATTATCACTAAGAATTTGCAATCTTAAGCCTGCTTTCCTGCAGATCTAGAGTTCAAAAGCATACTACCTGCATTCAGGAGATCCAAGCCCCAAAACTTTAATTCAAATGGTAACAGGTTATTAATATAAAACAACATCTTTTCTGAAGAGAATTATCACCAGTGTTTCTAGAGGTCATGCTCAACCAAATATGAGCTTACAGTAATATATTTCCATACATCAAGGAAATAGTCCTCCATAAGAAAAGTAAGCAGATGAAGAACAAAGAACAGAGCCCCTCAAAGACTACTAATATTAAAATGATAAAAATTTAGAATATAAAGTCAGTATGTATGAACTATTTCAAAAGAAATACAGACTATAAAACATTACTAAGAAACACAAAACTAACAAAATGGTCAGGCAGATTTGTTTAAAATCTTTTAGAAACAGATACAGTTATTTTATTAAAGGAAGATATCATCAATGGATTAAACAACTGAAATGATCGTAAACTGGAAGGTAGAACTGAATAAATTTACCTGGTAGGCAGCAGAGAGATAAGGAGATGGAAAATATTAAAAAGAAGAGTAAGACATGGAAGATAGCAAGTTAAGAGTTATTCTTTGTAGAATCTTACCCAACTAAGAGAAAGAACCTAAAGAGACTGACTTCCAGGGAACTGGCAAACTGGCACTACACGTGATGCTCTGTTGCTTATACTTGGTTGTTTATTTGATAAATTACATCATTAAAAGATAAACACCCCATTACAATTGGGAAAGTTTTCAAATTCCTTGCCACAATCAGCAGGGATTTATTTATTTTGGCCTCCTTCTACCTCTACAGTTTCATTTGCTGCCACTCTAACAAAATTCATTTATTTTCCAAACACACTGACTTTCTTTTATATCCTCAAATGCTCCAAATATTTCCCTACCTCAGTGCTTTTTCTGCTATTTCTCCAGCCCAGAAACCTTAGTGATACAGATTCAGGAAAAATGTGTCCCTGGAAAGAAGGGCTCCTCAGAAAAAAGGTCAAACACAGGCAGTGAGGACACTGACCCTCAATGTTTAACCATCATGTTCCATCCAATTTAATGAGTTTGAGAGCTATGTGAGTCCTGGGTTTCTGGACAAGGGCAAACCGGAGCCAGGTGGAAGGTAGCATCTCATGCCATGTTTCCTAGGAGATTCCTGGAAACCTGAGAATAGGAGGGTTTAATATAGAAAAGCAAATCCCGATAGGGAAATAGAGTCTAACACTTTGTGTCCTTGGATATTTGTTTCCTGTTTAGCTGCAAAGCTCAAGATGCAATCTCCGAAGTCACCTGGATGGCCAACCTTCTGCCAATGCACTGTGGGCTGTACTGCACAATAGCCCCAGCCATGGCTGGGTCAGAGGCTTCCTGGAGAAGTGTTGTAGTAATTAGGATGGAAAAGTTAAACAAAATAAAACTTGTGTATAGCGTTAACCATGTGACTATGAATGGGGTGAGAATGGGAAGTTTATAAAAGGAATTGAGCATGTACTAAGTGTCAATACATCTTAAATGATTTACACATTAGTTATTTATTCATCACAAGAAAGTTTTAAGGTAAATTATGGCTGCATTTTTTCACATGGAATGATTTAATCATGGAGATTAAGTAACTTGGTAAGGTCAGGAAGTAGCAGATGTGAGATTTGAACACAAGTCTACCAGACTCTAAATCTGATGCTCTGTACACTCTATCAAGTTGTTTCCTATCATATCTCGGGGAGGTGGGGGAAAGAGATTTATACCTTCTGTCTCTTTCAGATTATCAGTCCTAGCAATGGCACTGCTAATATCAATGCTATATTTCTCAGCCTTTTCCATGCGAGAGGAAAGACTCCTGAAGCCATTCATCATGTCTTAACCTTGCACATTTGCTTTTAGACCTTCCGGCTACTGTTCTTCAAAGGAATATGAAGAATACTGACTTCTTCAAAAGTTGGAGTAACATCCATAATAACACCTTTATGATTTCTCTTCAATTTATGAGATTCTATTCTTGGTGCTGGCAAAGGCTGGATGAAGGTTGGCTGCCCCAAATTCAGGATGCTGGAGTACTCACTCAGCAATAGAAGATGTTAAGGCCAGATGTGTTCATTTTCAATTGCTGTGTTATGTACTATCACAAACTTAGCAACTTAAAGCAACACACACTTATTATCTCACAGTTTCTGTGAGTCACAGTTCCAGATGGCTTAGCTGAGTCTTCCTCTGGATCTCATCAGGTTGCAATCAGAATGTTACCTGAGCTGTGTTCTCATCTGGAGACCCTACTGGGGAAGAATCTTCTTCCAAGCTCACTCAAGTTATTGGCAGAATTCACTTCTTTGCACTTGTAAGACCGGGGGCCTCTGCTTCTTACTGGTTGTTGGTTGGAGGCTGCCTGCAGGTCCCTACTACATGGGCCTGCCCAGCATGGTGCTTGCTTCATCAAGCCAGCAATGGAAGTCTCTAAACTTTCATTTACCTCTCCTCTTACTCAATACATAAAGGAGCAGCTGCTTTTGCTTAGCACTAGGTGTTTGATGTGTAGTCCTTGCTCCCAAGAATTTACATAGGAGATTGGACACAAAAATACATAAAAGTTACATACTGAGTTAATAAGGAAAATATTCTGGAATAAGTGATAATGGTTGTACGACTTTGTGAATATGCTAAAACCCCCTGAATCGTACACCTTAAAAGGATGAATTTTATGTTACATGAATTGTATTCACCAACTATCAAAAATGCTCAAACTATTCATAAAGTGTACATGAAAATAAAAACAATTCAGTTATGCAAGGATTTAGAAAATGTACCTTTCATGCACCCATTATTTAAAAAGCTACTAGGGGGGACCTTCAAGATGACAGAGGAGTAAGACGTGGAGATCACCTTCTTCCCCAAAGATACATCAAAAATACATCTACATGTGTAACAACCCTTACAGAACACCTACTGAACGCTGACAGACCTCAGACTTCCCAGAAGGCAAGAACTGCCCATGTACCTGGGTAGAGCAAAAGAAAAAAGAAAAAAAACAGAGACAAAAGAATAGGGACAGGACCTGCACCTCTTGGAGGGAGCTGTGAAAGAGGAAAAGTTTTCACACACTAGGAAGCCCCTTCACTAGTGGAGACAGGGGGTGGGTGGAAGGGAAGCTTCGGAGCCACCGAGGAGAGCACAGCAACATGGGTGCAGAGAGGAAAGCAGAGAGATTCCCACACAGAGGACTGGTGCTGACCAGCACTCACCAGTCTGAGAGGCTTGTCTGCTCACCCACTGGGGAGGGTGGGGGCTGGGAGCTGAGGCTCAGGCTTCAGAGGTCAGATCCCAGGGAGAGGACTGGGGTTGGCTGTGTGAACAGAGCCTGAAGGGGGCTAGTGTGCCACAGCTAGCCAGGAGGGAGTCCAGGAGAAAGTCTGGACCCGCCTAAGAGGCAAGAGACCATTGTTTCAGGGTGTGTGAGGAGAGGGGATTCAGAGCACCACCTAAAAGAGCTTCAGAGATGGGCGGGAGCCGCAGCTATCAGCACAGACCCCAGAGACGGGCATGAGATGCTAAGGCTGCTGCTACAGACACCAAGAAGCCTGTGTGCGAGCACAGGTCACTAACCACACCGCACCTCCTGGGAGCCTGCGAAGCCTGCCACTGCCAGGGTCCCGTGATCCAGGAACAACTTCCCCGGGAGAACACAAGGTGTGCCTCGGGCTGCTGCAATGTCACACCAGCCTCTGCCACTGCAGGCTTGCCCAGAATTCCAATTATAACTACCATACCCCTCCCTCCCTCTGGCCTGAATGAGCAAGAGCCCCCTAATCAGCCGCTGCTTTAATCCCCTCCTGTCTGGGCGGGGAACAAACACCTGAGGGCGACCTACATGCAGAGGCAGGGCCAAAACCAAAGCTGAACCTCAGAAGCTGCATGAACAAAGACGAGAAAGGGATATTTCTCCATGCAGCCTCAGGAGCAGTGGATTAAATCAAAAATCAACTTGATGTACCCTGCATCTGTGGAATACCTGACTAGAAAATGAATCATCCCAAAATTGTGGCAGTGGACTTTGGGAGCAACTGTAGACTTGGTGTTTGCTGTCTGCGACTGATTTGTTTTTGATTTTTACATTTATCTTAGTTTAGTGTTCAGCGCTTGTTATCATGGTGGATTTGTTTAATTGTTTGGTTGCTCTTTTCTTTTTAAAAATATTATTATTTTTATTTTTTATTTTAATACCTTATTTTTTTCTCTATTATTATTTCTTTTTTCTTTTTTTCTCCCTTTTCTTTTGAGCTGTGTGGCTGACAGGGTCTTTGTGCTCCAGCCTGCTGTCACTCCTGAACCTCTGAGGTGGGAGAGCTGAGTTCAAGATGTTGGACAACCAGAGACCTCCTGGCCCCATGTAATATCAATCGGCAAGAGCTCTCCCAGAGATCTGCGTCTCAATGCTAAGACCCAGCTTCACGCAACAGCCAGCAAACTCCAATGCTGTACGCCATGCCAAACAAATAGCAAGACAGGAACACAGCCCCATTCATTAGCAGAGAGACTGCCTAAAATCATACTAAGTTCACAGACACCCCATAGCACACCACTGGACGTGGCCCTGCCCACCAGAAGGACAAGATCCAGCCCCACCCATCAGAACACAGGCACCAGTCCCCTCCACCAGGAATCCTACACAAGCTACTGAACCAACCTCACCCACTGGGGGCAGACACCAAAAACAACGGGAACTACAAACCTGCAGCCTGTGAAAAGGAGACCCCAAACATAGTAAGTTAAAAAAATGAGAAGACAGAGAAATATGCAACAGATGAAGGAGCAAGGTAAAACCCACCAGACCAAACAAATGAAGAGGAAATAGGTAGCCTACCTGAAAAAGAATTCAGAGTAATGATAGTAAAGATGATCCACAATCTTGGAAATAGAATGCAGAAAATACAAGAAACGTTTAAAAAGAAACTAGAAGAACTAAAGAGCAAACAAACAATAATGAACAACACAATAAATGAAATTTAAAATTCTCTAGAAGGAAGCAATAGCAGAATAACTGAGGCAGAAGAACGGATAAGTGACCTGGAAGATAAAATAGTGGAAATAACTACCACAGAGAAGAATAAAGAAAAAAGAATGAAAAGAATTGAGGACTGTCTCACAGACCTCTGGGACAATATTAAATGCACTAACATTAGAATAATAGGAGTCCCAGAAGAAGAAGAGAAAAAGAAAGGGTCTGAGAAAATATTTGAAGGGATTATAGTTGAAAACTTCTCTAACATGGGAAAGGAAATAGTCAATCAAGTCCAGGAAGAGCAGAGAGTCCCATACAGGATAAATCCAAGGAGAAACACGCCAAGACACATATTAATCAAACTATCAAAAATTAAATAAAAAGAGAAAATATTAAAAGCAGCAAGGGAGGGCTTCCCTGGTGGCGCAGTGGTTGAGAATCCGCCTGCTGATGCAGGAGACACGGGTTCGTGCCCTGGTCCGGGAAGATCCCACATGCCGCGGAGCAACTAAGCCCGTGAGCCATGGCCGCTAGGCCTGCGTGTCCGGAGCCTGTGCTCCGCAACGGGAGAGGCCACAACAGTGAGAGGCCCGCATACCGCAAAAAAAAAAAAAAAAAAAAAAAAAAAAAAAAAAAAAAAAAGCAGCAAGGGAAAAGCAACAAATAACATATAAGGGAATCCCAATAAGGTTAACAGCTGATCTTTCAGCAGAAAGTCTGCAAGCCAGAAGGGAGTGGCAGGACATATTTAAAGTGATGAAAGGGAAAAACCTACAACCAAGATTACTCTACCCAGCAAGGATCTCATTCAGATTTGATGGAGAAATTAAAACCTTTACAGACAAGCAAAAGATCAGAGAATACAGCAGCACCAAACCAGCTTTACAACAAATGTTAAGGGTCCTTCTCTAGGCAGGAAACAAAAGAGAAGGAAAAGACCTACAAAAACAAACACAAAACAATTAAGAAAATGGTAGTAGAAACATACATATTGATAATTACCTTAAATGATAATGGATTAAATGCTCCAACCAAAAGACATAGACTGGCTGAATGGATACAAAAACAAGACCCGTACATATGCTGTCTACAAGATACCCACTTCAGACCTAGGGACACATACAGACTGAAAGTGAGGGGATGGAAAAAGATATTCCATGCAAACGGAAATCAAAAGAAAGTTGGAGTAGCAATTCTCATATCAGACAAAATAGACTTTAAAACAAAGACTATTACAAGAGACAAAGAAGGACGCTACATAATGATCAAGGGACCAATCCAAGAAGAAGATATAACAATTGTAAATACTTATGCACCCAACATAGGAGCACCTCAATTCATAAGGCAAATGCTAAGAGCCATAAAAGGGGAAATCGACAGTAACACAATCATAGTAGGGGACTTTAACACCCCACTTTCACCAATGGACAGATCATCCAAAGTGAAAATAAATAAGGAAACATAAGCTTTAAATGACATATTGAACAAGATGGACTTAATTGATATTTATAGGTCATTCCATGCAAAAACAACAGAATACACTCTCTTCTCAAGTGCTCATGGAACACTCTGCAGGATAGACCACATCTTGGATCAAAAATCAAGCCTTGGTAAATTTAAGAAAATGTTAATCGTATCAAGTATCTTTTCCGACCACAACGCTATGAGAGGAGATATCAATTTCAGGAAAAAAAAAACTGTAAAAAATACAAACACATGGCGGATAAAAAATATGCTACTACACAACCAAGAGATCACTGAAGAAATCAAAGAGCAAACCAAAGAATACCTAGAAACAAATGACAATGAAAACATGGTGATCCAAAACCTATGGGATGCAGCAAAAGCAGTTCTAAGAAGGAAGTTCATAGCAATACAATCCCACCTCAAGAAACATCTTAAACAAACAACCTAACTTTACACCTAAAGCTATTAGAGAAAGAAGAAGAAGAACAACAAAAAAACCCCAAAGATAGCAGAGGGAAAGAAGTCATAAAAATCAGATCAGAAATAAATGAAAAAGAAATGAAGGAAATGATAGCAAAGATCAATAAAACAAAAAGCTGGTTCTTTGAGAAGATAAACAAAATCTATAAACCATTAGCCAGACTCATCAGGAAAAAAAGGGAGAAGACTCAAATCAACAGAATTAGAAATGAAAAAGGAGAAGTAACAAGTGACACTGCAGAAACACAAAGGATCATGAGAGATTACTACAAGCAACTATATGCCAATAAAATGGACAACCTGGAAGAAATGGACAAATTCTTAGAAATGCACAACCTTCTGAGACTGAATCAGGAAGAAATGGAAAAAATAAACAACCCAATCACGAGCACTGAAATTGAAACTGTGATTAAAACTCTTCCAACAAACAAAAGCCCAGGACCAGATGGCTTCACAGGCAAATTCTATCAAACATTTAGAGAAGAGCTAACACCTGTCCTTCTCAAACTCTTCCAAAATATAGCAGAGGGAGGAACACTCCCAAACTCATTCTAGGAGGCCACCATCACCCTGATACCAAAACCAGACAAAGATGTCACAAAAAAGGAAAACTACAGGCCAATACCACTGATGAACATAGATTCAAAAATCCTCAACAAAATAGGAGCAAACAGAATACAACAGCACATTAAAAGAATCATACACAATGATCAAGTGGGGTTTATCCCAGGAATGCAAGGATTCTTCAATATATGCAAATAAATCAATGTTATAAACCATATTAACAAATTGAAGGGTAAAAACCATATGATAATCTCAATAGATGCAGAAAAAGCTTTCAACAAAATTCAACACCCATTTATGATAAAAACTCTCCAGAAAGTAGGCATAGAGGGAACCTAGCTCAACATAATAAAAGCCATATATGACAAACGCACAGCCAACATCATTCTCAATGATGAAAAATGTGAAACCATTTCCTTTAAGATCAGGAACAAGACAAGGTTGCCCACTCTCACCATTATTATACAACATAGTTCTGGAATTTTTAGCTACAACAATCAGAGAAGAAAATGGAATAAAAGGAATCCAAATCAGAAAAGAAGTAAAACTGTCACTGACTGCAGGTGACATGATACTATACATAGAGAATCCTAAAGATAATACCAGAAAACTACTATATCTAATCAATGAATTACGTAGAGTAGCAGGTTATAAAATTAATGTACAGAAATCTCTTGCATTCCTATACAGTAATGATGAAAAATCTGAAAGAAAAATTAAGGAAACACTCCCATTTACCAATGCAACAAAAAGAATAAAATACCTAGGAATAAACCTACCTAAGGAGACAAAAGACCTGTATGCAGAAAACCATAAGACACTAGTGAAAGAAATTAAAGATACAAACAGATGGAGAGATATGCCATGTTCTTGGACTGGAAGAACCAACATTGTAAAAATGACTATACTGCTGAAAGCAATCTACAGATTCAATGCAATCCCTATCAAACTGCCAATGGCATTTTTTCACAGAACTAAAAGAAAAAATTTCACAGTTTGTATGGAAACACAAAAGACCCTGAATAGACAAAGCAATCTTCAGCAAGAAAAACAGAGCTGGAGGAATCAGGATCCCAGACTTCAGATTATACTACAAAGCTACAGTAGTCAAGACAGTATGGTACTGGCACAAAACCAGAAATATAGATCAATGGAACAGGATAGAAATCCCAGAGATAAACCCACACACATATAATCACCCTATTTTTGATGAAGGAGGCAAGAATATACAATGGAGGAAAGAGAGCCTCTTCAGTAAGTGGTGCTGGGAATACTGGACAGCTACATGTAGAAAAATGAAATCAGAACACTCCCTAACACCATACACAAAAATAAACTCAAAATGGATTAAAGACTTAAATGTAAGGCCAGACACTATAAAACTCTTAGAGGAAAACATAGGCAGAACACTCTATGACATAAATCACAGGAAGATCCCTTTGACCCACCTCCTAGAGGAATGGAAATAAAAATAAACAAATGGGACCTCCTGAAACTTAAAAGCTTTTGCACAGCAAAGGAAACCATAAACAAAATGAAAAGACAATGCTCAGAATGGGAGAAAATATTTGCAAACGAAGCAACAAAGGGTTAATCTCCAAAATACACAAGCAGCTCATGCAGCTTAACATCAAAAAAACAAACAACCCAGTTCAAAAATGCGCAGAAGACCTAAATAGACATTTCTCCAAAGAAGATATACAGATTACCAACAAAACACATGAAAGAATGCTCCACATCACTAATCATTAGAGAAATGCAAATCAAAAGTACAATGAGGTATCACTTCACACTGGTCAGAATGACCATCATCAAAAAGTCTACAAACAATAAATGCTGGAGAGAGTGTGGAGAAAAGGGAACCCTCTTGCACTGTTGGTGAGAATGTAAATTGATACAGCCACTATGGAGAACAGTATGGAGGTTCCTTAAAAAACTAAAAATAGAACTACCATATGACCCAGCAATCCTACTACTGGGCATATACCATGAGAAAACCATAATTCAAAAAGAGTCATGTCCCACAATGGTCATTGCAGCTCTATTTACAATAGCCAGGACATGGAAGCAACCTAAGTGTCCACTGACAGGTGAATGGATAAAGAAGATATGGCACATATGTACAATGGAATATTACTCAGCCATAAAAAAGGAACGAAATTGAGTTATTTGTAGTGAGGTGGATGGACTTAGAATCTGTCATACAGAGTGAAATAAGTCAGAAAGAGAAAAACAAATACCATATGCTAACACATATATATGGAATCTAAAAGAAAAAGATAAAACGGTTCTGACGAACCTAGTGTGGGCTGGACAGGAATAAAGACGCGGACAGAGAATGGACTTGAGGACACAGGGAGGGGGACGGATAAGCTGGGACGAAGTGAGAGAGTAGCAGTGACGCGTATACACTACCAAATATAAGATAGATAGCTAGTGGGAAGCAGCCACATAGCACAGGGAGATCAGCTCGGTGCTTTGTGACCACCTAGAGGGGCGGGATAGGGAGGGTGGGAGGGAGACGCAGGAGGGAGGGCATATGGGGATATATGTATACGTATAGCTGATTCAGTTTGTGATACAGCAGAAACTAACACAACACTGTAAAGCAATTATACTCCCATAAAGATGCTAAAAAAAAAAAAAAAAGAAGAAGCTACTAAAGAATATACCATAGGAAAACAAAAGATTTAACCAAAAAGAGGAGAACATGAAACCCAGGGAACACTGAAATCAGGTCCCAAGAATAAGAACTGAGCAGCAGGCTCTGCAGCAGAAACACAAGGGCCATTGTTGCCCAAATTCCTCAGAAAGATGTCTTGAATACACTAGAGGCGCTCAGCCATAAACTTCTAGCAGTGGTGCATGTGGCATCTCTAATGCCTGGACCTTCCCTGGCAAAAGTGACACCACTGAAAAGGACTCACATTATTTAGAAGGCTTCATAAAGTTAGGCTGGGAAATAAAACATAGAAATTTGGCCTTCTGCCTATAACCTCGGGTCACTTGGGGATTCCAGTAAAAAAAAATCCAACACTTTCCTCAGTCATTACATGGTAGTTTGGTAAATAAACTGGTTTCATAATTCTCCTTTTACCTTTAGAAAATGAGGCATATTTGACTTTCAAAAAGTCAGTGAGAGAAATATTTCTTACTTTTTACGGTGAAGAAATGGTTGTTTCAAGGTTAAACTCCTAAAGTAATGAACAGAATTAGAGTCACATTTGAAACGGTTACACAGTTATTTGGGCTGAAGAAGGAGGAGATATCAAATAAGTGAACTTAATGCATGTAATTTAGGAGGAAGTGAAAAAGATAACATCTTCAGCTGATAAATAAAACCAGCATTTTATGAAGCAACCAAAATAAAATTATAAAACAGAATTGAGTATCCAGCTGTGTGAATGTGAATGTACTTAATGCCGCTGAACTATGCACATAAAAACAGTTAAGAGGGCGACTTTTATGTTATGTGCATTTTGCCACAATTAAACAGTTTTTGAGGAGACAGCACAGGTTGCAGTTGGTTGGCTCCGGGTTAGAGATAAGTGGAATATGGGACTCATATTTTGTTAAAAGTCTCTCTGTACGGGCTTCCCTGGTGGCGCAGTGGTTGAGAGGCCGCCTGCCGATGCAGGGGACGCGGGTTCGTGCCCCGGTCCGGGAGGATCCCGCGAGCCGCGGAGCGGCTGGGCCCGTGAGCCATGGCCGCTGAGCCTGCGCGTCCGGAGCCTGTGCTCCTCAACGGGAGAGGCCAATAGCGGTGAGAGGCCTGCGTACCACAAAAAAAAAAAAAAAAAAAAAAAAGTCTCTCTGTACTATTTAGGCTTGTTAGTCATGTGCATATAGTATTCTGATAAAAACAAAACAACTAGATTTTGTATCAGATACAATGCTTTCAGCTGCAAGTAACAGAATTTCCAAGTAAAAGCAATATTAAGAAAAAAAAAAACAATTTATGATTTCGCATAAGAGGAGGTCCGGAAGCAGAGCAGGTTGGGGCTCGCATTGGCAGTCTGTCGGTGCCATCCTGCAGGGTGTCTCACCATTTATTAATTCTCTTCACCTGTGCCAGTTTTCAGTCTATTGTCTCTCAGCCTCAAAGGTACCCTTCCCTGCCCTGCTTCGTGATGTTGGGGGTGGGCTCTGTAAACATTTCTCCTTTGCCAGAGGCACGCTGTTCAGTTTTTTTCAGTAGAGGGCACTTGAGGACACAGCAGGAGGAAAGGGCTTCTCTTCTGGTGCTGCTGAGCAATTCCCTGCTGGCTCCCACAGCACCTGAAGGCTGGCAGCGCCCGAGGCATCCTGTCATGCTCAGCCCCACTCCAGAGGGTGGGTTCCCGGTGAATCCTGCCCGTGCACCCATCAGCGTCCCGGTGGGTCTCCGAGCAGGCAGATGCCCAGGGAGTTTCAGCAGCATCCCAAAGAACAGCTTTCCAGGGAGTTCTGCCTGCACCTCAGCCAGCTCCTGGTGAGTTGCGGCATTCACCGGCGGTGGCAGCTATCCCGCAAGCCTGCTGCTTTCCTAGTGTGTGTTGCCTGCATGTCGGTGGGCGAGTTCCTCCTCGCCAGCCTCATCCTTGGACACCTTAGTTAACTCCTCCACGGTCCACTGGGCCACAGCCCCACTCGCCTATTCCTGTATTCTTAGAGTTCTCCTTATGCTTTAGTAGTTAATGCTCTGCGTAGTTAGTAATCCTTTATATGAAACTTTCTAGTCAAGTGACTGTCCCCTGGCTGGACCCTGAAGGATGCATCACCTAATGCGTGGTCAGAGTGTCCCCTCATAGTCAAGAGGTGGCTGCTCTGTGTCAAGTATTACACACAGACAAAACGCTCTCTGGAGAAGGACGTGGAGGGGCTTTTCTCTTGTGAGATGCAGATTTCCTGCCGAGCCTCATTGACCAGAGAGTGTCACATACCAGTGACTAGTGCAAGGAAGCTAGAAAACTGAGTATCTGACCCTGAAAGTGGGGAGTCCATGTTAATAGGCAAACGACGGTGTCACAAGTTTAAAGTTAAGTAACAGTCAGGACACTCAATGTGGTTAGGCACCAATGAGAGATAAAAATGTCTTAGACCCTAGCAGTAGATAGTGGTTAGGGAAAGAGGTAGGACTTGAGCTGGAACTCAAAGATGGGTAATGTCTTGTAAGCCAAGAATGGGAATCATGGGATTTTCAATGAAAATAAGTCAATGAGATAACAAGGAGAGAGAAGCCTGAGTTCTGTTCTAGGGAAAAACCAAAGTAATAGATTTCTGAACAAGCGATACGTGAAATTGACTAGCTCGGTGGTGGTCAGGTCATCAGAGCTGGGACTGCCCATTGGATGCCCCTTCCTCCATCACGTTGCCTTAGTGCAAACTCCTGTACAAAGAAAATAAGCGGTAAATGTCTGTTAACTGACGGCACATATTACGTTCTGTTTATGTGTTTTTATGACAGCCTCCCTCCTATGGATTCCTTAAGGAAAGATCTGTTAAGTATGTCTTTCTATAGCACGAGCGACACACATCTTGCCAAGATATAATAGGTCTGCAAAGTGCTTATTGAATCAATATTTTAAAAATAAAAATTTTAGCTATAGTATTTTTTACATATATGTACAAGTAAAATATTTATCCTACAGTCTAAACTCACTGGAGTAAAAACAAGAAGCAGTCTTATTTTGTCCATCCGCAGCCTTAAACATTGTGTCGGCCCTCCCTTCCCTTATCAATATCGGGGTCAGATTCCACAGTCCCTCTCAAGCATGGAGCATAGGGGGTTTAAAAACGTGGTTTAACATAATTTTTCCTGCTGATGCTTTTGGTCAACACAGGCCAGCCTAAGGCTACATTTCTCTTGGGGTGTATGTGTTGTTTCTCCAGAAGCCCCTTGCAGACTCTGACGTGGGTGCTACACTCTCCAGCTCTCCTTTCCTCTCCTCTTGACCATCCTTAACCCCCTATCCCTAGGGGGACCCCTCCACAAAGACTGTTACAGCTGGCGTGGGGCCCTGAAGGTGGTCTTTTTCACAGAGGCACCTTTAAGAAGTCTGGAGGTTGCTACATTCTTCAGTGTCTGGGTACCTGGAGAAACGCAAGCATCCTTGCCAAGCTGCTGACCTTTTTCCTCACCCTGCATTTACAGGCTGTCCAGTCCCGTCTCCTGCCTTCAAGGTTCTCCAGGCGAGAAGCGGGCATTGTCATCCATGTTCACAAACACCACAGACTCTTGGGGACACAGAAAATTACCCCAAGGACTCTCTCATCACACTTCCCTCTGCTGGGCTGCCAGCCCTAGGCTGCCAGGCCTGAAGACACACTAGCTTGGCAAATATCTCGCCATGGAGGGAAATGTGGCTTCCCTTCTTTCACGTACCCCCAGTTTTCACACGTGGCTTTCTTCAAGCCCCTCTCATCTGGTCTGGGAGAGGAGAAGCGATAGGCACTCACTCCCCTCTCAGCCATCAGAGTGATCCCCAAACTTCTCCACTATAGTAAACTCCCCTCAAATTCCTAGTCATCTCTTTTATGAATATCTGGGGTTTGGTTCAGAGACTTGTGAGAGCACTTTGATCACCTCCTCATAATCCATGCAGGCTCTTTGGGCACTTACAAGAATTTGGGGGCACTTATCAAGCCTCCTCAGCCTGGGGCTTTGACAGAAAGTGTTGGATGGCAGAAAAATCTAACTGGTATTTCATTGCATACAATGCATGTACGTGTCCCAGTGTATCTACCCCAGCTCGTTTTGGAAATATTGTGTGCAGGTGCTGAAACACGTAAAAATGCATAAAATGCATAAACTTTTAAAATGCATAACAAATAACGCAAGTAAGATCCAGAAAAAAAAAAAAATCCATCTGATACTGTAAAGATACTACAGATATGCAAGGAGTTTTTGGAGCGGGAGAGTAACATGATCAAAATGTTTGAGAAAGATTAAACTGAGCCTGGGTACAGGGATGCATGAGGGTGTGAACAATCTGGAGACAAGGAGAGCCACGAAACAGGTTTGTCACAGAAAGCTGGGCGTGAGGCGGAAGCGCATCTGGCTGGGCGTGAGCAGGTAGCTGTGGTGAGAGAAGCAAGTGTGGAGCGAGTCTGGGGGCTGACTGAGTACCGAGATGCTCACAGAGTGTAGAAGGGCTGTGCTCCCTGACGAGATCAAGGCACGGTGGGTTCAAGGAGATGCACTTGAGGGCTACGCCTTTTTTTTCCAATGGCCAGCCTCCAGTCATATCGCCTGGTCAACGCCCTCCAAAAAGGTTCTCCACAGACTCAGCGGAGTTGGGCCCATAGAATCATCAGATGGTAACAAGCAAAGTTAGGTGTCTGCTGATCGCTCTTTATGATGAGAGAGGGAAAGAAAGTGAGCAAATGAGTCAGTGGTAACTGGGTGCGGCCCAGCCCTGCCCGAAGGGTAGCCCTCCCCCAATAACCAGCACTGCATTCAATTTTGGAACACAGCGCGGCACGGCCAGCTTCCGGGGTGTAGATTGTCTCATTCGTCTCTTGGAGCAGAACACCTGGATGCTCCTGTCTGGGAAACGGCTCCCTCTCTCCCCAATCCCGAGTCACCCTGGACCACCTCCAAATGTGGACCTGGAGGCAATTAAAGGATATTCTAGTGGAGCAGTGGCACCAAGCTGACATATTTCTGGGGAGCCTAAGGTGGGCTTTCCAATCGTCCTACCTCCTGCTCCAAAGAGTTCTCTCTGGTTCCCAGCCTGACTGCTTTCAAGCAGTACCAGGCAAGTCCCCTGGAACTTTTCTCGGCTGTTCTCTACAGCTGTGAAGACAGCTCCTTGGGTGAAATCCAGCCTGCTGAATCATTCATTTCCTGCTCTTGATCTAAGAAATTTCTGTCTGATGTTCCTTTCTCAAAAAACCCACAATTTCTGGAGGAAAGAAATATAAGGGCTTGAGCACTAAACCAGTTCAGTTTGAAGGAGTCTGACCGTTATAATCATTTTCCTATGGAAAGTTCTGGGTGCTGAGTAAAACTCTAAGAAAGTTCTCCTAGGACGTGAGGATGCTGCATGTTGTAGGCAGGATCCCGGCTCCTGTTTACACCGTAAAGTTGAAGACATCGCTCATCTCGTCCAGCAACAAGTCAGGAGAAGCTGCCGTTTCTAAAAACATCAGTTGAATTACTAGCACATCCCAAGAGTGAGCTGTGTGGGTGTTTCCAAGCCCTCCATCTTATGAGAGCGCCCTTCTCTTTAATATTGAAATAAAAACTAGTTTCACCACCATCCCTCATTTAACTGTGCTTCCCAGGAATCTCAGGGACTTTCCATTTCTCATAGTAGCTCCCTCTCCTAATATCTTCTGTTCAATGGTCTGTTTTGCTTTAGATTCTCGTCTCTGCAACCTCTTCCTTACTCGATTCTGCATCAAACCAAAGGTGGAAACATGGATACTTTTCCAAAATGTTTCCACACAAGGTTTTACCCACGCAGGATGGCAGTTTTAACAAAGTTTCCTAAGGAGTCAGAATTAAGGAGAGCGCTCACAGAGACGTATAGCAGATGGCTGGAAACTGCCTGTTAGTGCATATGAGACCCTCCTGTTCCTGGAGGTCTCCTGGCCGTTTCCCCAGAGGAAGCAGCTCCCTGGCTGACCCCCCGCCTCACACCTCTTTCCATGCAGTTGGCCCCCATCCATCCATAAAGTCTCACACTGCCTTCCCTTTAAGCCACCATGAAATTTTTGTTTTATTGGGCAAGCCAATTTAAGTGTCTTTGTCTCACTCCTCCTCTTCCACACCAAGGTCTGGGATCTATTTCCCTGAGAAAATTCAACAACCACCAGTCCTGCTGCCTGCTAAACTTTGTTTCTCAACTCCCATCCGCTATATTAGCTTTAAATCAGTCATTTAAAAGTTACCGTAATACTGTAATGCACCCATTCGCATTAGAAATCAGTGTTGCAGAAAGGGCCTGAGAGTGGGCTCTTGTCTAACACTCAGAAATGAGTTGTCCCAGGAGACACACGTGCTGACAAAACAAAAGACTTTAGTGGGAAGGGGCGCCCTGGTGGAGAGCGGCGGGGTGAGGGAACCCGGGAGAACTGCTCTGCCACGTGGCTCGCGGCCTCAGGTTTTGTGGTGATAGGGTTAGTTTCTGGGTTATTTCTGGCCACTCATCTTGCTTGGTCTGACTCAGGTCCTTTCTGGTGGCACACGCATCTCTCAGCCAAGATGGATTTCAGCATGAGGGTTTCTGGGACGTTGTCAGGACCTATCATCTCCTCCCTCCTTTTGGCCCCTCCTGAACTCTCCCGATTAGTTTTCTGCAGCAGCACTGCGTTCTTTATCAAGACGTCCTGTTGTGAGACAACTCAGGCAAGAGATTATCATCATGCTTGGTCAAAGCAGGTGGTTTCAGTCAGTGGCTCCCTAACAGAAGGACTCAATTACAAAACATATCATTCCACATTTATTTTCATAAGTCTATCCACTTGACTTGGGAAAAATCATTTCTATACTCAATAACAATGTTTAGACAGAGTTTCTGGCTCCCCTTTGAGGATAATGACTGGAGATAAGGGGCCATTGTCTGTGGACAAGAGTCTGGACCCTGGCTCCTCTTCAACATACAAAAGAAGAGCTTCCAGTGAAAACCAGCCCATCCTGCTTCTTTGCAGAAGGGTGGAGAGCCGCAAAGGGTCCCTGCCCTCCCCCAATAGGTAAGAGAGGAAGACACACAGTTCAGTAGAGAATGTGCCATGTTAAAATATGCCCAACACACATACAGTATGAGAAAGGTGTGATCCCACCTTTCTGGGGAGTTCACTAATGCGAGAGCATTACTAAAAATGTATTAATATAGGAAAGGGCCATCAGTTTTTATCTAGGAGTCTTCCCTAAAAGAGTAATGTAATTGCAAAATGCTGGTCCATGCACTAGTGTCAATCTGTGGCAAAGTTTTAACAGGTTTAAGACAAAATGAGAAAAATAAAGATAGTGTTGTGTTTTGAAATATATCTTTGTAAGGTTTTCAACTCCTGTGGTAGAGACTGTTCTGTGATATAAGACCCTCTCTCCATTTTACATGTTTAGTGTTATAATGTCCTGTTTTAAAGGAGATAATGATAATCTTAGTAGTTTTGTGGGATTTTTAAAAATTGTTGCACTAGAGCAAACTATGTTCTCAATTAAAAAAAAAAAAATTCACGAATGTCTGGGAACCAGTCCTCTAGAAACATATTTAAGGGATTAAGGAAAGGAACTAAACAAAACAAAAACATAAACTTCAATCCCTTAGAACTTGTTTTAAAAATGTCACACAAAGTGTTCCTAAAGTCAGGAACCAGGATTGCTAAGAGGCTGCAGACGGGACCGACCTCTCCCGTGAGATGGAGGGTCTGGGGAGAGGACACCGGGGCCACTGGAGACCCGGACTCAGCATCACTTCCAGACTGTGCCTCGCCCGCTCTTCTTCTCACCCCACACTGCCATGTTGTCAGCCTCCTTTCCGGGTTTCCCTTCACTCCCTTTGGAACAACAGAAGAGTCTATGTGAAACTTCAGATGCATAGAGAAAAGAGGACAGACACAATCAGGTTTTTAATTACGTATTTGGAAAGATGGCTGTGCTAGCTGAAAAATCAGAGAACCCTGCAGCCTTTCTGTTCTCCCAGTGGGTCAGAGTGGTCTCACCCTCACAATCCCAATTCTGCTGTCAGGGTACTTTGGTGAGATATTGGATTAGGAACTGACTTCTCAGACAGACTGTTTCTCTAGCAATTTTTTTTCTCACTCCTTGAATTTATCTGACCTTTGAGGAAACATGGAATTTTCATTACATGGAAATCTAAAGTGCATGTGGAATTAAAAGTTAGACAAGCACTTTCTAAGTTTCTACTCCTGTGCCCACCAAGATGAACACAGGTCCTACAGAATTTAGGTCCTGAAGAGCTCTTGGAGATGACGTAGTCCAGGGCTCGTTCATTAGAGCTGAGAAACTGTGGCATTTGGAGGTGACATAATAAAGCAGGTTGTCCAGCTCACCAGGCGAGAACTCTCTGTCTCCAAGGCCCCTTCAGGTAAAGCATACCATTTCCCTTATTTGCCAAGCTTATCTTTTTCCAGGAGATAGACTTAAGGACATATTCCTTTTATTTCATCTTTTTTTTTGACAAGGTATAATGGGCACATGTTCATGTTCTGAACTTTCCCAGTTTTTGACCCTACCTTATGTATGCAGAAAATAAGAGTAATAAACGATAGTCTCCGTATCATGCCCTGGTGTCTAACTGTTGACTTTAAAATTTCTACTTCTTCCTTTATTCATACCCTTATTTTTCCCTGCCCCCCCCTTCCCTGTCAGTAAGCAAACTGCATTGCATTCACATTGAATGAGCTCACCCCATGATGAATTAATCAAATGTCTGAGTAGATCACCTAAGTAGACTCTGTTCCGAAAGTTTAAATAGAGAAGACAGTATTCAAAGAGAAGAGAGCATTTTTTTTTCTTGTTTTTAATTTTTATTTTATATTGGAGTATAGTTGATTTGCAATGTTGTGTTGGTTTCAGGTGTACAGCAAAGTGATTCAAATAGATTAGACAGATAGATAAATAGGTAGATAATAGATAGATAGATAGATAGACTCTTTTTCAGATTATTTTCCCAATTAGGTTATTACAGAATATTGAGTAGAGTTCCCTGTGCTATACAGTAGGTCCTTGTTGTTTATCTATTTTACATATAGTAGTGTGTATATGTTAATCCCAAACTCCTAATGTATCCCTCCCCCGACCCTACCTTTCCCCTTTGGTAACCATAAGTTTGCTTTCTATGTCTGTGAGTCTGAATGAGGAGAGAAGACAGTATTCAAAAAGAAGAGAGCATTTTTTAAATGTAAGTGTCTAATCTTCCATTCTTTCTTAATTCGGGAGAGGGGAAGTTCAAAGGGCTGCACCTGGCAAGGTCAGTTCCCAGGATTTCTGCACTTTTGAAAGATTCCTAGTACCTGAGGGTTCCATGCTTAGAACTACATCCTGGATTCTAGAAGTAGTGTCCTGAAGCAATACAAGGTAAACACAATAGCAAAGTGTCTGAAAGTGGGTCAGCTATCTGAGAGAGCATCATGAAGAACGGGATACAGCAATCCTGGAGCTGGAGGAGGAAGAATTCTGGAGCAGTGCAGGACACGAGGCCACTGCAGGCATGGCTGCCAGCTCACCAGGCTCATTAAGGAGGCAGAGGCAGAGGTCATGGTTTATTGTGTCCAAAAGGGAGGAAGAAGGAGGAGGGAGAATGGAAGGAGATTTGATCAAAAGCAGAGGTGAAGGCGGCTCTCCTTAGGCAGCAGGGAGGACATCAGCCCATGGGGTTTAGGCAGGCAGAGGATGGATGTGCTTCCACATGAATTTGAAGGTGGGAGAGCAACGGATGATGAAACCCTTTCTATTCCTTCTCTGTCATTTCCTTGAAAGAGTTGGAGACCACGGCATCTTCATGGAGTGTTGGTGAGAGTTGGGTAGGGGGAGAGGGGAGCTTTCTGTCACAGGGTGCTGTCAAGGACAGGAGAAAGACATTCCAAACAGAACCTGGGCTCAGCTGCCTTTGCAAACCACCAAGGTACCAGGGCACTCACCTGCACAGTTGAGCTGAGCTCCATTAAAGCTCAGGTACAGTAAGGGAGATGGTGTATGCCGCGATTAGTGTAAATTGGGGGATCTTCAGGGCAGAGTTTCTGGAGAGGTAGAGTCTGGAGAGAGAGTACAGGGTGCTGAGTAGTAGAAGAAGAGGAAATATAGTGCAGGAAGTTTGTGTGGCTGCAGAGCGGTTGCATTAGGGGCAAGTGTGAGATGGAGGGAGTTGTGGGTGAGAACGCAGGTGGAAGTTGGTTTGGGGTCAAGGGATCCTAGGTGTGCCTATAGTTGTGGAGGGTGAAGGAGGCTATTAGAACAGTGCTTGGTAAGAATTAGCTTCAAGGACATTGAAATCCCCCAGATAACAGAAGGAATTGAGTCCAAGAGGAAAACTATAAGGCAGGCACCTACATCTTCAAGGAACGTGATGCTGTAACTAGGAGGAGAAAAAGTAATTGAAGTCAACTATGAGCTTCAAAGGAAAGGAGTTTCTTCATAAAAATGTAGAAGGGATGCAGTTATGGTGAAGACAGGTTGCCGAAGAAGGACTGTGAAATACTTCGGAGAGAGAAAGGATGCTGTGACTAATACAAGCCTTAAGTAAAATGCAGTAAATAACCCCAGCCCTCTCACTGCCAACTGATGCACTCAGGCAAAGTCACTTTCAACGATGGAAAACGGGGCTTAAATTAGTGTGTCTAGAGTTCCTGAAAACAACAACATCAGCAATGTAGCCTCTTGAGAGCACATCAGTTGATGTGGCAGGTGCTTCTTCCTATAGGAATGCTGGTTCCCGGCATAATATGAGTCCTAATTTAAAGCAAGCCAGGTTGGTCTTTTTATTCAGAATCCATCCACCCATTCATTCCATAAATGTATTGAATGCCTTTTCTGTGCCAGGCATTGTGCTGGGAGGAACTCCGGTAAACAAAACTAGAGATGACCCCGCCCTCAGAGTGCATCCAGTCTAGTGGAAGAAACACACAGGAACCAAAGGGTCACCCTCAAAACACACAACTGCAACTCTTATGAGGACAACAGGAGAGAAATACAGGTGTGGTGAGAGAGTGTGATATGGAAACTGATCTAAATTGGGGGGTCAAGATATTCTTCTCGGGACGTGGCATTTCAGCTGAGATCTGAGACATATGCGGTGTTCACCACAACAAGCAGAGGGCAAGGGTCCAGCACGGGCAATGGCCCTGAGGCAGGAGGTGGTGTGAGCACCAGATTAACCGAAAAGCCAGCAAGCCGAGCCCCCCCGCCCCCCAACAGAGGTGGGCCATTGCAATATGGGGCCATTAAAGTCTCTGGAGACCTGCGGCACCTGTAGGGCAAGTCAAACCTTTGGGATATTTTCCTGAGTAATGAGGAGTGATTGGGAGGTGGAAGCCAGGGAAGGACAATTAGATTTGCTTTGAAAAGATAATTTCAACTCTTTAGGAGTAAGGGGGTAGGGGAGGTGAGATTAGATATGGTCCCAGTAAAGACTGGTAGAAGATCAGCACATGGCATAGAGCAAGCACGCAACAAGTGTTAGCCAGTAAAACTGTTTAGATTTCAAAACAAGGGGAACCTCAGAACTGGTGAGAAAACTTGGGACCACTTAGGTTACATATTCGTTATTCCTTACTCGCATAATAGATTTATTCTTCCATTGGTTTCTGGAGTCAGTTTACAGAAACCTCTTTTGTTAAAGCGTGAGGGTTCTTCAATGTTATGTAACAACCTAAATGGGAAAAGAATTTGAAAAAGAATAGATACGTGTATAGACATCACTGTATCACTCTGCTGTACGCCTGAAACTAACACAACATTGTAAAACCACTATACTCCAATATAAAATAAAAAGTTAACAACAAAAAAGCATGAGGGTTTTTTTTTTTTTTTTTTTTAAATAACGAAACTGGAACAAAGTAAGATGCAAAAAAGTACTTCGTCCACCATTTGCTTATTCTCCCTCTTTTTTTCTTTTAACTAAAAATATTTTCACCAGGTCCTGGTCTGGCTCTTAAGTAGATATGTGTCCCCATGGCTGCCTCTCCCTCAGATCCCTGAGCCCCTGCCTGTGCTGCAGGATTCCACAGCCTTCTTAACCACAGCCCCCCTCTGTTTCTCGCCATGAGGTCT